>NW_002476326.1:0-597441 GCF_000189635.1 Tetrahymena thermophila SB210 | reverse complement strand
CAACCCCAACCCCAACCCCAACCCCCCTACCTTTTTATGAAAAAAAAAAACATAAAATTTAGAAATTAAATTGAAATAAACATTAAAAATACCCTTATATGTAACATAGATTTATCATAAAGTAACTAATTTTTTATTTATAAATAAAATATTTTTATAATAGCTTTAATTATTTAATTTTCAATTACTTACTCAAAAAATTAAAATAGTATAATTTTTATAATGAATGAATGGAAGACTTTGAGATTCAAAAAAAGACATGAAATTAAAAAATTGAATGTATTTTTTTATAATATAAAAACTATTAGTGAAAGGATATAGTTGGTTATCAAATTTGCTCAGATGGTAATAATAAATCTTTTCCATCAAAAATCATCAAGTTACTTTCTAATAAAGAGAAAAGGTGGTTAGCGAGTAAATAAATATCTTTATTTTGTGAATATTTTAGTACTTTTGATGCTATCTTTAATTAAAAAACAAAAGGGTTTTTTAATTATCAAAAAGTTGATTCTAATCAATTAAATTTTGATTGATATAAATAGCATAGAAGTTAAAGAAATATCAAGTTGAATTGAAATAAATATCTTATTTTTGTAAAAGATGAGCAGCATTGTACAATTTGAAAATGCATACAACATATAGAGTCATAAAATATAAGAGAATGAAGAAAATGATATTGAAGTGAATTCTATAAAGTTGATGCTTTTAGGAAAAGAAACAGTTGGTAAAACATCTTTCAAGAGTTGCCTATTGGAAGGGAAAATACCAGATGAACACATTTAAACTTTTATCGATGCCTATTATTTTGATTTAAGAGAGTCAAGCGGCAAAGAAATTGTCGAATATGTTAGTAATATAAAAATTTAAGATAACATTTTGAATTAGTTTCCATTAAAATTTTGGTTTTGGTTATTAATTATTAGTTTTTAAAAATTCATAATAGGAATATAAGATTCAGCAGGTTAAGAAGAATTTTAGCTGATAATAGAATAAATGATATTTTATAATAATGGATTCTTCATTATATACTCAATTGATGATTACGATAGCTTTCAATAAGTTTAAAATTAGATATGGTAAAAAATCTTAACAAGTAAATAAGATTAAAATTTTTTTGCAGTTCTGATTGGAAACAAAAAGGATTTAGAGGAAAATAGAAAAGTTTCATTTATGGAAGGTTAAAATCTAGCTAATAAATTCGGAATTCCATTTCATGAAGTTTCTTTAAAAAATGATCCTAAATCAGCAAAGGTTATATTCAACTAATTGGTGCTTAGCATAAAAAAACAGGAATATTAATACCCTTATTATACATAGTAATATATGGTTGAAAGTAACTAGTCAAATATAAGCAGTGTATCACAAACAAGATCAAAAATGAACTCTATTCATAGTATTGATCCTAAATTTTAAAAATAAGTGTTATAAAATGAAAATAAGTAGTATAGAAACTAATAAATCTAAAAGGAAAATAATTGCTGTTGCAGTATTTTTTGAAATGTTTGCTAGAGATATTTAAAAAATATTTATTAACTATATAATATTTAGCAAACACTAAATTAATTACCATTAAGACATTAAAAAATATTATAAAAGACTAATTCTATATAAATAATAACTAATAAAATAAAAATATTTCTTATAACAAATGCTAAACCTTAAATAAAAAAATATAATTTTAATAAAATAAATTAAATATGTAAAGCTATTTATTACATTATTTATTCGAATCGTTTTCTGAATTTAAAAAATTTCATAGTTTACAAATATGACGTGATTGATAATCTAACACATTTATTAGCATTACTTTTCATATATAAAAGTCTAAAAACGTTTTGATATTATAGAAATATTTATTAATTATTGTTTTTAGCCTATATGTAAAACAAATTTGAATTTCATCAAATTAAATTCCAATTCTAATACTTATTATTCAAAAGGCATTCTTAAAAAAACAAAATTAACATAAAATAAAGAAATTTACTAATAAATTAAATTTTAAATTTTAAATTAAAATAATTTTATTCAAAATAAATATAAGTTAGTTACTACATTTTAAGATGGATATTCAGTAAATCATTTTTCTACTATAAAGTAGCTGATTACTTAATCTTTAACTTTAGCACATTTCTCAATAAAGAAAATTATTATCGAAGTATCATCCTCTTAGTAGATAGCATCTATAAATGGCTTAGAAAAGCTTAAAACTTTTGGAGAAGAATATACATCGTCCAAATATTATAGGTGTATTTATTCTTCGTATAATTATAGCAGAATGTTTTTTTAACTTTAGACATAATACTTTATACACTAATGCTTATTTGAGCATGAATAAACTGATTAGTTTTCACAAAATTTGTAACCATTCTTTTCGTAAATAAGTATTCTCTTTTAATTATCCATGAAAACTTATTTTTAGTCAAATGGATCTACTACATGCATTTATAATAATGGAATATCATTTTCAATACTAATGACAGGTTTATCTGAATCCTTATCTAAATCAGGGCAGAGGTATATTGTTTATCTATCTTAACTTAGAAACATGAAGCAGATTTGCTGGTTTTGATCTTTGTAAAAACTAAGTTATTGAAAATTTTGAAACATTTCATCAAGATCAAATTTCTCCTCTGTTATTGAGATAGTTTTATCAAAAAATGAAATATTAATACACTTTAATTCATTTTTTTAATTCCCTTAAGTATATATTTAAATGCAATTTTCATTTGAAGACAGATAAAAAGCTTAACTCTAACTAAACTATTAAGGCATTTTCCACATATTTTTTTCTTACACTGAAAATATACTCATAGTTTATTCATGTGAAAATATTAAGTATGAAGACTCTTTTTTATTATTAAAATAAAAAAAGTGAATAAATTCATTTAAAATTTTAATTCAATAACTTTATTTTAAATAATTTAAATTTACTATTAAACATTTTTTAATTTAGATAATTTAAAATTATCAATAAATTTATTTGAGGTCATTCATTTAATTAAAATTATTAAATAAATAATTAAAACTTATCTTACTATCTGAAGTTAAATAATTTAAAATCATAAATAAAACTATTTGTGAGTAAAAAATTTTATATTATTAAAAATAATTGTTTTATTTTATTTCTTGAATAATTTTGGACCAAAATTTTTTTTTTAACAATTCTTTTTTAAAAAACTTTGAGGCACGATGATAATTTTTAAATGATTTAAAATTTAGTCATCAAATAATAAATAAATAAATTAATTTTTATAAAATATTTTTTTGAAAAAATTATAATTTACTTTTAAATATAATGTGCTCAGCAAAATAATAAGAAGTTTCAGGGCTATTAGCTTTATAGTAGACTGATTGGAGTTTTCTGGAATCTGTGAGGTTTTTATCAAAATTGAAAATTTCGATTTCAAAAGGGTTGTTTTTGATTAGAGCAATCAAATTTACTTCAGCTTTGGATCTCTTATTCTTTTTATATTTTTCTAAGTCTACTTAACAGCTGAATATCAAATTTTAATGAAATTTAATTGAATCTTGATTTGATTTATCAGTTTTTTAATTCAAACAATCGATATGAGAGGACTCTAAATTAAATTATTTAATAGGAGTAAAAATTTAGCTATTTTACTATTCAATCTATATTTTTTCTTCTTGGTTTTTGTTTGTGCTATAAAATTATAGGTCTTGTTCTAGGTCAATATCATCTACTTTCTTTTATTCTATTTCGATATCTCTTTTGGAATTATTTGGACTGATTTTGTTGTTAATATTCTTCTGTTCTTCTCCGCTTTTATTTTCAAGCTTTTGAGATTATGGAGAAATTTTTTATTAATTATCAAAAGTTTCTTTTATTTTTTGTTAAGGAGATTTAGATGAAATTTATTCTACTTACTACTATTGAGATAAAATATGATCACTTTTATTTAAATCAGATTATTCAGGTGCATATTTATTAAGAATTCTTTATAACTTTTAGTCTGAATTGTCTTTTTTTTAGGATTCAGGAGATTAATTCTAACTTTTTTATTACATTATAGGACTTAATTTTTTATCATTAGAAAAATCACTTTTTTAAGCAGATCCGATAACCTTTTATGCACTCTCTAAATTTTTTTTAAATGAGTTTGAACTGATAAGGTTGTTACTATTTTCTCCTTTAATCATACTTATACTATTTTCCGAACCAAACAGAGTAGAATTGAGCATGGTAAGAGAAGAAGCATTACCTTTCTTGTTTGATGATTTTTTACTTTACTTTTAATTTTCATTAACTAATTGCCCATTGTTTTTAAAAGCCATATTTCTCTACTTTTGCAAATACTTTCTATGTTTGGAAGACCTCTTTTATATTAAGGATTCATCTTAGCGACAATCTTCACAACACCATTCATCATCAGTTTTAGGTAAAGCTGTCTCGATTTCTTAAGAATTATTTTGATTTTGTTCAATTTTTTTTAGTTATTCTCTTTTTTCTAGGCACTTTAAATGAAACCATTATCTTGTGCATTTTTTATTATAACAGAGCCTTACCTCATCTTTTTTGTCTTCTTGGCAATAGCAAGGAAGCTTTACTTTTTATTCTAAAATAATAATCAATATATAAAAAGAAGCAAGCTTATTAAATTACATTTAGATTTTATTGATTTTTTTAATTTTAATATTTCCTCTTCATTTTAAGCACTTTCTTTATCGTATTCGTCTTCTTTATCTTCATTATTTGAATAAATTTAATTTTTTTAAACCTTTTTATCAGATTGAGCTACTGGATTTTCTTCTTATGACAATAGAATTATGCTTTCATCAGTGATTCTTTTTTTATACTTAAATAAATTTGATAAATTATCTTAGAATTTAAATTTTTACAATAGGCTATTCTTTGTGCAAGTAATTTTTTGGGGGGGATCTTAGTTTCTTTTATTTCTGTTGATATTCCAATAAAATTTCTGTTTTCTAATCATATTAATTCTTTATTTAAAATAAAATATTTATTTTCACATATTTAAAAATTGTATTGATTTACTCCATCTTCTTCATATTTTCGTATATCCCCTATAAAATTTATAAATGCTTTCATAGATAACTAAAAGCAATATTTTTCTTTGTTCTCCTTATTCTATACAATATAAATATTATCAATAAAAAATATTTTCCAAATAAAAAAATACCATTAAATCATCATGCAAATGTTTCTTGTATGAGTAAGTTTTTTCAATCCCTTTCAACTTCTTTTCATCTTCATAAGAGCAAGTTTTAGTGTAGTCGTTGCTAGTAATTTTGCGTAACCTTTCTTTGTTTCGATAGTATTTAATCATTTACCCTTCTTTAATAACTATATTAAAAAATATTTTTTTTATATAATTTTAATATATATAGTGTGTCAAAAATTAAATAAACATAAACTAAAAAATTTAATTAATTACACTCTTTTCTTTCTTTTTCTAAGTATTCGTAAATGTTTTCAAATCTGTCTTCTTATTTTTCAGCTTGCAGCTTGATTCTTTCACATCTAGTGATAAAATCTTCTTCTGATGTTGCTTCACTATCGAAGGAAGGATATTTATTATTCATTTCTTCTTGAGCCTGCCTTCTAACAGGTTCTTAATTATGAGACTATTGATCATTTTTCACAGTATCGTTAATTTGATGTTATTTAAACAAGCCTTTGTTATTTTCTTAAGCTTCACTTTTTGGTTAATTTTATTTTTAATTCTACCTCGAAGTAGGATTATTGGCATTTTTAATTTCATTATTAAAGTTATTATTGTTGCTTAAACCAAGCCTTTAATATTCAAACACTTTATTTAAATTGTTTATCTTTTAATGGTGATTTTCTTAAATAATGTTTTATTTAGGAGCTTAATTATGCTAATAGTTATTATAGGAAGAAGGTTTTTGAGGTCTTACATCATAGAATTAGCCTTTCAAATTTTAAACATAATTTCTATTATTGTATTGATTTTATATATCTTATTTACGGTCATCACTTAAATCGTCATCATCTTCAATATCCTCGTTATTCTGATTATAATAATAATTTTAACTCACTTCTTGGATATCATCTAAATCTCCATTACTATCATCGATTTCATCGTCATCTTCATCTTCATCTTCTAATTCGATGTAATTAGGTTTAAGCTATATTCTATCTCTTTGATTAATTTAATCCTTGCTAGAAAATCTTGAAAGTAAATTAGCTTTATTAGAATTTCTTATTAGATCAGATTCTTAAAATTTGTTAGAATTAAAATTATTTTAATTTCTGTCAGCCTATTGCACAGAATTTATTTATTTACCTCTATTTAAAAAGTTATTCCCTTGAGCTAGTCTATCTTATTATTAAGACATATCTTCGATTTCAATCATTCTGTTTAAATTTTATTTATATTAATATCTATCTAATTAATTATTTCCATCTTATTCATAAAATCTGTGTTAAGAAATTTGTTACATATTATTTATAACTTATGGTTAAAATCTTAAGCTATTATTTTATTAAACTTAATACTATTGCATATCATTAATATTAGGATAGTAATTTTGGTACTATTATACCCCAATTTGTTAGAGGTTTTAATTATAATTTACTAAACGATTCCCATTTATTAAATTATTTCTATAATCTTATCTTTGTTAATTTTATGAGAAATTCATTTTTTTATTTTGTTTTTTTTAATTAATTTTTATTATAAAATTCTAAATAGTCTGAATTACTCTATTTAATTAAAATGAATAGCTATTTAATCTAATTATTAGAGTGTTTATTAAATTTAAAATGTTTATAAATTTTACTCTCTCTCCTAATTATATTTTTGAAAATATTTAATAAATTTTCACTAGCTATTTAAATTCAAAAATCAAAAATTAAAAAATAAAGTTATTTGTTTTAAAAATAAAATAGATTTCTTCATTAATTTTTTAAAAAGTATGAAATTATTCATGAAATTCAAATTAAAATATTGAGAGAATAAACTTAAAGCATTTATAATAATTAATTTAAAAATTATTATTGACAAAATAAAATTAAAAATTGTATTCTTAGTTAATTTTGAATAAATGTAATTATTTTTTTCAATAAAAGCTAAATTATTATATTATATGTCATTATTTAAAATTTAGCTTGTGGTCGTTAATAGTATTTCATTTTATTTTGATAAAAATAATTTATATTACTATAATTTAAAACTTTTTCTAAAGATATTTATATTATTTATTATAAATTAAGTTATTATTTACTTAATATAAAGAACTGCTTGGATCTATAAAATAGAAACTATTTATTTTTTAATTTAAAAGGTATCTTAAAGGGGATATATTAATTTATTTTACTTCATAAAATTAATTTTAAATCTCTTAAGCTGATAAAATTGATTGATTGATTTAAATTAAATAAGTTTAGCTTCCCTCCTAAAATTAAATTTAATATTTAATGAGGTTAACAGGTTGGCAACCTATATAGTTTTAATTTTTTTGTAGATATAAATAAATTTCTTTTTAATAATTTAGAAGCAATCAAAATTTAAATTAGAATTAAAGATAAAAATAGATCCAAGATCATAAAAATAAATAATATAATTTTATGTCTATAATCAAATCCTAAATTTGATTAATTTAACTTAAATATAAAAGGAAATTCTTTTATTTAAAAAACTAAAACCAATATAAATTAGTTGATTAGTTGTTTGAAAACTTATTTATAGATTCTTGATTTAAATTTCTTTAAAAGCCAAATATTAATTTTGTACTAGTTAAAAAAATGTAGCATATTTTCTTGCAATTATCTTTTAATTTTAGAAAATTAATTGTAAATTTTATATCATATTATTAATGGATTAATTTATTTATTTATTTGTTTATGAGTTTCTTAATATAAAAGTAATAAGAAGAAGTACAATCATTTATAAATTATAACTTACTATTGAAATAAACATTTTTTGTTTTAGTATTTAAAAATGTTGATAAAAATACACTGTATAATATGTTAATAAGTAGTCCAATCATAGTTTAGGAAGGAAAGTGCCAGGAGGAATTACACCAGGAGGGTTTCTGATTGCATTTTTATAGTAATAATCTACTGGTAATTTTTCTATTAACTGAATAAAGCATCTCATAGGCTTGGATAATTCCCTTGAACGCTTTGTATGTATAGTATGACCAGTTTTTTTCATAACAAAAATGAAGTTTTCTTAAACGTTCTCAAAATTAAAATTAGTTATTTGGTTTAAAATAGGGTCATTTCTTACTAAGTCTTTTTCTGCTTCAGTCATGAACTCAAATCTTTGTTTAATATATGTATAAAAGTAATACTCATATCTCATTAAATCTGTGTCAATAAGAGGATCGAACTCTCCACAACAATAAAATTTAAGAATAGGTAAATCATTATGTCCCATTTAATAGTATTCAGTCCAACCTTCATCACCTACTGTCATAAATGCCTTGAACCATATCATCAATGTTTCTGGATCATTACACATGATTGGAACATTTTCAAATTCAAAGTAATTACCATCATGATCGCTTTTGAATCTTTAAAATAAATGTCTACGAAATTCTATGCTTTCAAAAAGCTCTGGATTCTTTCTTAATCCATATTCTTGATCGTATCTATTAAAGACGCTGTACATGTAAGTGTGAGCTGGAATCCATAATATAGTAGGACCAGCAATATTAATATGAGCTTTAAACATTTTAGGGTATTTTTTATGACAAAATCTCCACATAACTGTGCCACCAGAGTATCCTAAAGATATAACCTATCTATTAATTTGCAAATGGTCTCTTAAAAGCATCATAATCAAATCACCTAGTTCATCTAAATAACCATGATAATTTCCTCTAAATATTTCTATCTCACCATCCATACCAGGCACCATAAAATTAATCCATCTACAAAGTAAAGAGCCACTAGGGTTCTAAGAAGGGTCTGTTATAGTTTATTGTAAGCCTGCCATTTCTTTAGGATCTCCTGGCCATCCATGAATTGTCACTACTATCTAGCTATTATGAAAACTTTATCCTTCTTTAAGTTTCTCTAAGTTATCAGTGTAGTAGCAATACCAGCCATTCTTAAAGGTAGCTTTTCTAATAGTTTCTTAAAATGCAAACTTTTACCCTTTAGTAAAATATTCTATTCCAAACTTTTGTTCATTTTCTTTTGCAACTTTATCAATTTGCTTGAAAAGTGGTTTATCTTTTTATTAACAATAATTCAAATTTAAACAATGCAAGAAATAAAAAGTTGAAAAAAAATGTAAAATACTAAATTTTTTAACAAATTGATTATTATTTTAATGTGCTTGTGTTAAGAAATAGAATTTACTATCTAAAAAAGAACTTAACATTTCAAAAAGTCCTTTTTATCTGCAGTTTTATGAAAAGATGTAAGTAGAATAATTAATAATGTGTTTCATTACTTTCAATTCTTGGGAGACCTGTAAATTTGAATATTTCTTTGCTTGCCATTTTGAGTGAATTATTAATTTTATGATTTGGAAATAATATGTTGAAATTAGCTTAAGATTTGAGGAATGCCTGATTATTTTTGCTACTTTATAAAATGGATTTGACTATTTTTTTGTTTTCTTTTTAGAACTTTTTAAGATTTTAAAAATTGATTACTTGATTTTAATAAATCTAAATTTTATCTTTTTAAATAAAACCTTTAAGGTAATTATATAAATTGACTAAATGCTGAGTACTTCCATATGACGTATTGATTGATTTGCATAATTAATACATTTAATTTATCATACGTCGATTAAATCATACAACCAGCAGCCTTTTTAACTATTCTTAGTACATTTAAACATAAAATAAAATAATATTTTGCATCTTAAAAAATAAGCAAATAATATCCTCAAAAGTGGCATATTTTTATTTAAATTTTATTAAAAAATTATTTATTATTAAAAATCCAAAAAATTTATCCATTTTTGAAATTTCAAAAGATTTCTAAAAATATTATATATAAACTAACAAAATTTATATCACCGAATAAAAAAGTGAAAATTCTTTTTATTCTTCTATTTTTTATTTTTGATTATTCTTATTTGACATCATATAACAAAACTTTTAATTAATCAATGATGGACTTAATAATTCTTAAACTAAATTGATTGATGTTTTAACATATTATTTTGAAAAAATATTTATATTTTTGCAAATTAAAATCAGTAAATTTTTGTTTTTATGAATAAAATAAAATTTATATATTTATTTTTTAATATTTTTTAAATTTAAACTAAAATCTATTTATTTTAAATTTCACTAAAAGAAAAAAATCAAATTTTTACTTTATTAATAAACTATTTATCTATAATTATTTAATTCATTTATGAGCAGTTATTAATTTTATAAAGATGTAATCCATTAGAATAAGCTAATAAATTAATTACAAATTTTTACAATAATAATTTAGATAACATAATTAATTAAAATCAACATATTATAAATCGAAGGTATTTTTTGTTTATTTTTAGTTGAAATAAATAAGATAGTACATATCTATCTATTTAAGTATGTAAATACGTTTATTAAAAAATAATTAATTTAATATGATTCTAAATAATTATATTAAAATTCAGAAAGAATAAGAAACATGAGAGTTGTTAACATTTTTTGATATTTTTTTAGTAAAGAATTTTAAAGAAGGATGATGTGTTGTAAATAAATATAATTGATTTTGATCATTGACTTGATAACTTTGTACTTTCTTAAAAGAAGAGTTAAGAAATTATTTTTTAGTCTTTAAGAAGCAATCCTTAAAGCTTATCTAGACGTTCTATTATTGATTAATCGAAAGCCAAATAGTCTTCACGAATAGATTCTGAAGATGTGTTAGACTTTTTAGTATTTCGGGAAATATCAAGGCTGCTTGATATTATTTCCTTGTCATCATCACAGACGCTCATACTCTTTTTAGCTACCTTTTCATTTGTTTTCTATAAATTAGCATTATTATCAACTGATTAAACAGTAAAGTGTCCTTATTTACCTGATTAAATTTAGTTATTTGTGACTTAAAAATTAAGTTGCTACTAATTTATTTCTCCAAGTAAATTATTCATAAATTGAACATCAGCAAATTAAGAATTTTATCTTGAGTGATTATTGTAAATTGTGGAAAAGAAAGATTCATTTTTTTGCTTATTTCCTGTTTGTATTTCAAAGCTTTTGTGGTTTTATTTATTATTGATATTACTATTTAGGGCTGTAGACAAAAAGTTTGAGGACTGATAATTTTCATATTGTATATTATCAACATTTTCGATAGACTTGTTGGGAGTTAGATTCTAAAATGTCTCTGTTATATTGGCTTTAAGTTAACTTTAGATTTCTTCATTTACTTATGCTTTAATTTAATTACACATTTCTTTTAACTCGACTTGAATCATTTGCCTAGCTTTATCTACTTAAGAGGAATCTTCTTTTTCTTTTGCTTGCTTAATAATTTTTTGGGTAAGTTCTTCTATAAATTTTTATTGATCTTTAATTTTCTTTTAAAGTAGATTAATATCACTTTGCATTTTTTTTATAAGGACTTATTCTTATTAGTTTGGTTTAACTGAAAGAGAAAACAGTTTTTCTTGAAGACCTTTTATCTAGTCATTCTTTTCTTATAATTTCTTTTTAAGTTCCTAATTTTCTTACTCATAATAGCTCTAACTTATTCTTTTTTTCTTAAATTAACTACCTGCTATCTGTACTATTTCTTCACTATCTGAATAATCACCTTCCTCGTTATTTTATGTATTTAGTGTTTCTAAGTCCTAAGTGTATTGCTTGCTTCTATTTTAATTTAATAATAATTAATTATTTTTATATTTCATTTATAGGATAAAATTAATCTTAATAATTGTCATTCAGTTTATTAAAAGATATTACAAACTCCTTGGAAGGTTTTGGAATATGGTATTAGAAGAAATGAGTAATAAGTATCTATCAAATCGATTATGTAACATTTTTTGTGTCAGAAAATCTTGAAAGACCTTAAAAATAGTTTGTTCTAACCTATTAAACTTTAATTAAAGATGAATTTATGATTCTTACTTACTTAATGCGTTAATTATTAAGATAAAATTAGTTCGTTAAAAGAAAAATTGATTATCTATTGCTTGCCAAAAATACTAAGAAACTGTAATAGAAAATAAAAATCTTACGGATTTTGAAATAAATATACTATCAATTAGGGTAATCTGAGTTTCGAACCTGAGGAAATTAACAAAGAATGAAGAGATATATTTATGGTATTTTTATGCAAGGAAATTTAAGTCAAAATTTTTATTATTTTTGCAGAATGGTTCATTTTAAAACTAGCTATTTATTTTTTAAGACAGTACATCAATAACTTTTTCACTTTCCATGACATATGAGGGAAATATTGAAAAATAAGATTTGAGAAATTTAAAGGCTAAAGATTATGAACTCAAAAGGAGAAAAAAGTAGGATAATTATAGAAGCTCTACTGATACATTTAATTTTTTATAGATGTTAAAAAAAGGGATCAGTATACCTAATACTTTTTCCTTTGATTGTTTATAATCAATTTACAATTCATAAACTATTTCGAATATGCTAAAATTAAAAGCATTAGGAGCTATAAAACCCTTTTCTAAAGCTAATTAAGCTTGCTGTACTTTTTTTTACAAATCCTTATTGCTTTATAACTCTTTATTACTTTTTTAACATTGTTCCTAAAAGTCTTCATCTACTTCTTATCTATTTCAATGAAAAAATGTAAATAATCTATATTAAAATTAAATTTTCATTACTTATTTGTATTTAAATATCTCAACCAATTTAATCCTATTTAAGAGTCTTCTCCAAATACAAGCTGACACTATTTATTTTAATAACGAAAATCTATTTTAGAAAACGCTTTATAAATTTTAAAGTAAGCAATTTGTTTAAATGATGTTTATAAATTTCTTTAAGCTAAATATCCTTAAATGATTTTAAGAGTTTAAAATGCTTTATTATTTTTACAAGACTTGACGCTATTTTTTTTGTCTTTCATAATGATAATTTTACTATTTAAAATGCACTTAAAAGTGATAATTGCTTTATCATTTTTATAAATTACTTTTTTAATATATCCAAAATAAAGTTACCTTGCTTATTGTTCCTAAATTAACTTTCTACTCTTCTGCACACTTAACACATATTCTTCTTGGCTTTTTGTCTTACTTTAAGCTACCAGGTATCTAAATTATAATAAATTAAATTAGAAATTTAAAATTATGAAAGTTTTCGTTTAGAACATTTTTAATATAAATAGATTGCTTTTGAATGTTAATTAATTACTATACAACGATTTTAACCACATGGTTAGCAAATTGTCCTGTAACATCTCTTACAGTAGTAGCTCTTTTTAAATAACCCAAAGGAATAACTACAGATTTCACATTAGTTAGATTTGAATAATTAATCTTATAGAGAAATCTAGTATATTGTCCTATTAGCTACTTCCATTTATTAATGCTAATTTGTTTATTTTATACTTTTATTTACCAAAAAAACTGATAAAAATATATAATAATGTTATTTAGTATTTATTAAGTATAGGTTATCAAATTAATTATATTAACTATAAAAACAATAAGTTTCTATTGATTACTTCTTTTACATAGATATTAAATTAGTTAATTAACTAATTTAATATATCTAAATAGACTTTTTAATAAATAGATAATCTCCTATCTTATCAAAAAATATATCAAAATCAGTAATTAATTTATTTTACTCTACATTATTAAGCATTTTTCACTCTACTTTACCATTTTTTTGCAAAATAATTGTTGCTATTATAATTTTTTAATAATAAGTGTATTTTTTTATGAATATAATTGAAAGAGCTAAATTATTAATTGATGCTTTCATTTTTACAAAAGATAAACAAGTAAATTAATTTAATATAACTAGAATGCTATTTTATTCAACATGCCTAAATTAAATTATCATTGAGATAATTAACTTATAAAAATTTCAAAAATAATTTAACTAAAAACCAAAATATTTTATTTTACTTTTTCATAAATTAATTTAATTTAAAATCAATAAATAAAATTTTATTTTTAAAAAATAAATAAAGAAAGCTATTATGTAACAACTATCTATTTACAGTAAATATCTACAAATTTAATAAAACACATCTTCAAAAATATACTTGTAATTTTAAGAATTTGGTAAAAGCTGTATTTAAGAGGAAATAATATTTCCATAGCAAATAAAAGATGTAAAATAGTATCAAATAATATTTAAGTAATTAAACATTTTCAAGCCCTCTCACCTCACTTAAAACATAATATTTTTTTCTATTAAATAGGAAATAGGTTGTATTTTGGTCTCTAAAATATTTCTTATTTAAAATTATAATAAAATATCTAAAAAATAAAAGTAAAAATGTTAATTATTTAATTGGAATTATAATTTATAAAAATATGTGGCATAAATAAATTTTTTTTATCTTAATTTATTTGTATAAAACAAAGAGAAATAAAAAAAATTGTATTAGCCAATACTCATTTAAATAAGAAAATATAACATCTATAAAATAGAATAAATAAATATCTAAATCAATCATTTGATAACTCTAAGTGTTCTTTTAAATTTGCTTGAAGCTTACAAAATTTTCAACCAGCTACAAAATACATTTTTTATTTTATTATAGAAAAAGAACCTTTCATTTATATCAATAATTACAAACCTAATTAAGACTTTTATCTGATTGTTCAATTTTAGCATTCATTCATTAATTGCATAAAAGTTAAAAAATAAAGGAAAGAAATAAAAACCAATTGTATCTGAAAATTTATTATTATAAATGCTAAGTGCTTTAAGATTTATCAAAAGAATTGACATATTTGGAGCTGAAGTTGGATTAAAATATGAGGGACAAAATAAATATACATCAAGACTTGGAGGATTTGCAACTTTGATTGTAGGATGCTTAATTAGTGCCATATTTTATCAATAGTTCTACTAAATCTATAATAGAGTTAATTCAAATTTAATTTATGAGTAAAATTTTGTTGAAATACCAAGAAGATATAACCTAACTACCCATTAATTTAGTTTTATGATTGGACTTTAAGATTAAAATACTAATCCTGTTATAGATGAAGATATATTTACAATTGAAGCCATTTTTTAGTTTAAAAAACCTATTGTGTAAAATGGTACAACAACTTATGAATTAGTAAGTAATAAAGTTCCAGTGGGGCCTTGTACAGAAGATGATTTTTAAGTAGAAGATATTAAAGGTTACTTTCTCAGCTAGCCTTATTAAAAATATTATTGCTTAAAAAATTAAAATGAACTTTATCTTGAAGGGTAATTTGATCAAAATTTTTTTTCAGTTCTGTAATTTAAAATTTCTGAATGTATTGATAAACCTAGTTGCAAGTCACCTGATATAAGATAATAGTTTATAAAAACTTCTTATGCATAAATCTATTATACAGATAGAATTGTATAAACTCAAAATTTTGAGTAACCTTTTAAAAATGTTGGCAAAACTTAATACTATAACATTTTTTATGATTATCTTTAGTAAAGTAGTTTTGTTTTTACAAATACTAAAATTTCAGATGACATAGGTCTACTAGTTGAGTCTTTGAGTATTTAAACACAGCTTTAGTTTGTGAATGATCGCTATTAACTTTAATCTAAAACTACAAATGAATTTTTTGAAATCTCAATATACTTAGATAAAAATAAAGAAAATAGCTATTACAGATCTTACAAAAAAATTCCTGAAGCACTTTCTCAATTGGGAGGAAATTTTTAAGTATTATTTTTTTTAGGTTGTTTATTTATCTAGCCATACAACTTACTCAAACTTAAAAACAGACTTCATAAAGATATATTTTCAGTAGAAAATCAAAATTTAAATAAAAAAGAATCATCTCCAAAAAGCAACAAAAAGAGAAAAAATTCATCTTTTAATTTCAAAGCATAAAGTACAATTTAAAATATTATAAATTAGTCTTAACTTGATTACATTGATGAGGAAAAGATACCAGATTAAGAATCAAATAAATTTTAATTTATAGAAAAACTAAAAGAGTTTTTGGGAATCGTACCATAGTATATTAAGCAGTAATACTAAGAAATAGAAAATATGAGGAGTATTAAAACAATAATCAATACTTAAATTTAGTTTATCTTTCTCAAAAATTTATTTTATTAAATAGATTTTTTAAAAATTAAGTTAATAAATCAATAATCTTAAGTTTTTGACAATAAATCAAAGAATCTCATAGAAACCTGCTCAAAAGAAAATATATTTTTCAATTAATCTAATATTTTTAAATAATACAATAATCAGTCCTTCAGCAATTTGAAAATGTTAAATATAAATGACTTTAACATTAAAAATGATAAAATAGCTGATATGACAGTTCATTCTCTAATAAAAAATGAGGAGGATAACAGTAAATTTTTTAGTAAATAGAATTCTCCTCTATTACGTGATATCGGTTCCTCTAAGAAAGATGATGTAAGTCCTGAGATTTCATCTAAATAGTTTAAATTGTCTTAAAATTTTGATTAAAATCAAGAAAAAAACAAATCTGAGATTGATGTAGAAAGTCAAAGTCCCTCTATCTAAGATCTAGAAAGCTACATAAAAATATTTAATTCGATTAAAAGTTTAAATAAAAATTAATTTTAAAATTCAATAGGTTAGTTAAATAGTAAAGACATAAAAAACAATTAAAGTACAAATTAAAAATAAAATTAATGAATCTCAATTATATATATACTCTTAATAAACTAATTTATATTTTTATAGTGTGTTTTTTTTATTTCAAATTACATATAACTAGATATTGCAATATAATATTTTAAGATCTGCTTCGAAAAATTGTTCACTCTAATTCAGTCTAAATATTTTTTCCTTAATAATAAAATATCTTCAAAAATTAATAATTTGATTGATTTGGAGTAAATATGGTATTTATAATATTTATTTTTTAAATAAAAATTTTAATATAAAATACTTAAAAAAATATTTTAAAACAAAATCATTGATAAATTTACTGATTTATCAACATATTTATGTTTAAATTCCTGCAGAATGTAATTTTACTAAGGATAAATTTAATTTTATTATTGAAATTTATTATTAAAATGGTATTCCTATTATTTATGATAATATATTTACTATTGAGGCTTACTTTTCATATAAAGTATAGACTATATAAAATGATACAGTCATTTATGATTTGATAGTGAAAAAAGTTACCACTTAAGCTTGTATGGCGCATGATTTTTAAATAATGGATATTAAAGTTTATTTCATGAGTTAACCTTACTAAAAATACTATTGTTTAATAAATTAAAATGAGCTTTATCTTGAAGGTTAGCAAGAGCAAAAGATTTTTTAGCTCTTGGTTTTAAATTATTGAATTTACAGATAAACTTAATTGCAAACTGATTGTTATAGGATAATAGTTTTTCAAAAATTCTTATGCATACATCTTTTATACATACAGTATTTTAAAAATTCATAACTTTTAGAAACCTTTTAAAATTATTTGTAAAACTTTATTCAATAAGATTTTTTATGATTATTTTTAGAGTAGTTTTATTTTTTATATTACTCATATT
Organism: Tetrahymena thermophila SB210; assembly: GCF_000189635.1. Lineage (NCBI taxonomy): Eukaryota > Ciliophora > Oligohymenophorea > Hymenostomatida > Tetrahymenidae > Tetrahymena > Tetrahymena thermophila. The sequence continues at coordinate 579,837 of NW_002476326.1, read as the reverse complement.
TAAGATGACACAGGGCTATTTTTAGTCTTTGAAAACTTAAACATAACTTCAATTTATTAGTGATATATTAGTTAATAATTTTAGTCAAATATATCAAGCGAATTCTTTTATTTAGAAATTTATTTAAATAAAATAAAGAAAATAGCTATTAGATCTAATAATAAAATTGCTGAAGTTTTTCTCAATTGGGAGGGAATTTTTAAGTACTTTTTTAGGATGTGTTTTAATAAACCTCAAAATTTATTAAAGCTTAAAAATAGATTTCGCAAAGAAAACAAAATCTAAATAAAAAAAAATTTCCAAAAAGAGTAAAATAATAGAATAAATTCAGTGTTGTCTGATAAAAATGAGTAAAGTAAATTTAATTTTTTATTATATTTATAAGGGAAAGAAAAAAATGTTATTGGAAAAGTAAAGGAATTAATTAGAAAAATAAAGTAATTTTTTAGAATGATTACCATAGCAGTATGTAACACAATAATAATAAGAAATAGAAAATATTAGAAGCATTAAAACTATAATTAATTATAAAATTTAGTTTAACTTTCTCAAAAATTTATTTGATCTAATGTATTTATTTTTCAAAAATTATGTTAATTATATATCATGCAAACTTAAGTTTCAGATAGTAAGTAAATCTTATTTTCCTAGATAGTAGGGCAAAAGAATATTTAATAACCTTAATAAACAATATAGTAATTAATTTGTAAGCTATTAAAAAACAAAAAATATAAATGACCTTTTCATAAGTAGTAATAAAATAGTTGATTTTGAGCGCTATTCTCTATCAAAAAATGAAAAAAAGTAGTAAAGTTATAAATTAAAAGAATTCTTTAATTTTACGGGATAATTTTGCTATAAGAATTATGACAGAATTGAATAAATTAAATAAATAGTTAAAAATATCTCAAAATTTTGATTAAGGATAAGAAAATAGAAAATCTGAAATCAATATAAAAAGCAAAAATCCATCTATTAGATTTAAAAAGCTACATGAAAATATTTAATTCAATTAAAATTAATCTAAAAATACAAATAGATTATCTAAATATACTAATTATAAATAGAAATTAAAGCTGTATGAGAGAAAACTAAATTAAATTAATAATTTGTATGCATTTATTATAAAAAAATATTCTTTGTTTAACTTCAAATAATTAATCTATTTATTTCCAAATACTCGCAAAACATCACTTTCCTTTTTTTAATTGTCAAAAATAGAATGAAAAATTTATCAAAATGTTAATCAGTCTTTTTTTTAAATTTTGTCAATTTTTTGTTTTCATAAATAAATAAAAAAGAATTAATATGTATGACATATTATTTAAATAACTTAATAATTTAACTGAAAATTATAAAATTGCTATCTCCTTCTTAAATTCCACAATTATTGTCTTTAACATCAATTTTACAAATAATTCTTTTTAATTTTTTCTAATGTTCAAAACTTAAAATTTTTATTTATTATAAATTTATTATAATTAGAGGAAAAGTATATTATCCATAAAAACAAAATTCATTTTTTTATTTCAAAATATTAGATTTTTTATTTGTATGCGTTTATGGTTATGACAAGTTATTAAATTTAATGAGTAGCTATAAAAAATTAGCTCTATCGATTTATATAAATTACTATATTTAATTAAGAAATAATTAGTAAAAAAAAAGTAGAACCAAAAAAGAAAGAAAGAAATCAATAAAGATTAATTGAAATGAAAACGGACGCGTTACTCGGGTTTATATCAAAGATCGACATTTTTGGTGCTGAAGTAGGATTAAAGTATGAAGGAAAGAGCAAATATACTTCAAGACTTGGAGGCTTTGCAACTATTATTGTAGGTGGATTACTTTGCGCATTGTTGTATCAATAATTTTATTAAATATTTGGTAGACTAAATCCTAATCTAATTTACGAGCAAACATATGTTTAGATACCTAGTAGATATTCTCTAAGTAAGGATTAATTCAATTTTATGATTGGACTTTAAGACTAGGATGGTAACGCTTATTTAGATGAGGATATTTTTACTGTAGAGGCTTACTTTGAATACAAAGAATAAACTAATTAAAACGGGAAAGTTGTTTCAAATTTTATAGTCAACTAAATTCCTACTGGGCCTTGCTCAGAAGATGACTTTTAAATGATAGACACTAAATAATATTTTTTGAATTAGCCTTACTAAAAGCAGTACTGCATAAAAGGAAACAATGATCTTTACCTGGAAGGGTAATTTGATTAAGATAAATTTTCTGTTCTTATTTTCAAAATTATTGAATGTACTGATAAACCAAATTGTAAACCAGCTAATTTAAGATAAGAAATTCTTAAAACATCAAACGCTTAAATTTATTACATAGATAGAAATGTATAAACATAAAACTTTGAAAAGCCTTTTAAAAGCGTAGGTAAAACTCAATTTTACAATATCTTTTATGATTATCTTTTGAAAAGCAATTTCATTTTTTCTAATACACATGTGTAGGACGATATAGGTTATTTTGCTGAGAATTATTAAACTTAGACATAACTTTAATTTGTAACAGATCGCTATCAGTTATAGTCAAAAACTACAAATGAATTCTTTAATATTTCACTTTTCTTAGACAAAAATAAAGAAAATAACTATTTTAGAACCTATTAAAAAATTACTGGGGCACTTTCTCAGTTAGGAGGAACTTTTCAAGTATTGTTTTTCTTTGGTTGCTTATTTATTAAGCCATATAATTTACTTAAGCTTCAAAATAGACTTCATAAAGATATATTTTCATAAGAAAACCAAAGTTTAAATAAAAAAGAATCTAATTAAAAAGAAAAAAAAAAGAGAAGTTCTATTTTCAACAAAAAGAGCTCAATGAAAGTTTCAAATGCTCATAATTATTTGTAAGATGCTAAGAATGAAAAGAAAGAAGAAAACTAATTTTAAATTGAAGATGAAGATGAAAATGAATCTTCTTACCTTAGAAAAATAAAATAATTCTTTGGGTTTGTTTCTTAAAATGTAAAGTAGTAAATGCAAGAAATAGAAAATATGAAAAGCATCAAAACAATTATGAATACTTAAATTTAGTTTATTTTACTCAAAAACCTATTTTATCAAATAGATTTTTCTAATATTAAATAAAATAAAGATTTATCTTAGACTTTTGATAGTAAATCTAAAATATAAGGTGATGGTCGTTAGAGAGAAAATAGTATCTTTAACTCTTTTAATTTTAATAAATTGCAAAAAGACTAATCAATTATAAATTTAAAAGCATTTAACTCAAGTAAATTTAATTTAAATGATTTCACCCCTCAATCTCCTCAATCCCCTTCAAGATTTTAAGATGAAAGCAAATATTTTAGTTAAATAGATTCTCCAAAATTACAAGAAAGCTGTAGCTAGAAAAATGAAGACTAAATTATAAATACATCAAATGACAAAAATATATTATCTCAAAATGAGGAATAAAAATAAGAAAACAGCAAATCAGATATTGAAATTGATAATTAGATTGATTGTGTTAAAAAAATAGATAATTATATACAAAATTTTAATTTAATTTAATCTAAAAATTGTAATTCAGTTGCTTTAAAAAAAAATAGCAGTAATTGTTAAGATGAAAGTTATTAAGATTAAAAATAAGATAATTGAATTAAAATTATTATAATTATTTTAGTAAAAATATATAATTAATTATTTATTGTGACAAGCTAATTTAATACTTTCAAAATTTTTATTATTTGGATTTTATAAATACTTTTTTGAAAAAATTTAATCTATTATATTTAATTTGAAAAAGCAAAATTAAAATTTAGCAGAATTTAAAGTTTATAAATTTAAGATTAAAAAAATACATTTTATAAAAACGATTTTAAACAAAAAATACACTTTAAAAAATTTTAAATGTTGTTATTATTTATTTAACTGTACAAAATCAGAAAATTAAATTTACTAAAATGAAAAATGAATTCATAAAAAAATTCAAGTTATTAGAAACACATTTTATCAAGTTATAATTAATTTGCAAAGTTACCTAAGATGGTAACTAAAAATAATATTTCTAATTTTTGTATGTATTTGAATCAAATAGAACCTATTTAACTAGGTTCAGCATAATGGTTATGAATAGATAAATGAATACATAAAGCTTTTCTTTTTGTTAATTTTTTTTTCTAAAAAATATTAGATATTGCTAATTAAAAACAAACTTTTTAAAAAAGCTTACCAAAAAAAGACAACAACTCTATCTTTATTTTTTAAAGCGCTGTAAGAGGTGATTAGATAAGAATAAAAAGAAACTAATAAAATCAATAGTAGATTTGCCAAAATAAGATCATTTTTGAAGGAAATAAAGCAAATTTAATTATATTAAGGACATTAAGCTAGTTGTCTATAGTGGAAATAAAATAAATAATCATTGTATTTAATACTTAAAGGTAATACAATATTCTTAAAGCACATTTTTGTTGAATATTTTTAGATAATTCAGATTGTATTTATTTTCCAGTATCATTAGCAATTAACAAGAAATAACATATTTCGTAAGCAAATACAGATATCATTCAGCATAATTAAAATAATATAATAGTATTCTAATAAAAAATAAAAATAAATTGTTTGAGATTGTAATACAATTTTTAAAATATTTTACAATTTTAGATAAGGAGTTAAGAGCTATAGTTATTTATGTTTAGGTCTATTATAATCATTAAATTTATCTTTTATTTAATCGTTAGGGAATAAATAGTAAACAAAAAGGGAAGTCTTTAAGAGCAAAAAGTAAAAAGAAGAAAATAAATAGCAGTTTAGTTTTTAAATATATAAAGAAGAAAGTAGATTCTGTTGATTTTTTCATAAAATATCACTGAAAGCATCTTGCATTTTTTATAGTTGTTGTGAATCAGTAAAGTTAAACTGATTAAATCAATTAAGATATATTAGCAAGCCTTAAAATAGCAGTAAAATATAGAAAAATACATATATATTTAGATTAAATGAATACAAACAATCGATAGTAAAGATCTGAATCTGATAAAGAAAAAGCACGTTTGATGAATGGTGTAGATATCAATTCAGAAAAATAGGAGCACGAAGACAATAAGCGATAAATAGGATCATGTGTTTCTGATTTTACTATAGTGAAGGAATTAGGTAGAGGTTCGTATGGTGTAGTGTATAGAGCAATATCTAATATCAACAAAAAAGAGTATGTAGTGAAGAAAATAAATATCAAACACATGAGTAATAAGCATTAAAAAGAAGCTCTTAAGGAGGCGCAAATTCTACGTAAAGTCAGACATGAAAATATTATCAGATACTACACTTCTTTTGTAGAGCATGATTGTCTTTATATAGTGATGGAATACGCAGATGGAGGTGATCTTTAATAAGTTAATACATAAATATTATTTCTATTATTCTATGGTTCAAATACATTTTTAAATATCAATTCAGTAATTCTTAAATCATGCAAGCCATTATATTTATTATCCATTGTTATTAGGATGATACTTTGATCTGAAAATCACCAAAAAAATAATATTTCTAAAAAAAAGTTACAGCATCATCAATTAAATTTATTGTATTTTGGATTACCTATCGCTTGCTAATTAATTTAAATGAATAATTAAAAAATTTTTCACTGAAACTGATTAATAAATGTAAATAATTTTAAAAAAATAGCTTCTTAGATATCGTAGAGAGAGAAAAAAATAGTTTACCGAAACAGAAATATGGGAATTTGCTTATGATTTGATTAAAGCAGTTGATTATTTGCATAAAAATAATATAATACATAGAGATATCAAGACATTAAATATATTTCTCACTAAAGATAGAAAAGTCAAGGTAAAAATTCTATCAATTTGACTGATTTAAATTAAACTAATTGATCGTTTTCAATTATAATACATTGCTAATTTTTATATTTTAATAGGATTTATTTATTTATTTTTCATTTTTGTCAAAAGAAATGAAAAGGAATTTTTTGTAGATTATTTTATCTATATTTAGATTTATAATTTAATTTCACTTTATTCAAAACTCAAACAATTAAATAAGCTATTAAAACTTCTTCTTTTAATAGTTAGGTGACTTAGGTGTCTCTAAAATAGTATCAAGCCAAGCTGCATTGTAAGGAACTAGAGTAGGTACTCCTCTGTATCTTGCTCCTGAGCTTGTTAAATAGTAACCATACGATTTTAAAGTAAATTAATTAATAATTTATAATTAGTTAAAATCAATAATTTTAAAATAATTAGGTAGATATTTGGGCAATTGGAATAGTGCTATATCACATTAGCGGTAATTTATTTATTTTTTTAATAAGTACTTATTTTAAAATGTTAATAAAATAGCTCTTGAGCCACCATTTTAAGGAGAGAATTTAATTGCTTTAGGGTTTAATATAGTCCATAAATTTCCGAAGCCATTGCCAAGTGTTTATTCTCCAAAACTTGTTAGCTTTATTAATAAGCTGCTAGAAAAGAATCCACTTTAGCGTCCAAAGACATCGGAATTAATTGAAACATTTCCTAAAAAGAGTGAAAGACCCATGACGGGATAACCATAAAATTCTAATTCTTGGTAAAATAATGCTCTAAAAAACTCTTCAAGCTAGGTTATCAATGATAAGATTGAAGTATATGATAAGGGGAATTATAATATGCTAAATAGAATTATAGAAGAAGATTAAGAAATGGCTGCAGCATTTCAACACAAGATAGATAATAATAAAAGATCTTTAGAATTAAATGACTTTGATAATAAAATACAGGGTCAACCATCAGTATTACCTTATCATATGAGAAGACCTTAAACAAGTGTTGGTAGAGATAAGGAAAAGCTGTTATATTAGCAAAGAATGTAAGAAAATATTAACAACGAATATAATAATCTAAATGTTAAATCATACAAAAATAATGCAAATTAAATAGATAATTAACAAGACTTAAAAAACCAATTTAATGAGGATTTAACTGATCCTAGAAACAACAAATAAGCGAAGCAAATTGATAGGAGTGATTCTTCTTCTTCTTCCTCATCAAATTATCATAATATCAATAATAATGCTAATCGAGAGGTATTAGTTATGGGTAATAATAATGCTGCTTCAACTTCAAACAATAATAATATAGGGAGATATTTAAGTAAAAACAAAGAGATAATGACTTATAATAAAAAAAAGATGTCGTTGATTACTGACAGCAGTATACTTAATGATGATAAAAAGAAGAGTGGTAGTACACGTTAGTCAACTACTTAACAAGGAATTAATTACTAATCTAACAGCAACAGTCAAGCAACCAACGATGAAAAGAAATAAAATTAAAATGAAGATAAAAAACTGAAATTAGATTTATAAACATAACAGTAACAGTCTTATTTGCCTACCCACAAAGTAAACTCTTAAAGCCAATAAATTTAAAAATCAAATCAAATTTTAAGCTCATAACACTCTCCATTGGAGAATCCTTTAAATTCACATAGAGTTTTAACTTAAGCTACAGAAAAATAAGCAGAAAAAAACTATAGTAGTAATAACAATAATGTTTCAGGCGGAGAGTTTAATCAAAAAGCTAATTAATACCATGTTTAAGGTAAATCTTAAAATAAAAATAAAAATGATGAGTAGGAATTGGAACAAAAAAAGAGGATTTAGAGCTCTCTAGATGAAGGTTTAATGGTATAAGAAAAAATAAAATAGAGCAAAGAAAACACTCCTGGAAATAGTTAAAATAATAAAGATATAAAAGCTTCTCTTGAATAAAAGTAAAAAGATACAATAAACCATCCTCAATAGTAGTAGTAGTAGTAGTAGTAGTAGTAGCAGAAATTGATCTCTTAGCCTAGTAATTTAAAGGACACAAAAGAAACAAAAGAAATTAAAGAATATCTTAAAGATATTAACAGTAATAATAATATAAACAATAATGCTTCTAATAAAAATAATGAGATTAAAGGTCAAAATCCTTTAGTTGCTTATTTCAATATCAGCAAATCAATGAGTGATAATTTACAAAGTAATTTTAAAATTCGTCCTTTTTCAGCATAAACGAAACCTAGATAAAATGAATTAGCTAAAAAACCAGAAGTTAATAATTTTATTAAGAATGAAATGATTTCAAGCTAAACTAAAGATGCTATGAAATTGGAGTAAATAATCAAAGAATTTAAATAGGAAGCTCAAAAAATTAGAGAGGCACCACTAATTATTTACTCAAATGGTTAAAATCAGCCATAAACTACTCCTAAGGATCATAAAAATTCAATCGAAACTAAAAAGAACGATAAAAATACTAATAATGGGCCACATTAGAGTTCTTCAACTCAGTCTAACAAAAAAGAGCCTTCCAACCAGTAGTCACAATAAAATAAAAATGTGAACTAAAATGATATTAAAACAGAAAACAAAAGGAAAGAAGACAATAATTTAGGAAATGAAAATGTAATCAGACCATAGTCAGCTCATCCTTTAGTAGGAAATAGATAGAATAAAGTCTTTAATTAGTTTAATAACAGATATGTATCACCAAATTAATATATAGCAGGATTCAGTAGTCCGTTCTAGAGCAACCCAAATACAAATACATCTCATAAATCTATTGTAAATAATTTTATTAAAAACAGCATAGGCAAAATGAACAATAATGTTATTATAGATCCTGTAACTAAACCATAAAAAGGTAAATTATATTGGAATAATCTAAGCAATTTATTGATTTATTTTTTACTTTTATAATAAACAGATTAAAACTAAAATTAAGAAAATGATAAAAATTACTTCTTTTATAGAATTGACAACGTATAAAGAGATTTTAATGAAGAAAGTAAGTTTTTATTCAAAAATAAATAAAATATTAATTTTTAAAACCAAATAATAAAAGTAAATCCTTAATCTACCAAATCTAGTTCATAAAAAATGGATTTAACTTCAAAGATTAAATCAGCAACTTCTACCAATTTTTATAAGGAATAATCTTAAATGACCGTAAGTGTTAAGGGAGGAAATTCTTAAAATCTTGATAATCCACAATAACAGTAAAATAAAGAAAAGTAAAGTTAAGGAAAAGTTTTAGTATTAAACAATGCTCGCCCATAAACTTCAACAGGTGTAAGAAAAAAGTATACAATTAAAGATTTAGTATCTGATTAACATGTATTTCGCACTAACTAAGTAGTGAGTCAATGATTTTATTTGATATAAATCACTAAAAGATATTATGTTAAGTTTATTTAATGGAAAACTTTACTAAGTTTAACATCAAAAAAACATAATAGATAAATTAAAAAACTAATAAATTATCTAAAATAGTAATGATATTTTATAGTTAAAATAAAGAACAAAATAGATCATACATAGATAGATACATACTTACATACATAATCAAAAAGCTAATATATAAATAAACACATAAATTTTATAAAAATTATATAATAATAAATCAATACTAAATTCTAAAGTAATTTTCTTAATTTAAAAAATAAACTCTTAAAATAATTAATAAAATATGAATAAATCTATCAACTCTTAATTCAATTTTATTATTCTTAAAGCAAAGAAAATAAAAATATGATTGATTTTAGCTCTAAAATTTTAGAACTAAATCGCTTTAAATAAATAAATAAATGAATTTGTTTTACCTGTTTTATATTAAGTAAGATCTACTTTTCTACTTTTCTTTCACCTTTCAAACCCTAATTAATAATTTTATTTTCATTATATTTTACTATCAATTTTCTCTTGATATAAGAAAATCCCTAATTATTTAAAACATTTAGAACATTTGATTTAAAAAATTTTTTTATTTTAATGATTCCTAAAATTTAATTTAAAATTACATAATTAAAAAAATCTTCTTAAAATAATTAATAAAATATGAATAAATCTATCAACTCTTAATTCAATTTTATTATTCTTAAAGCAAAGAAAATAAAAATATGATTGATTTAAGCTCTAAAATTTTAGAACTAAATCGCTTTAAATAAATAAATAAATGAATTTGTTTTACCTGTTTTATATTAAGTAAGATCTACTTTTCTACTTTTCTTTCACCTTTCAAACCCTAATTAATAATTTTATTTTCATTATATTTTACTATCAATTTTCTCTTGATATAAGAAAATCCCTAATTTTTCAAAACATTTAGAAAATTTGATTTAAAAAATTTTTTTATTTTAATGATTCCTAAAATTTAATTTAAAATTACATAATTAAAAAAAATCTTTTTTATGATACTCAAGTAGAATGCATTTAATTTTATTTTAAGATATTTAACTAATATAATTTAATTTATGTTTGAGTTTAGTATTAAGAAAAAAATAAAATAAAATGGTGTGTTATCTCCTAAAAAATTTATTGGAATTAATATTTTTGTTTTATAAAGTAAAAAATTGTACAATATAAAAGACAATAAATATTTCCAATAATTTATTAATTTATTTATGCCTTTCTTATTTTAGAATATTTATTTATAAATAAATATATTAGGAAAGTAAGTTTATTATGAAGTACAAAACAAAAATTTTTAAGGGAATTAAATATTTATTGAGATGATTTATAAACACTAAATTATATATGAAATATATTAATTACTATTTATTATTTATTTAATTAATTTATTTACTTATTTAATTAATTGGTAATAAATTATTAAACTATTTTTATATAAATATATACATATTAAATTATTTATTTATTTATTATTATTTACTTTAATTTTGGAAAAAAATTAAAATTTCAAAAATTATCATCAGATATATCCATTAAATTTTCTTCATTTTGATCATCACTAAATCCTTAATTTATTTCACCATTTGTGTTACTATTTTTGTTGTTGTTTTTAGATTACTATAAATCGTTTAAATAATTATCATCTATACCATCTTCATCATCAGATCCATTTTTAAATTTATTTAATTCTATGTTTAATTGTTTTGAAAGGAGGTTACTTTGTAAAACACCTATTTTAATTGTCATCGATTTAATTTCGGTCTTTTTAAAACAAATAATTTATTAATATAAAACATTTGAAATTTGTAATTTACTTTTATTTTTTATATTGCATCTTTTATTTTATTAGTTTAATCATTTCCTGTAATCAATTTCTCTCTCTCTACTATTTCTTTTTTAACTTTTTCATATTGTTCATTCATGCTATCGAAATTCTAAATTTAGCTTTTTACTTACTCAGACTTTTACTCTAAATCCAAAAGAAATTTCTTTTTACTTTGCACTTTTTCTTTAAGCACATTTATGCTATCAATATTTCCTTAGTTAATCCTTTATTCTCCTTTTTCAATTTAATCTAGCTAGTTTTACCAGTTTGTGATTATCTTATTAACAAAAGGTTCTTACAAAATTTATGCCTGCATATTCATTCCCTTTGATACAATTTTATTTTATTATTCTTTTATAAAAGTAAAAATTAATAAATACTCTCTAAAATTTTTAAAGACGATTCAAGTTGTTGATATAGTCGTTTTCGTTAATCTATGCAGTTATTTCATTTTTCTTAATTTTTAAATCAAAGTTTTATAGCTCTGTAGTGACTCTAAGACATTCTTTTTACCACTCTAGTGGATCAACATTCGAGATAATCATTTCTCTATCTTCATCTATTATTTTTTTATAATCATAAGCCTCTTCTCCATTTTACCGTTTATTATATTACCCATTTAATAAATCTCCTTATTCTTCTTCTCCGACAATAGAATCTTCATCTTATATATCCTCCTCTTCAATCATATACTCATTTAAATCAGGATCTTATAAAACTCCATTTTCTGTTTCTTGCTGTCCATTCTAAACATCAGTGTGCTTAGGATCTTCAAATTTAAAATTTAATCTAATTAATTCTCTATTTAATATATCGTTTAATATGAAACAGACTGTATCACCATATCCCTGTTTTTTTTAAAAATAAATTGTAAAATGAATTAATTTATTGTTTATTTTTAAATAAGCATTTATCATATTTCAAAACTTTTTCGTTTATTTATATTTTTTGATGTAATAATTATTGTTAAAATCTGTTTGAATCCTTTAAAAAAATTACATTTCTAATGTGTTAGACATTTAAAGAGTCTGGAAGTCTGAGCCCCCATTTTTTAAGATCGAATAATAACTATTATGCACACTCATCAACAGATTCCCAGTTTCCAAGAGATTTTAATTTTAATGCTGCTTATATTTTATTTTTTTTATCATACTAAAAAAAAATGAATGAGCATTAACATAATTAATTACAAAATAAAGTAAGTAAATTTTTTTAAATAAGAAGTTACTTTTTATATTGACATTATCCAATAGCATAGCTCTGCAAAATAGAAGAATTTCTTATTATTTTGAGCAGGAGTTTAATCAGATATTGAAAAAAACACTTTTGAAACAGGATCTCTGTGCATAGGTTTGCAAAAAAAATTATGATACTCCAAAAGAGTAAGTTTTTCATATATATCCTCATTAACCTGTTAAATTATTTAAAAGTAATAAATAAATATTTAATTATTATAAAAATATTCAATCATTTATTTACTAAAATACAATCAATCTTTGGGTTTTTCTTTAACTAATTAATTTTTTTTTCGCATCTTTGCAAAACAACTTCTGTATCAATTCTTTTAGTAGGGTCTACCACTATCATATCATCTATAATTTATTATAAATCTTCACTATATCTCTTACTTATTTGCTTATATTCTCCTATTTTTTTTATTTATTGTTTAAATCTTTCATCATTTTTATTATTATTTTTTTACCTTTCGTGATATTCTAAAATAAATCCATTAAACTCATTTTATCATTTTCATTTCTGAAAGGACTTTTAAATTCACTCAACTCATAAACAATACAGCCTAAACTCCAAACATCACTTTTCATGTCATAACCCTCGCCATGTAAAAGCTTTTAATTAAAAATAAGTTAATTACCTTTTACTAAAAATTAAAAAAGACAACTACAAAAATTAAATATTTTTCTTGAAATAGATAATTTATTTTAAAAATATTATAAGCAATTTTAAGTTTAATTATTTTTTATCTTATTCAAGCTAAATTTTTTGTATCATTAAAAGCTAAATAGGTCTGTAGCATTATTTTATCATTTGGTATTATTTTTTATGAACATTTTTAAATTTAAAAACGCTTCAAAAATAAATTTATTTGATATATTTTTATTTAATGAGCTATTTTTTAGCACTATTTCTAATCCTATTCATATTCATTGTCACTATGTTATATGAAATATATTATAATTATTAAATAAATACATACCTCTGGACTCATATACAAAGGTGTACCTACTTTAGAATAAACTTCAATAGTTCCTGAAGAAAATTCTCTACCTAAACCTAAATCTCCTACTTTTAAAGTGTCATCTTGAGCTATAAATATATTGGCAGGCTTTAAATCCCTATGCATGATTCTTTTTTCGTGCATATGATTTAACGCAGAAGCAATCTATTACATATATTCCCATATTTTTAACTCCTCAAAAGGAGTTTCTTCTTGCTATTACATTTTAATTAATCGCTTTAAATCGCCCTTTTCTGCCCATTCTGTAACAATAATCAATTCGTTATTATGTATAAAGGAATCTATATATTTAATTATATTAGGGTGATCTAGTGGCTTCATCAATCCAACTTCTTTTAAACATTTCTCACGCTATTTAGGATCCATCATGTCAAATATCTAATAATTTAATTGTTAAAATCGTTTACTAAATACTTTTTTTAATCTTTGAAAGTTATAATAATTCATATACTAAAATTAAATACAAACAGAATGATGCATAAATTATCTAAAAAAACTAATTTAAAATAAAAAATTATTTCAGCTTTTAAAAAAAAACATTTTTCTAATCTCATTTTAGAATAATAACTAAATATGTTATTTGTTTTTGCTAATAAAAGAGTCACATAAATCATAATGCCAAATTTTGTTTACCTTTATCTTTTTCAATGCAAAAACTTATTTATTTGCAGTTTCAGCTTTATAAACGGTTGAAAATTTGCCTTAACCTATTTTATTATAAAGAAAACGCTAGTATTTAAGTTAATTATCTATTTTTATTCTATGAAATAATGATGAATTTTAACTAAATGCTTATTCCGTAAACAAATTATTTAATATTAATGACAGTAAGTGTAATATTAAATCATTGTTTGAATTATAAATGTATATCATATATTGTTTTACCTATAGGCTTCGATACAGTATATCCTTAAATCTCCTTTCCAGTAAACTCCTGAATGTCTTTACTCATTTTTTAAAGTTTTTAATATTTTACTGGTTATGCTATGACTACTTTTAACTATATTTATACTACTCGATCTGCTTAAAATATTTGTTTGTTTACACAAAATTCTAAAATTTAGATAAAAGCTATTTAAAGATAGTTAATCAATTTGATTTTTATTGTTTTGAATTTTTTAAATTATTAATACTATCCAGCCAAATACTATACAAACTTATTAACTAATTAAGAAAAAGATTTTTCTAAGTTATAAATCTAAATATATAAATTAAAATCTTTATCTAGCACTATTATATGTAATTATAATAATTCAAAATAAAGCCCTTCTAATTTTATATGTAAAATATCAATAAATTTTTTATAAAAAAAAAAAATAAATATTTTATGAATATTATTGGGTATAAATTTCTGAAAAAACAGATTAATTAATAGAAATAAAAATCTAGATTAAATCACATTAAAATAATATTTTATAAATTAAAAATAAATTATTTATTTGTTAAATTTATAATTAAATTAAATTTTATATAAATAATTATATTAAAAACAACGATTATGCACATACTAAAATTTACATAGATCATCTATATTTTTTTTCTAAAAAACATAAAATATTGTTGATATTTTTATAGATCAAATTCAAATTTTTTAAATTTTATGATTACTTATTTATTTTTATATATTTATAATATTTAATTTTTATTAAGTTTGAAAATTAAAATAATAATTTAGATCACTTGTAGTTACTTCTTGATGTAGGAGTGTTAAGATTAGATTAAATTGGTAAAGTTGAATTCATTTCTGCATCAACATCAATATCACCTAAAATATCTTCTTTATAATCAATCTCACCTAGTACAGGTACTGTATTACCAAACTCATCATAAGCGGTAGGACGTGCTCTACTTAATAAACTACTAATTAAAGGAATAGAAAATAATAAGAAAGGAAAGCTGAGGATTGCATACAACCATTTACAAAAGTAAATAGTACCTTTAGCTTCTTAAAAATTTGTTCTGTCTTCCTTTTAGAAGTTATAATAGAAGAATGAAAAAGATAAAGAAAACATAACAATATCCCAAATAATTAAGAATTTCATATGACCACCACGGTCCAACACACAAAATTTCTTCTCTTCTTCTTAACCTTCAAGATCATCATATTATTTCAAATTATATTCTTCAACAAAATCACTGAATTATGCATTTTCACCTTTCTTCTTCTTCTTTTATACTTTTTCTTCAATCTTTTTAACTAGTTTTTCTCTTTCCTTTTTACGCTTTTCCTTTTCCTTACCAATCTTTTCCTTTTCTTTTTGATATTCTTTATCAGCTATACGGAATCTGAGCTAGCCTTTTTACTCAGAGAAGGGGAGGAAAAATAATACAATCCATGTTAGAATCAAATGAATACCAAAAGAGATTAAATCTATTCTCACGTGTATGAGACTACCTGGTCCATTTTCATGGCAATTTTATTATACTGACAAGTTGAAATGCTTAGTTTAATCTACACAGTAGAAATAAAGATAAAACCCAACAAATCCTCCAATTAACCCAAAAGCAAAGAATTAGAATCTCTTAAATGAAAGAATAAAATTAATCAGCTGATATTCATCACTCTTATCAATTATTAAGAATAAAAAAATAAAGTAGAAGCTATTAACTCCATAGAATGGGCAGAGACTTGCTATAGTTTAAATTAACCACAATGGATTTTTGATATTTTAACCTAAAGTTTTATTGTGAGGCATTACTGAGTATTGGATACTATTTTTTTAAATAATATGTATAATTAAAAATATTAACTAATTTAATCATTTAAAATGATTGATTTTAATTTTTAATTACTAGAACAAAAATTTTTATTATAAAAAATAAGATAATTCTTGAATTAGATGAAGAAATATTATTCATTGATAAGTGAAGCAAACAGTAAAAATCATTTAGTTTCCTTAAATTTCTTTAAAACTAAATTATGTAAATTTTTATAAGTACCATTTTTTACTTGTAAACTAGTTTAAAATAATTTTTGCTTTTCACTTTAAGTTGGAAAAATATGAATTTATTAATAATTTAAATTGAAATTTACGTTGATCTTATTTTCCAAGGTATCCATTTATACCAAGGTAAATTTGGTATAACTTAATTGGAATATGGGTAATCTGTTCTAATACGAAGCTAGTACTAAACTTCTTCTTCAAGAACAGGCCAATTTTCCTCAACTACTTCTTCAACAAAATTTTAAACGCATACTGGCATATCCTTATCTCTGAGCTACTCTTTTACTTTTGGTTTCTATTTTGCCAGGAACTCCATAATCTTACTTTCTATTTTTTTTCTAACATAATCATTTAATGATTTTTTAATGCCTCCCATGATTCCTCCTCCCATTGAAGATTTCTTCCTTTTTTCCTAAATCTATTTATTTCTATCTGATTTCTCATCCTCAATTGTATCCATATCTTTTTCCTTTTTGAATAAAGACGACATTTTCTCCTAATAATGAAACAATCTAAACTAATTATTTGTATGTTCTTATTTATTATTTATGATTTTTTGCTATAGCTAAATTACAGCTTTTTTAATCACCTATTTTAATTAAAAAAATTTTGTCAAAAATATAGTTGTTATGTATGATAAATAAATATAAATCAAATAAAAATATATGCAAATCAAATTGAATTACATTTTATATTTCGAGCTTTCCTCATGACAAAATATGATTGATTTGAAATAAAAAGTGCTTTAATTATTTTAAATTTACAAAAAATTGGCTAAATTATGATACTTACATTTAAAAAAATAAAGTGTTTATACTAAACCTCTCATCAAAAATTAAAATTTTATTCAATAAATTTTAAACATAATACCTATTTTATTTACTGTAAGAGAAAGATTTATTAACCTTACACTAAAATAACTATGAAAGAATGAATTTCAATCTTTCTCCATAAAATTTTCAATTAGCTCTACATTACCATAAGTTAAGCTTAAGAAAAAAGAATTTAAAATCAATTAAATCGTTACTTAATCAGGTTATTGGTTATAAATAATTATTTTTTTATTTTCTACTATTAACAAAAACATAAAATCATCCTCATAATTATAATTTTTTTATAATAAAATGATTGAATATTAAAATCAAATTTATAACCTATCTTAAAAATAACTTCCTATAAAAACCTTTTTAAGAAGAATTTTAGATTCGATTGCATTTTTTATCTTATTCTATTGAGAAAAAAAATGAGTGTAAGCTAATTAAAAAAAAATATAATAGCCACTAATTTTTCAATTAAGAACGTATCAATTAAATTTAATAAATTTAAATCAAATACAATTAATTTAAAAAGTATTTTTCTCAAACAGAATATTTATTATTTGATTTTTATTACATATTATTCCTTTAACTTACTTAATTTATCAATATAATTTTTTTAATTGTTAACATTTTTAAAAATTTTTTGAAAAAATCTTCTTAAATCAAAAACTCTAAAAACTTCAATAAAATTATTAATTATAACAAGAAACTGGCTGGACATTTAACCTAAAATAAAATATCATTTTGATAACTCATTCGATTAAAAACTAATTAACTTCATTAATTCTTAAATTTTTAAGAGGTATTTTTTATTTTAGTCTTATATAAAGTAAAAAAACAAACGAAAATATGATTATTTCTAAAATATAAATAAATAATCAGTATTTGTTAATAAATTAATATGTTTTGTTTTTTAGCTAATTTTCTTAGCAAATCATATAATTTGGTATCATGATGATATGGAGAAATAGTTAAAGCATCAAAAATATCTACATAATATTATCAAAAATATATATAAATAAATAATTGATTAAACAACAAATAATATTTTTATCAAAAACTATTTATTATAAATTAATTTTGGAAACAGATTACCTTTGAAATATCTTTAAGAATCTTCATATTTTACTTAATTTAATTAAAATAATTATATTTTAACATAATTTTTTAATATTTAGTAATTAAGCTATGTCAGTAATATAATTACAAAAGCTATATTCAAATTTAATTACCAATATATTACATTTTTGTTTTTGAAAAATGATAAAAATTTTTAGTTATTATAATAGTGTAGTAGAAATATTTTTAATATCTTATTTATTTAAATATTCCAATTTAAACTTTTGGTAAATATAAATCTCTAATATTTCAATTCAAATATATATTAGTAATGTTAGATATGAATTTTTTTATTTAATAAATTTAAGATTAAAAATACCCAAAATAGTTGTTTAAAATTAGTTACATGTAATTGTAAAAAATAAAATAAAAATTTTTTTTACTATTTTTTTTAGGTAAGTTTTAAATTTCATTTTCAAATTAAAAGCTAAAATTTTCTAATTCCCAATAATGAAATAAATATTTCATATAAATATTATTTCATTTATAAATATAATTTGTTGAAAAATGTTCTCTAAAAGCTCTATATTTGTAATCGTATTTAATACGTATTGGAATGTGGGAATAATCTAAATTTGTATGATGTAATTAATAATTTTATTAAAGATATTTCTTTTACTAAATTTAAATTAAATTGTTTGATTACATGAATAAAAGAAATTTGTTACTTTTTTTGGGGAATATTTTTAAATAAAATTTTAATTCAAACGAGGAATAAGGTGAGAAATAAATAAAAATTTTGGCTTCTATATTAAAAATTCACAACAGACTTTACATCTGCAGGAAAATAAAAATTAGATTAATCAACTTTTGCGTTGTATAATCAATTTGAATAATTTAAATTATATAAAAAAAATATTTATAGAAAATTAAAAATATTGCAGAAGAAACTTAATAAAAAAAGACAAATTGATGTGAATTAAAATACATTTTACACAGAAAATGGATAAGTGAAAGTGCTACAATTCTAGTAATTAATTTATATATAATTTATATAGTAGTAAATATATTTCTTTATAGTTCTTTTAATATATAATTTGTATCATATTAGTTTTTAGAAGAATTTGGTCATGAATAACTAATTATAATCGTTATTGTGCTTGGATAAATCATGGTGAGTGATTTATTAAAAATTACGATAATAGTAACTTTAAATTGATTTGAATTAAATGATTAAGTTAGAGCTAAGAGGTATTTATCTTTTTGTTCAAACCATTTCAAATAATTTGGTGTGTAGAGATTCATCAATCAATGATTGTTATTCATCAAAGAGACACTCGACTTGCTTTCTGGTCAAACCTTTTGTTTCTTTGATATAATGGTGAACAAAATAAAAACCTGCAGCGCAATTCATTGCAAAGAAAAAGAATGCAAAACTAAGTCCTAAGCTGTCAATTAAGATAGGGAAGATAAAGCCGACTATTGCTTCAAATCCCCAGTAAAATAAGTATATTAGACTTAAACTCTTTGGACACAAAATATCAGCACTATATGCAAAAGAGTTAGGACCATAAGCTGAAGCTGTATAAGACCTTGAAAAGAAGGTAAAAATGATGATCCAAATGGAGAGGCTATTACTGGCTTATGCCTTATTTTCTTAGACATAAGCAAAGAAACTTAAAATAAAATTTATGCAAACAAGCCCAGCCATGCCATTTTTCAAGAGAGGTTTTCTACCATGCTTTTAAGAAAGTTATCCTGCTATATATGAGCAAATAACTGGAGTAAGACCAATACCAACAGTTAAATATAATGCAATGTTAGTGTTTCCATTAGTTGCTTAAGAGAATATCTTTGTTGCGACTAATAAATAAAGAAAATAATTTAGAAATTCTTACTAAATAGAAAATTATTTATATTTGATAAAAAAATGGGAATGAAAGATAGAAAAATATGGATTTCAAAGTTTGAACTAAATTCTTTGAATGTGCTTTTAATTATTAATGAGAGTTTGACATAATTTGAGTTGAAAACAAATAATTTTGAAAAATTGATTTGAATAGTTTTTTTTTGCTCTGATAATGTACATATACTTCAAAGATTATTTTCCCCAATTGATTTAGATTATTAAAAAATAAAATACCAATTGATGATTTTCAAATTAGCTTTGCAATAATTTAAGGTTGAAAGAATTTATCATTGATTGATAGATTAATCTCAAATTTGTAAAAAATTAAGGTTGAAAGATAAAAGAATTTGTAATTGATTGATTAATCAATTAGTAATTAAAAATCATGGGAAAAAAGTAAGAAAAATTTTTATTTTAGTTTGAGTCATTTAGATTCAATTCATAGATTGCTTATTTAAAAAAATATTTAAAGAAGAACCAAAAAATTATATATCTATCTATCTGATGTGATTGATGTTGATATTATAAAAATTGTTAATCAAAGAAAAAGCAAGCTTACAGAAAATAATTGCATATGTTCCACTCATTTACATAAAGTACATTAGAGTTATGCCTATTTAGAGTTTTTTCATGTTTTTGGTAGAAAAAATATCGTTCGCTGAGTTGCTGTTGCGTTATTTTTCTTCGTAAGAGCCATAATAATCTTGAGAGACTTAGTGCACATATTTTTCTTTGTAAAGGATTTCCAAAACATATTGGAGTTCATCACCCATTCCATTTTCAATATAAAAGAAAGGTGTTTCCATTGTGTATTTATACCTAATGTAAAACAAATAATAAATAAATTTTAATTGGTAAGAGAAATCAGGATATTTAAAATATTGTATTTTCTCCCATCTATTCAGAGAGAATTAGCTAAATATTTAAAAAATTTAAAAATCTGTAAATTACTTCAATAAGATGATTCTGATGATTGGGAATATTACTGGGAAGAGGTATACAAAAAATAAGTAGAAATTGCTATTTTATTGTTATTCAGCTACAGGCTCACTTGAAGAAGAGGCAAATCCTATTCCAAGTAAGTAAGCAACGAAAACACCCATGTTATTTATAAAAATTGGAAGAGTTCCTCCTTGTTGTAACATTTCTACTGGAGTAATTTCTTTCACAATTGTGCAGACTAAAGAAGAGTTAAAGCCTGCATTTAGACCAAGTAAAAAACGACCTATCGAAAAGAGTGTAGTAGAATAGATAAAGATATTGAAGAAACAACCTAATTTTAATGGAAATTAAAAGCTTAACTTTTTAAATATTTATTAAAAAATGTAATAAAGACTTTTTAAAATATTCCTTTTAAAAAACAAATTTTAATAAAAGGCAAAAAAATAATAAATTAATCCTTTTTAAAATATGACACCATGCTTAAGATTTAATTCATTTTGAAGCTAATATGTTTAAATGTTAGAATTTTTTGTAATAATCCTATTAAAATTTTTAGCAGACTAGAATGTTTAAAAAAGTGTAATTACATTTTTAAATTTACCATATAATTTAAGATTAAGCTTTGGTAAAAATAATGTAAAAATGATTTTGGATTATCGTTTTAGAAGTATTTATTTTTGCTATACAAATAAAAGAGTATTTAAGTTAATTACCTATGATACCGAGCAAGTCAATTACTATCATAGAATACCTTCTAGAAAAATACTTAAATATGTACATTGACATTAAAGAGCCGATTAGACCACCAATTGGTAGAAGTGAAGTGATAAAACCATCGAAAGCAGCTTAAATTTCTTCTTATATTTCCAAGGTTTTGTGTATAGGCTCTTATGAAGATGTATAGACACCCAATTAAAATCCCCAAAAAAATTATCCAAGGCAATAAGTGAGAATTATTTTGAGTATGAGTGACCTATCTTTGTACTATGTTTCGTGCTGTTAATCCTTATTTTCAATCATTGCAGTTAATTTTAGTTGTTTGTTATGATTAGCTAATTCCAAGTTTTTGTCAATATTTTACTTTTTTTATTATTATTTAATTATTTTTAAGAAATAAGTCAGTATTCTTTGATTGAATTTAGTAAATAAAAAGCAGATGCATAAAATCCAAATTAATTTCTTCTGGAATCATAAGCAGAAAGAAGACTGTTAATATTTTCTTAAAATTTGTATTGATTTGAGTAATACACGTTAAAATGAGTAGAAGTATTTCATGTTAGCAATTTAATTTAAACTAATACTTACAGTGTATTTTACATTTCTAAAATAAAGAAATCATTTTATCCTTTATTCTGGGGATTATTTTTTTTATTTTGCTTACAAATCATGTTGATTGATAGATCTATATAATAATTTATAAATTATTTATATGATGATATTTAAGGATATTTTTTAAAATATGATGATTTTTTATTTACTATAATTGATGTTAGATTCTATTGTATTCTTAAAAAAGAACAACAAATCAAATAAACTTAAGATGATTTTTCGCTTTTGAAATTTTATGTTTATTATTGGAAGTCGTTAGTTATAAAGTATAATAAAATGGAAAAGTGAATAAATAAAATGCTACATATAATTAATTTTAACGATTAAAAGTTGGTCATTCAATATTTAAATACAACAGTAATTAATTTTTATTTATTGAGCAAATATATATAACATGAATAGAGTTTCTAGAACAACAAAAATGACAAATTTAAAAATTCGATGTTAATATTAAGAATGATTAAAGAAGAAAAGTAATGTATTTATTTATTTATTTATTTATTTATTATTTTTAGAAAGCAACTCATAACTCGCTTTAACTTTATAGATAAAAATTAATCAAAAAATTTAAATATTACAAAACAAACGTCATTTTTGATAAAATATGATTTAATAAATACGTCTAAATCAAAAAATTAACAATTTTTAATTTAAAAAGCAAGAAAGGACTACATTTTTTTAAATAATTTACAAAAATCCCATGAATTTCCTTTTTATTCTTATAGGAGCAAACAAATATTTAACTTTAAATTTTTCTCTTTATTTCTTGAAGTAACTTTAAAAGTTAATTCAATTAAATAGGTAAATTTATTTACAAAAAAAATATTTAAATAAAATAAGTTCTAAAATTAGAATTTAAGATTTTTATTCAAGTGATATTTCAAATTCTTAACATTTCCTCTCTTTTTTGAAATTCTGTTTTATACTTTTCTTTAACAGTTTCTTCATAGCTATCAAAGCTCTATTTATCATATTCTACAAGCTCGCTTTTATTTTTTTAAATATATTCTAGAAAATCATCCTATTTTTTAAGATAAAATTAATAAATGTAAAAATAAATTTGTAATATTTTGAACCTCCTAAGGTTATTCTGAGTTAAAAAGCGAATATCCTTTTTCTTTGTTGTCTTAAATTATTTTTATATTATATTTTGCTCTCTCAGTAGCTTATTGATGCAGATATTCTACCATTCTAATAATTTCTAAGCAAGAGTATCTATATGTATAAACAATCTCGTTTTAAAATTGCTTAAAATAAATAAAAATAACCTTTTAGCTCTAGATGAAATATTTTTGATTTGGCTATCTTACAAAGAAGTAATATTCAAAAGTTTTAATTATTTCTTAATTAAATAAAACTTTTATTCTTTATTTGGCCATTTAATTTTTATGAATTTTTAAAAAAACATTTATAACTTTTAGCTTAATTTCCATGGGCATCTAGAAGAAGCAAATATAAACACTCCCTTTTACTTTTGAATTTCTTGTAACGAAGATAAAATATATTATGAACACTGTTATGATTATATAATCTGATCCTATTCTTAATCAGGAACTTAATGTTTAAATCCAAAAATATCATCAATGTCTTCTATATAAATAAGCACTTTCTTGTATTTTTTTACTTCTCTAAATACTTTTTTAGGATCTCTATTTTAAAATATTAAAAGAAAACAAAATATGTTAAAGAATATTAAAAGTAACAAATTTTATGTATTTAAATGTCATTTTTTAATTTTGTTGGTTAAACTTTATTTATTAAAAAAATTATTTATTTTTAGTTGGCAAATAAATAAATATATTAATTATGTTTACATAAATTCCTCGCCATTTCTTTTGTTAAGCATTAAACTTGCTTTTACATATGTCACTTTGATTTCTTTGAATTAGTTAGCTAAGCATTTCACTATTGAAGCCTTGCCACAATTTTAAGGCTAGTATATATATAAACATTATTTAGCAATAAAAATAAACATAAATTAATTTACTCCATAAATCAACAAAGTATTTGTGGGAGATATTTTTTTAAAAAAATTAGGAAGTCTAAGTGGCATCATAATCATTTAGTATATAACTTTCTTTTATTCGTCAACTCCTATTAAATCATCCCATTTTAATTTGAAACCCTCTAAGAACATCTCATCTTTTTACTCATCGCTAAAAATATATTTGGCATAATTAAATATCTAAAATTAGAATTATATAACTCACTTTAGACTAGATATTGTTGTTTGAGTATTTAATGAAATGACTTCATCAGCTTCATAAATTGTCTGCTAATAGTTTTTTTAATTTTATTGAAGAGGTATCTTTGGCACTATTTGTTTTATTTATCTGTTTGGATTGCTTAATTTGCTTATAAATGACGATTGGACTGAATCCTAGTAAGAACTGTTTTGATTTGTGAGGAAGCCAGAAGCAAAGTCAGCTTCTTCACTCACCTCAGATTGATCCTTAGCTCTGAAATATGGTTAATCAGAAATAAATATCATGGATTTATTATCAATGACTGTAAATGTTGAATTCAATTCATAATCTTAAATGCTTGAAATATCTTCATTATCAAATTATTTATTTCTTTTTACATCCATTTGTTAGATAAAATTTAAATTAGTTTATTAAGTATCAAATATTCAATTTTATACTGGCTTTTTTAACATGTATTACTCTACAGCTAATGAAATTCACTTAAAGTAATTTCTTGAACAGTCAGTACAAATTCATTTTTATTTAATTTCTTGTATAATAATTATATAAAAATCTTTATCTACATTTTAAGTGAATAATATAATAAATAACATGCCGTATTTATAAAACAACAAATTCTATATAATTTATTTATTGTTTGTTTGTTTGTTTGAATAATGTTTTTAAATTTTTAGTCCAACTTTATGAATTTTTTACAAAGAAATTAAGTAAAATAATTTTTATTAAATTTAAAGAAAATAAAGTGAGATTAATAATTATAAATAATTACTTTGAAATTCAAACAATATTTTTGAAAGCTATTTTTTAAACAATCTTTTTTTAAGATAAATTTTTAACACTTACTTTAGCATAAAATTGAGAAGATAGATAAAGATGATAGATTTTTTATAAATAACATAATGAAAAGGAATGAATAATTGTGACTTAATATCCTTTAAATTAAATTTAAAAGAATGAATTTTTGAAAAAATATTTATTAAATCAAGTAAAGATTGATCGCTAACTATTCTCTTCAATGAGTTGTTATAATTATATAATTAAATGAGTGTATTTTTCTTTATATTTATTGTTATGATCTTCTTTAAATAATATAAATTCTAAAAATCAATCAAAAAACTTATCAAAAAATTAATAATTTACAATAACAAAAGATAGTAATTTTTTAAGGTCAAAAGCTTCTAGATAGATAGATAAACAAACATATAAATAAATAAATATATTTATAAAAATATACATTAGTTTTAAAGGTTTAACAAAGATTAACGAATCTTATGCATTTAAATGAAATGAGTGCAGAATCTTCATAATATGGCACTTCAAATGTTAAGAAAAAAAAGATTTTAAATGATGTTATTAATGAGCCAGCGAATTCGAATTCTGAAGAGTCAGAAGAATCTTTTGATTAAAATAATGATTATGTCGTTGAGTATGATGATAAATAATTTTAAGGTCAAGGTTTTGGCAACAAGAATATAAGAAATTTATAAGGGTTAGGAAATTAAAAGATTATTTTTAATAGCTTGTAAGATGAGCATCATTCAAACATAAAACCTGGTATTTAGCAAATAAATTATGGTTAAATAGAATAAAGTAATAAAATTAGAAATTATAGTATTGGTGTTACTAATAGCTCTTAAAATAAACATTATACATCATTTCAAAACAATAAAATAAGCCCATAATTAGTCAGCTAGTAGAATTAATTGAGAGCGCCTGTAGCAGACTTGTTAGGAGGCAGTGCAGATAGAAAGCAAAGAAAATTTTCAGAAAATATTTTACCATTATAAGATAATATGTATGACCAGTAATATAATTAAATGGATAGCTAGTTTATAGAGTGCATATATAACTAGCAAAGATAAAGATTTTAAGTTAAGGAAACGAGTGAGATAAAAGAAGGACGAGACACTATTGGTAAAAAAACAATAAATGAATACAGATTTATCAAAAAGTTGGGACAAGGCACTTTTGCAAAAGTTAAATTAGCTATTTCTTCAACGACTCAAAAGCAGTACGCCATTAAAATATTTTATAGATCATAATTGTTGAAAAAGACTTACACAGTAATTAACAGCGAGGGTAAACAAGTAATAAAGAATGCATTCTAGAATTTAATGAGAGAAATTTCGATTATGAAGTTAATCTGGCATCCTAATGCAATTAAACTTTATGAAATTATTCAAAACAGATAGAATGATAAGATATATTTAGTGATGGAATATGCATCCTAAGGATAACTCATGGACTGGGATTCTAAAATGAATATATTTACACGTAATAATTACCTGTTTGCTACTAATTTAACATCTCCTAGGTCTGAGTTTTCATTACTAAATTCTTAATAATCAAACCATCAAACATATTTACAAAGCCCCTCGCTCATTAGTATTCCTTAGCAACAAAGCATTTCTTAATATCAAAAGGCATGCTTAGATATTAAGAGTAATATTGATGAAGAAGATTCTGTAGATGAAGAATAAATTAGAATGATATTTAGGTAATGCGTAAAAGGTTTGTCTTATCTTCACTCAAATAATATAATTCATAGGGATATTAAACCTTAAAACATACTGATATCTAAGTGTGGAATGGTGAAACTCAGTGATTTTGGTATTTCTACTATTGTAGGAGATGAAGAAGAGAATTTATAAAATTAAGATGGTACATATCATTTCTAACCTCCTGAGTTTTTTGCAAAAGAGGTTAAGACTCAAAATAACTCTAATTATTCTTTTCTCCCTGGAACATTTAATCCTCTGAGAAAAAGTAAAAATGGAAAGGAGCAAGCATAAAAAATAGCTTATCGGATAGAAAGAATTTGTAGGCTTAAATAAGCTGATGTTTGGGCATTAGGTGTAACCCTATACGCTTTAGTTTATAAGAGGTTGCCTTTTTATCACAATAACTTATAACAACTATTTCACCTTATAGAAAAGGGGAATCTTGTTTTTCCAAGTAAACCAAAAATATCACCAGGACTTTAAAACCTAATTCAAGGAATGCTTGAAAAGGATTTTGAGAAGCGACTAACACTTGAGGATATCTAAAAGAATTTTTGGGTAAATTAGAATGAAACGGACTTACAAACAGAAATAAAATAAAGTTAGCGTAGGTAATAAGCTAGCTAATTTTAGCTTTCAAATTCATAAAAATAGTCACCACAATTGATGTCTAGTTTAGCTTCCCTTAGTACATAGAATTCAAACAATTTATAGCTCTCAAACAAAATTAAATTTACATTAAAAAAAATCAAAGCTATCTGCACTTGTAAAGCTTTGTTTGTGCGTTTTAGACATTTACATAGTATTAGCTCTCCGATAATAAAGTCTGATTTAAAAAATATATCTCCAAATAAAATAAAAAAATTTAAGTAAGCATTACTAACAGACGAGAAAGGAGAAAATCAGTCAGCTCTCTCAACTAATTGCTATCCTCCTTCTATTTCTCTTCTAGATTAAGCTAATTTGTAATAAAATTAGAAAAATAGTTAGCTTATGAGATAAGATGAGCAAAAATAACAAAATGGAACAAGGAACAAAGAATACACAAACAACAAAAGTCAAAATTCAATAATTTCTTAATCAAATAATAGTAATTAGCATAATAATAATGGATAAAACTCACAAAATGTATACAATTTTAGAAAAAAAGAATTAGCTTAAAACATGCAAATTTAGACAAATCAACAAATATCATTTAAATAAAAGAATGAATAGAATTAAGAATATTTTTTAAACGATGATGAAAATAAATCTAATAATGAAAATGGTAATACATATCCTTCAAAAATATTACAGTTTTAATCGAAGGCTAGTTTAAATGATGATTCTTTACTTGAAGAAAGTGATGTTATCAACACCCTACCTTCATTCAATCAAAAATAAGTTAAACTTATCACTCAAATAGACTTTGAAAACTCTTTAGAAAAGAATTGTTAATCCCCATTAATCCTTGAAGAACTTCGTTTTAAACACTATCCTAAATCTGAAATAGTTAGTTATTAAAAAAAAATGTTAATCAATTAAGATGTTCATCCCTTTTCAGAAGAAAATCTACAATCAATTGATAATGACACTCAAGTAAATAATTCTCTGTACGAAGCTTCAGAAAAAATTAAAGTCCCACACTTCAACACATCTACACTTATCGAAAAATCTGATTGAATTTTATATTTCTTCAATCAAGATTTTTTTAAAAAAAGAGAAATTCATATTTACCTATTAATAATAGAATGTTGCAAAGTTTAAATTACTATTTTTCTAAAATAAATAAAATAATAAAAAATACTATAATCTTATTTATCACTTTCTCATCGCTTGCTTAAACTTTACTTTTTGTACTATTTAATTGCAAAAATAATATTTTAAAAACATTTAATACTATATAAGCAATAAATAATATTTATCTTATCTTTGATTTCTGTAGTATAAAAGATTTAATATTTCTCAAATTCATATTTCATTCTTTCATAAATCAATTTCAATTAAAAATTTAAAATAGCTAAGTGTAATAAACAAACACAAGTAGATTAGTAGCAACACAATTTGTTTCTTAACCCTTTTGATCCCTCTCTTTAATTCCTACAAATGGTCATTAAAACCTTTCAAATTTAAAAATTTCTTACAGTGGGGCTGAAGGGTTTATTTATTAAAAATATTTGATATTTGTAAAAATTAGAAACAATTAAATGAGAAATTAAAAAAGCCTAAATATAAAAATAAGAAGATTTGCATTTATAAAGTTTGTTGCATTTTTCAATTCTTTAGTTTGATAAATATTTATCATTTCTAATATTAATAAATTAGAGTTATTTAAATTACAAAATAAAAAAGTGCTTAGTGTAAACAAAAGTAGATAGATTCAAAGAGATATATTAAGATCAGCTTTTATAATATTACTTAAATAGTGTGTAAGCAAGGTATATAATTTATGTAGTAAATGTAATCAATTATAAAGGTGAAGATACTATGAAAATCTTACACTCAACATATTTTTCAGAGAAAAATTTGTAAAAGTTTTGAAAAAATACTTAAAGTAAAAAAATATTCTAAGCAAATAATATTTATTTATAAAATAAATAATCTAAAGAAGTAAGAAAACTATATATATAAAATGATAAAAGCTTTAATAATGTCAGTTATTTTGGCTGGAACTATTCTAGCATCTTAATTTTAACACCATAAAATCAAAAATTTGAAAAATGTTACAGACGAGTAATGGGAGCTAATATTTTAAGATGAGTTTGATGGAGACCAAATAGATCAATCTAAATGGAACATTGCTAATAATTTTACTCATACTCAAAAAGAGTAATAAATTTATTTTCCCGAAAACGCATATACAGAAAATGGTAATCTGGTTATCAAAACTGTATTTTAGCCCACATTTTATGCCCCATTTAATCGTACTTATAACTACACTTCAGCCTGGCTTGATAGCTCTAAAAAATTCAACTTTACTTCTGGATCTAAAATAGAGGCAAGAATTTTATTGCCTAAAACATCTAAAGGAGATTAAATATGGCCTGCTTTTTGGACAAAAGGGGAATTAGCTCCTTGGCCATCTGGAGGAGAGATAGATATCATGGAGATGAGCACAAACTGGTATGGAGATAATCTACCTCATTTATATGGAACTTACCATTGGGGATAACCTGGAGAAGATTATTGTGGAGGTTGCGGCACTATATTCCCTGATTTTTAATTGAATTTAGATGAATATATTAACTTTTCAATTATTTGGGATGATAACCAAATTACATGGTATGTTAATGACATTCAATATAGGATCAATTAACAAGGAGTTTTTTACAACAATACAAGTGTTCATGAGCCAATTGATCTTCCTTAATTCCCTTAATATCTAATTATAAATGACGCTATAGATGGCTTCGCAACTCCTAACCAAGCAGAATATCCTAAATATATGAAAATAGATTACGTTAGAGCCTATAAAAAAATAATAACCTCATCAGATCATTGAAAAAATTTATATTTAGTTGTATCTTATTTATTGTCTAGATACAGGTATATTTTGAGTATAAAAATATTTTCTAAGTAATTCTTTTAATATTTTCCTCTTTGTTAATTGAAGTTCATCATTTTAATAAATAATGTAATAAAATAAAAGTATATTCCAAAAATATTTTTTCGAACCTTTTTTCTCATAATTAAGTTAAAAAAGAATTTATTAGAAAATAAGAACAAATAATTATTATATATTCTCTTATTTTTGATAGAAAACAGAATTTTTATTATTTTAATTATTCAAAAAATTAAAAATAACTATAAGAGAAAGTAAATATGTATGTATATAATATGATTAATCAAGAATATGAGATAATATTTAGAAGTTACGATAATATACAATCAAAAATAAGCATTTTAATAATTTGAAAATTTTTAGAGCCAAAATCAGTTAAACAACCTATTTATAAATTTACTTCTTAAATTTATTTTCAAAGAAGTAAATTTTTAGGAGAAAATAAAATTTTATTTAATTTTATATCAAAATTAAAAGTCTTTGAAAAATGTTTTCTTTTTTAAACCATTGTTCAAATTTTAATTAATTAATTAATTAATTACAGGCTGATATTGAAAAATAATATAATAATTTAATTAATTTCTAAATTGTTAATTGATAAAAAACTAAAGTAAGATCTAATTAATAACCCAATCAAAATGACTTTGGAAACCTTTGAGGATAAAGCAAAAGATCTCTTGTAAAAGAGTTCAAGTTAAAGACCTAATAATATGTTTTAGATATAAATTCATTAAAAAAAGCATGATTATGGTGGGGATAATATTAAGCCGTCAAAATAATAAATAATTTAAATCCCTTCTTAGCATTTATATATAAACGATCTTATGACAGATCTAACACCATATAACATTTCATATTTGATATAATAAAAAGCTGACATAGATAAAAACTTTTGCCCAGAGTAGCTAGATGACTATAAATATAAAATCACATAAAGTAAAACTGTAGTAGATTTTGATTATGATGAGGAAACAGACGAATTAATAGAAGTTGAAGTATAATAAAAATCTGAATATTATTTATATATTTTAAAAATATCTAATCTAGAAAATATGTACACAGTTAAATTCTAAAATATAACGAAATAATATGACATAGAATTCCAAAATAATAAAAATGATTTTTAGGAATATTTAAAGAAATTTTGATTCACAACCATTTAATTTAATAGATATTTATAATAACCACCAAATAGTATACTAACTATTATAAAAATTATTACAAAATCTAAAAAGAAGAGCTTTTATCTGATTTAGATTGTATTTAATATTATAATGTTAACAATATTCTATAATAAATAAGCGTAAGCACAATAAATAAAACTTTAGCTGGAATTTATTATATTTAAGATGTTATTGGATTTGCTATAAAAGTTGTATGCTTTTATTCCAACTAACATAAATAGAAACAAATATTTATGTATAAAATCTGTATTAAAAAAAAATAATTTTTTTATTGAAAATTTTTTATGTATTTCCTACAAAAAATTAGTAGTATTTATTTATATTTTTCATGTTTTTACTAAATAATTTTTTCTTATTTATTTTTTGATGACAATTACTCTTTTATTTAATTCTGTTGAAAAATTGAGGCATATCTCACTCTAAATTTATATTAATAGAGGATAAATACACTAAATTTATTCTGAATTTAAAATATTTTTGAGCGAAATATTTTGGCCTATATTCTTATTTGAAAGACTGCAAATATAAACAAAATTTATTCTATCGTTGCCTCAAGCAACAAAAGACTTTTATTCTTAATTTAAATGGATCAGTAGAATTTAAATAACTTAGAGTTTCCTGAAGAAATATTAGAATTTGTAAATAAAATAATTGAGTAAAATAAACTCAATGAAAAAACAACTGAAGTAGATGGTAATTATGACCCTTAATATGATTAAGATGAAGACTCTTTGACTATTAATGATCCAAATTTTTTGAAAAAATTATAAGAATATGATGAAAAATATGAAGAATAAAATCAAGAAGATAATAAAATTGATATTGAAATAGAATAAGTAAGAGAAGAAGCTGGACAAATTAATTCAGTAAATTAATCGTATAAATAAGAGTTAACTTACGAAGAAAAATTGAAATGGATTGACGATGTATTTAATGCTGATTATTTTAAACATGAAGATCATAATCAAGATAGAATTCAAGACGAATAAAGTTAAGATTCTAATGATGAAGACGATATTTATTAAATGGAAAAATAGTTTTTTGAAAAAATAAAATAATAACAAAGAGAAGAAGAGGAAAAGAGATAGGCCTAAGCTGAAAAAAATAGAAAATTGTATGAAGAAATAGTAGGAGAAAAGCATCGTAAAGTTTAAATTATTGTCCTATCTAGCACTTCATCTAGCCAATAGTCGTCTCCTAAAAATAATTCTAGGCTAGATAATGACAAAGAAGAGAATAATACAGAGTATTAAGAGGGCAGTAATATGACAGGAATAGAATAAAATAATAATAAAATAGACTAAAATGCAGCTTTTGACTAATTCTGTGTAAAGGAAGAATACTTTTCTGATGAAGAAAGGGAGTCATTATAGAATGAAAAAATAGACACAATAATGGACTAAGAAAATAAAGAAATAGAAAATAAGGAAAAAGACTATATAGACGAAATTTAAAATTTGTATCAGTAAGATAAAAATGAATTTATGAATGCATATTCAAAAGATGCTAACAGTGATCAATATTCAAATCAAAGATAAGAAAATTTAGAAGCCTTTTCTTACTAAGATTCAAACAATATTAATGACTATGAAAAAGAGCTTGAAGATTTATTTGATAGATTAAACATAAAATGAGAGAGAAAGAAATAAATAAATAAGTATTAATGAATATAAAATTGTTTTTATTTCTAAATAGAAAAGAGAAATATCCATAAAAATACTTTTATGTATTTTGAAATATGTTCATGTGTACAAAATGATGAAATTAATCTCTGTTTTACACAAAATTTTCTCATCTGAAACAAAAAAAAATAAAACACTTTTATTTTTTAATTATGTTTTTTCTACTAAAAGAAAGAAAATTTAATTTAGATATGTAGTTTGTTAAACGGATGAATTAATTAAACAAAAAAAAAATAATACTGAAATAAATTAAAAGCTTAAATCTTTTTGCTTTTTTTATTTAACCTTGTTCTTTATGAATTAAGAATAAAAAATAAATAAAAGAATTATTATTTAAATATATTAATTTTTTTTATTATTTTATTATTTTAAACTTAATAAATTAATTATTAATATAGATATTAATTTCAATTCAATTTTGAATTAAACATTTATTTTATTTTAAAATTAATAATCAAATATTTCTTAATTTTGAAAAGAATTATTCAAATATATTTTAGATTTTATGAGTAATTAATTTATATTTTTTTATTTATTTTTCTCTTTTTATACTTTTAAATCCAAATTAAAAAAAATATTTTTCTGAATATTCAACAAGCTAAGGTAAATTTTAACAAAATCTTTTCAATTAACTTAATGGCAACAGTAACATTTACTAAATCTTTTCCATTAAAAGCTTCTCATATAAATATCTAACAAAAGCATTAAAAATTTAATAAATTCAACAGATTTTTCATTTAATAATAACTTTAAATAATTTATTAAAATAATTTAAAGATAATTTTTAAACAAAAATTTGACTTCGAAAAAATATTATTATGCAATTAAAATATTAATTTTCATTTAAACAAATAAAATAAATGTTGTGTTAGAATAAAAAGTAGTTTTTTATACTTTATCAATAATTAATCAAATTTACTAATTAATATGTAAAATCTTTTAATTTATTTTCAAAACAAAAAATAATTAACTATTTTTCTTCAATTTTAAAAAGAGTTTGAATGAAAAAAGATTTAAAAATTATATTTTGTTTTATAATATTCTTTCAATTATTAAAATTAGTTTCTCACAAATTATTTCTAGCTTTAAACATAAATTATTTGTATTAATTTTAAAAAATTATTTTTTGTAATTGCTAAAAATTTCCTTTCAAAATAGTTTTATTTTTATTTGATCTTTATATTTTATGCAACTAAATATTATAAAAATAAATAAAAAGAATCAAAAAAATTAAAATATGATAAAAGATAATAAAAATGTTATTTACTAAAAAATATGCTTGATTTAAAGTTATTATGGTTTCCCAATATCATTAATTTTAAACGGGTAATTAATTAATCATTTAAAGACATTCAAAATCATTTAAACTTTTATCAAAAATATTCTTTTTATCAGATTTGAAAGTAAAGATATTATAATTTTAAAAATAAATAATGGGAAACGAATGTTGCAGATGTGATTGTGGTAATTTAAATGTTGAATGAATAATATTTTAATTACTCAACTTTTCAATCAATAAATTAGAGTAAGATAAACATCTTCCTTTGGAATATGAGGTTTCAGTAATAACTTAATCTGAAGTAGGAGATGATTATTATTGGAGAGGATATTAACCAGGTTATGAAAAGGCTGGTTAACATCTTTCACAGGAATATGTTAAGAGAGCATGCTATTTGATAGATGCATTTGACAAAATATAAGAATAGCATTAAGCTTAAAAATTCGATATTTTTAATCAAATTCTAGAAACAGGAATGTTAACCACTAAAGGTTCTTAGAAAAAATGCTCTTTCTAAGCAAGTAGAATAAATAAATATGAATCTGACTAAAGTCTAAACAGAAATAATTTTAATAGCAACGAAAATTTAAAAAAAACAAATTTTGATGAAAGTAAAGTAAGCAGTTCTAAAAGGCTTTCAGACTGTAGGTATTGCCCTCCCCAAGATAGCAACAAAAAATAAATGCATAGCTCTTCTCACTCTCATTTATCTTCCTCAAATAAATATTCAAATCTTAGTGATTATTCTAACTCTGTAATAAAATATGGAATATGAATCAACCAATAAATAATAAATATAGATTGAAAATTAATAAATACTCTATTTAATAATCAAAATACTTTAATGAAGCTAGCTTATAAACTTTTAATTTAAAATGTCATTTAAAAATCATATTAACTAATTATATCCAATTCAAATGGTAAAAAATTAAATAACTTAATAAATAAATAAACAAACAAACAAACAAATCTACTTATTATTATGATGTTAGTTAATTACTAATATTTAAAATTAATAATTTAAATGTATTCATTCACTTTATTTGCATATAAAAAATAAATAATTTGGTTTCAAATAATGTTTCTAATTCATTTTCATCATTTAATAAACTCATTATAAATATTTTTGAAATAGAATTTTATCTCACCTTTTACATTTTTTCATTATTAAATCAATGTAAAATGCAAAAAATTGTGTATTATCATATTTTTTTTTAACAAAGCAATAATGATAAAAAATTTGAGAAACTCATTTTATTTTTATAGAAGTTAAAAAAAATAATTTTTTGACAAGCATAATTTTCTTTTCTAATTCAAATTTACTTTTGTCAATCTATTTTTTTTAATTTATATTTTGATATTTTAGTACCTATGAAAATTCAAAGTATTTTTTTAATTATTTCAAAATTTTAGCTTCCTATTTGAAAAGGCTTTTAAAAAATTCATAGTATTTATGGTTTCTACCTAAATTTATCCATTCAAGCTTTGAGATGCTATGTTGGATGAGTAGTTTAATGATATACCCATATTTTAAATAATACAATTGCATTTTTCATTATCAAATTTATAATTTTATTGTTTTTTAATTTCTTTCTTATATTTATTACACAAACACAAGAAAATAAATATTAAAGATCTGATCATTCAAAATGGCTTCTAATAAGGTATGCCATCTTAAAAATATACAACTTTTATTGTTTTATACCAAATAGCCTTAAAAAATAAAATTAAGAAGATAGATACTCAAAAAATTATAAAAAATTTAAATTTTATGTAAATATTACAAATTATGGTATGGAGAGGAATAAGGTATAAAATAAAAAAGAAAATTCTTTATCCTATATTTAAAGTATTTTTTTAAATTAATATTTTGCATATTATAAGTTCATTCTTTCTGAAATTCTTTAACAATATTTATAAAATTCTTCTAGTAAATAAGATCTAATTATGAAAATTATTTAAATTAAAAGTTATTGTCTAGAAAATAAACTTTTAAGAATTTAAAGATAATGCAAATATAAAATATATAGCTTCAAAAAGTGCAAATATGATATAACTTCATTTTTTATCTTTCTAAGTAAATAAGATCAAATTATGAATATTATTTCAATTAAAGATTTTTGTAAAGAAAATGAAATTTTAAGAAATAAACGATGCAAAAAAAATATAAAATGTATAAAAAATTCAAAATAAACAATACCTGATCAAAAAACAATACAAATAAAATTTAATACTATTTTCAAATAGTTAAGCTGGACACAACTTTGCTTAAGCCGAAAATAGCATACAATTTATAGAATATAAAATTCTTTTATATATTTTTTAATATAATGATCTTAAAAAGTGCCAAGATTGACTAAACAAAGATAAAGTCAACTCCTATAACTAGAAAGAATTAAACGTATTTTGAATTAGCATAGCCTGGCTCTTCATTGCTTATAACAGCTAAAATGACATAATAATAAACATACCATAAAAAAGGTAGATAATTTTTGACCTACTCTAGTTATTTTATGAACTATTGTTATTAAGAAAACTCCAACTTCTACGATTATTGAGCTAACTATTGAAATTATTATTTTTTAAATGGCATTATAGCTTTCATCAAATACTGTTGACAGACAAAGAGAGTGGATTACCCTCAAGTAAATAATATTGAATCTAATTGGTCTTGAAAGAGAAGGCTCATATGTATAAATTGTATTAAAATAGGCGTGAAATACTTTAAATTATACTAAAAGAGATAATTTTTTAAGTTATTCTATTGTTTAAATTTCATCTTCCTTTAATTTAACAACTTAATTTACTAAATTACTTTTGCTGCTCTAATCTTAAAATGTGCTTACAGTTATCTTATTTGAATTTATTAATTTGTCTTATTACACTTCTTAAAAAGTTTTTAATTAACCTTAATTTAGCTTTTCATCTTAAATGTTTGGCTACTCTAACTCTTAAAGCTATTCTGATTAGACTTATTCCTAGAGTTAAAGTGGTTAATTATCAAGATTTTTCAACTAGTTTGGCTACTCAGTAGATATTTAATTTTCTAATTTGAAAAATTCGATTTAGTTTGATTCAATTTGTTCATTTTTTAAAATTGTTAAGGTATTTAAAAATTTTTGTCTTTTTGTTTGATTCTTAGAAATTAATAGGTCTTGCTAATCTTAATTATTAGTTTACTATATAACACCATTTAATTCTTAAATACTTTATAATTGCAAGCTTGGTATCTAATTCTTTCCACTAATAGGAGGATTTTCTAATTCCGATGCCATAGGCATAATCTATGAGATAGTAGTTTTGCTAAATTTTTTGTCTAGATTTCTACCATAATAATATAAACCTAATTATAACAAAGTTATAGTACAAAGAGTCCAAACAATAGCATATTAATAAAAATTCTTAAAATTGCTTATGTTATTAAATCCATCTGAGCTAAAAGCTTCTTTTACATTTTTATTTATAAGCAATGATTCTAGATCATCAATCACAGTTGTAGGATTTGTACTTTTACAATAGCAATAGTATTTATTATTCTTTGTTATGTTGGTACATCCATGAGAAGACCAAGCCTATGATTATTGCATTTAGAGGCAAGTTTAATTATTAGGAGAGGGTTAAAGGTCTTAAAATTTAAAAATATAAAAATTTTATTAATTATCCTTTTAATTTTCCTTGATGTTTATTAATTTTCTATTGCTAAGCATATTGTTCCTTTGTTCAAAGTTAGAACCTTATTGATGCAATAATCTATTTGAGCTTGCATTTACTAAGTCTAAATAATATTTAATGACTGGATTCTAAGTAATTGTTATGCTTGAGTTTATTTATTTTAATTTTTAAATATAAATCTAGAATTCTGATGTTAATTCGAAAGGATTTTGAGAGTAAGTAGTCTAACCTAAATAATAGGTATTTGTTGTTTGTGAATCCTAATAGTCTATTATAACTTACTTTAAATTTTTTGAAGTAATTTATTAGCAATCTAGTGATATTAAATTACCTTACAGCTATACTCCTCCCTAATTAGGTAGAGTTGCTTTGCTTAGGTAACTGCATATTTAGTCTGATATATTCATTTATTGAGATATCAAATTACTGGAAAGAATTTTAGTAGTCGAATTTAATACTTTAAATGAGTCTACAATATTTTGAAGAAAAACATTGTTGTTATTCATAAACATATTATCCTAACTAATTAAAGATTATTAATTTTATAAAATTGTATTTAGCTAGCTTAGGACAGCGATGGTCTAGGATTCTTATTAATTAGTTATAGATTATTATAGTTGGGCAATTACTTTATTTGCGTATGTTGATAATAAAGATGAATTAGGTAGAGAATTAACTTAGCTTATTATTAATGATATGAGCTACGATTTTTTCGGATTCATTGATTCAAGGTTATATACTGGATAGTTCTTAGATATTTCTTCTCCTATGACACACAGGTTTAAAATATTTTAGGAAATTGTCTTTCTACTATCAATTTGTAAAGCTTAGTCAATAATTTTGTTGATTTAATTTTCGGTTTGAGCAAATGGTTAAATGTTTACCTATAAGGTTGTATTGTAAACAGCTAAAAAGTTATCAATAGCCTAAGCCATTAATGTTAAATTTCCTGAAGGAAGGATAGTACTTAATTCGTTTTATAAGCTTTAATCCATTATTTACCTTCTTAGGATATAATTTGGAGATATCTATTCTTATTAATAATCAGTATCATTTAGGTAGTAAAAGAATTAATAAGATATTGGTGCATTGGCTGAGGTGCAACCAGACATTTTGATTTAAAAAATTGTTTATAGAGCTTATCCACTAAGACTGTTTACAGATAATACACAATTATTGGGTGGTAAATTTATATTAAAGTTAGTTATACTTAAACTAGGCATTATGAAATAAGGATTGTATGCGCTGAATCTTACTTACACAATAGCATTTTATGGAAGGATATTTACAAAATAATCCCATATTCTAAACCTCACTTTATAATAATCAAATTTTATAGCTCCTACTACTGTATTATTATAAAGTACTGCACCAGCATAGCTTAGCAAGTCAGAAGAAACATTACTTCCATATATGAGAGTTGCATCAATATCTTAATTAATGTTGACTTATATCAATTAAGATATATCTTTAAATTTAACAATTAAAATAGGTATATCAGTTTCAGATAAGATGATCATAGTTGATTATAATTTTTAACGGGAATCTTTGGTTCCTGTAAAAGTAAATAAAAGAGATTAATAAGGACTAAAAGTTGAACCTGGTATCGAAATGCTAGAAACATTTTGTTGCAAAACTACTGGATGGTTATTGTAGTCGTAGCACTGATTATCATTTTGATTAGAGGTAAGGGATACACAATCCCATTTTAAATTAATTTGTTAATCTTAGTTTGGGTCTTCAAGCTCAAAATCTCTTGCTTATCCAGTTAAATTTAAGGGTTGTTTGAAGCCAAATACTCCTTTTTATCCACCTATAATCTAAATAAATAAATTAGATATATTAGGCATAATAGTTTAAGTTTTTAGATTAGCGATTGATGAATTACTGACTAGAGAGGCATTTACCTTTATTAATAATTATAAAAAAGTTAATAAATTTATTAATTTTAAAAATTTAGTCTACGTTTAAATCAAAAATGGTTTAATGAGGAATAGAATATTTTTCGACTAAAACTAATGTTTAATTATATTTAAATTGCGTTAGGTTTTAATTCAGCTTAGGCACACTTTTAGAGTTTATCTGTATGTTAAGAGGTTCATTAGTAATTATTGGTCCACTCTAATCACATATTTACACATAGAAAGAGACATAAATTCGTAAATCCATGAATCTATTTTAAAAATTATTTTTTTATTTAATTATGATTAAATTTATTTTATTTAAAAACTAAATTCTGAATTCATTTTTTTCTAAATTAGTAATTTTTTTGTTTTTTAAACGAAATTAAGTCTTTTAAATGTAAATAGTCTAAGAGTAAAATTAAGTGTTTATTACCTATAAATTGGATAACTTTAGGTTTCTAATTTAATAACTAAGTCTTTTTATCTGGTAAAGAGAGTTGTGTAATACTACTTTTATGAAGAATTAACTTTAAGTAAATATTAGAAAACAGCAGTAATTTTAGTGTTTGCAGGAATTAGTTGCTTTAAAATGACTAAAGAGATACTCTTTTAACTGTTAGCATTCGTGATAATGCTATTAACTGCTTAAAGACTGTTTTAATCTAAGCTTGGCGAAGATTATATACTCCAAGTGAAGC
The DNA here is from genome assembly GCF_000189635.1 of Tetrahymena thermophila SB210. Taxonomy (NCBI): domain Eukaryota; phylum Ciliophora; class Oligohymenophorea; order Hymenostomatida; family Tetrahymenidae; genus Tetrahymena; species Tetrahymena thermophila. The sequence goes on along the minus strand of NW_002476326.1, from coordinate 538,869 downwards.
TTTTGAACCCTCTTGAAGCATCGTTTATAATATCTGCTACTGAAAAAACGATGTCATAGCAAGTATTTTGAGTTTTACTGAATTAAATAGTAACTTAAGGCTGTTAAGTATCACTCCTTAACTGCTGAACTTTGGTTAAATAAAATGTGTCTATTAAGAAAGTGTTACTAATTTAATAACTCAGAACATTTGGTATGAATGAGAGATTATCATTTTCCATTATTTAAGCATCTTCATCTATTAATAAGAATATATTTACTTTTTCAAAAGATAATTTTATTAAATTTACTTAATTAAACTTTGATTTAAGTATCTTGTATTGAGCAGTTTGGAAGAGTGCCAAGAAGCTGAAGAGTACTATCTTGAAATATATTATTACACTAAAAGTTTTAAATTTATGTCAAAGCAACACCAAAATCAATAATCAAAGTAGGAGAATCAATAGCCAAAGTAGCATTTAAAACAGCAATTTTATTATAACTACATTAATAGAAAATACCTCTATTATCAATACGATTTTTGCAGATACATGTATTATCTGAGATTTCCATAGAATCATAGCAGTCTAAACACATGCTACTTTACTTGTATTAACAAGATCTACATGTGTTAGCACATGCTTAGCAATCCGATTTTATGTACTCTTAGCATTAAACACATTACCACAAGGTTGAATCTTCTTTGTAATTATTGGGGCACCACTGATAGCAAAATGATCCAAGTTAATACCATCCTTAATAACAGCTCCTGCATTAACTCTAAGCAGGTCCAGTGCATGATTAGCATGATTAATGACAATTTTAACATAAATAATTTTAAGTAGAATCTCTAAATTAATTTTATAAACAAACATGCAAGCATTTATTGACTTACGAAACATACTCATGATCCTATGTACAAGTAGTACAGCTTTATCCATTAGTACAAGATATGCAATTATCAATGCAATCAGCACATAAATAGTTATTTTGGGGGTTTCTATATTAATTATTATTGCAAATAACTAAGCAAGAATTTACTTCGCTAACATACTCGTAATTACTTTAGCACTAACTGCAACTTTAACCATCCACACATTTTTGGCAATTACTTACACAGTTAGTGCAATTATAAAAAGTAGTATCTCTATATTAATTTTGTTAGCATACAATTTTGCATTAAAATACTTATTGAATGTATTCATAATTTGCTGTACAAGTGTCACACTATTTATCTTATGAACATTATGTGCAATTGCTTATACAAGGGTTGCACTACTAGGCCATGGTTTACCAATTAATAAAGGTGAACTATCCTGCTGAGCAAATCATTTTGCAATATTGTTATGAATTATTTTTTGGGTTTGTAGTTTAAATATATCCACTAAAGCATTCAGTACAACTTAAATTTTAATCACAATTAGAGCACCCTTGATAGCATTGCTAATTTAGGGAAAAATAAAATATTTTGTTAAGTAGTAAAATAAATAGAAAATCAAAAATTGTTTAAGATAAAAAAATAATTAATATTTATGATTTTAATCTGAAATACTAAAATATTTCTGAAGTAGTTTGGAAGAGTTATATTGATAAAATATAGGAAATTACTGCGCATTATTGTTTTTGATAATTATATCCATATCCAATCTAGCAGTTACTACAGTCATCAGATTTAGTGCATGTTTGGCAATTATTAATACAAGATCTGCATTCTTATGACATTGTAATATTATTAGTCACAAAATTGTATGATCCCACTGAGCAATTTTTTTAGCAGTACTGTAGGGTGTTATCATTTGGTTTCGCCATCAGAGAGTATCCACTCATGCATTAAGTACAGCTTTATATATTTTAGCTACAATTAGAGCATCCTTCAGTACATTCTCGCTTCTAAGTTAAAGAGTATAATCAATTAAGAAATCAAAATAGGTTTGAAGTTTTTAAATTAGGAAAATAATTTAATTAAAAGCAATAAAAGTTATTTAAAATAAAATTCAATTTCATGATAAAACTAATTCAAGTTGATGTCTTTAATCTAATTTCCAAAAATATTTTCTTCAAACTAATAAAGAATTAAATTCAATAAAAAAAAAAATATTACAACACACAAATTTTATTGAGAATCAAATTAATATCCAGCAATACATTAGCTACATTGATTGTCAGCAGAACAGATTACGCAATTGGCAATACAATTCTAACAACTTTATATCAGATAATTTTATCGGTCAAAACGAACAAATTATCCTTATGGGCAATTTCTATTGCAAATTTATTAACCTTTCATGTAATTGTCAGAAATCATATAAGTGAATCCACTCAAGCAAGAGTTTGGGTCACAGTTATTTTTGTCAATACATTATAACACCCTTCTTGACACTTTTGTTTTAAGTAAAAGTAATTAATTAAAAAAGATTTGAATTTTTAAAATTGCAGAAAATAATTTTATTAAACTAAATTAGAAAGGTGGAAGGGCAGTATGTCTATTTCACTATAAACTTAAAGTAATAATGATTTATATAGATATTCATTTGAAAAAGCAAAAATAAATATCTTTGTATTTTGCCTTCCTCTAAAAACAAGTTAAAAAAGAAAAAAATTTTTAAAGGAGTTTGCAGTAAATGCCAAAACTTACTTTATTATCAATTTTTGATAATTTAAGTAAATAATTATTTAATTAATTTATATATTTAAGTTTTATTTATAAAAAAATATGTTTTGAATATAATTAAGTGTCTATAATACCTCAATCAAGTAAAAGAATATTTTAAACAAATAAATAAAAGAGCTAGCAAGGTTAGTGTCTTAAATAATAATAGTAAATTGATTTTATGGTTTAGCAAAAGAGTAAAAAGTATTTATTTATTTAAATTGATCATATTATGTTCTATCGTTTTGTCTTGCATCGCAATCTTCAGGATTTCCTAAAGCAGGTCCAAAGTAGTCACTAATAACTTGTCCATCGCCACCAGTAACTTAAAGATATGAATTTATTGCAATGTTTGATCTCATATTTGTTTTGATAGCTAATCGTGAAAAACTAGGACTTTTTAATATAATAAATAAAATAGATTTTTTTCAAATAAAAAAAAGAGATACATTTGCTAAAATAGGACTTTAACTTATAATGAATTAGAACTTGGTTTTATATAGTTTTAAGATGAGCAAAATGGGGTTTAGTTTACCAAGAAATCCCTTGTAAATATTATAGGTTGATCATTAAGTACGTCTATCTAGAGCTCTGCTGCAACTAAATTTATCAGCAAAAACAGATCTTATAAATTAAAAAGAAATTTATTAAAAATAAAAATGATATTTCATTTACAAAAAAACTTGTAAAGCAGATTGTATTTTTTGAGTTCTTTCTTTTTATACATCTAGTATTTTTTTATGATTGCCTTTTTTATTTTTTTTAATTAATAAATAATTTATATTTAAAGTTGAATATGTTTCAGATTTATAACTACATCGTTAAGTCACAAAATAAATAAAAAAGTAAATATCTATAAAAAGTAATTAATTATTAAATTCACACTGCTCTAAATATCCTAAATCCTAAAACATACTAACTTTATAATGTCAAAGACTAATTGATTTTTATATATCTTAATTTTATAACCATGTGTCGTTTGCTAAAGACTTTAGTCCTTAGCTGAGGCTTACTAACTATTAAACCATATTTATTTATTCAAATAAATATGAATAAATTAAAAAAGAACTAACTTATTATTCTTAAGATAGAGATAAATTAAACCATAGAAATGATAGCCCTTGATAGTAATTGCTTGATTCTTTAGTAACAATACAAAAAAAAAAAATCATGCATTCATTTTTAAATATTTTTTTTTATTTTTGTTAGAAAGAATCGCAGCTCATTATTGTATTACTCAGTTATTTACTAATGACTTAATTTACTTAATATGTCACAAAATTAAAAGTCTTTATAAATAATTAAAGTTATGAATAGATCTTCTTTTGTTCTTAATTATTTGGTAAGTAACATTGGATGGTTAATAGTAGTTAATTACTTAATTAATTAGGAGAAAATAAAAAATTCTTCTTTTATTTATGTTAATAATAAAGTAAAAAAATTCTTAATAAATATACATTTCCCGTCTCAATAAAAAGTTTTTAATTTTAATCCTCGCTTTTTTTACCTTAAAATTACTTTTCTGAATCAATCAAAAATAAGGTAATTGAGAAAAGAAAATGTTCATTGTTATTTTTGAAAATTATAAAGCTTTCTTTTTATATTTATTTTAAAAATGAGTATGAAATTTATACATCATATTCTACCTTTACTTGGTTTCATTGTATCTATAGTCTCAAATTGATAACCAAGATAACTTTAGAAATATTTTTTGTTAAAATGAATGTATTACCCTTAACCTTTATCAATCCAAATTTTTAAGGGTTAATGTGCTGACTATTTAAAAGACTCTTTTGCAACTAAACATAAATGATGATGTCTGCTAACAATAAAAGACTTTTTTCTTTTTGATTAAAATCTTTAGTATAAATAAAACAAAAATTTTAAAAGTAAAAACAGTTTGGCAACATAAATGGATTATAAGATATATGCAAAAATAGTTTATTTTGTTATTTATCAGCAATGATTAAGAATATGTAAATTAAATTTAATAAATAAATAATTTAATACAAACATACATGGTTTAAAAAAAATAGGAAATACCTAAATTTATCTGCATACCCTTAGTAATAATCTATATACCTAAAAATATAAAATAAGGTAGATTAATAAAATAATTTACTATATATTATGCTACATTAAAAAATTGTTATATACTCAAATAAATTCTTAGAAACTAATATTAGTAAACATTTTAAAAGTTATAATTAAATATCTGATTTATAGATATATATAATAAGTAGAGTTGTGGCGATTAAATAAAATATAAGTGATTATTTAATGCTTATTATATTATATATTTTTCTTGGAGCTCAATAAAGTGATTTAAGAAAAGGTTTTTTTTTTAAGTTTAAAGCCTATTTCTTTTCAAAGTATATACATATATTACCTGATAACCTAAATAATCTTTTTTCTGAAGGAGAAGCAGGTTGTAGGTTTGAGAGTAATTTGGAATTTAGTAATAGTATTCAATAAATTTAGAAATGTTTCTTTTAAAATCTTTTTCTTATTCTATTTAACCATCTTTTTTCATCTCACCATAGTTATTATCATCTTTTTACTATCCATGAACAATATAAAAAGATTCTAAAATATAATTTAAATCAAGAATTATGTCATTACCCTATTTATATTTCTTCTTTCATATAGTTGAAATTTCAATTTTACTAAAATCTTCATTTTCATAGGAATTTGAAATTTATTTTTTCTTTAAAAATCTAAAATATTCTTCTTCTAAAATACTTATACAATCCTTTATTTCGCTTTTACTTCCAGCAAATTTTTATCTAGAGTCAAGGCAAGTAGAAATAATATGAGTCTTACTCTAGTTTAGTAATCGTGTAGAGTATTTTTATTTATTGTAATATCTCAGGAAAAAATTTAATGAAGATAACAAAGAGATCATAAAACAATAATTATAATAAAAAGGATTTATTAAAAAAATGTAAAAAAAAGATATTGGTTTTGTGCATAAATTATGATTAATTCATATAATTTTTTTATTATTTTATAAATATAATCCATTTAGTTTTTAGATATTTTCATTATTTGTTTTCGATACAATTTACAACGACTGACATAATTTATTTATTATTTAATAAAATTATAATTTCAAAAATAAAATAAGACAGCTATTATCCACAGTGTATGAAATCATCAAGCTTTTTGGATAATGAATTATTTTTTCATTTATATTGTTATAATAATGAATCATAAATACAATTCTAGGTACACTATAGCATTATTTAACTACTAAAATATTTTTCATGGCTGCAGATAATTTATTTACATAAATAGACACTTTAAGCTTAATAAATTTTTTAGTGTTTATTCAGATTGTCTGATAATTAATTCTGATTATAGAGATCAGATACAATACTTTGAATTAATTAATATAAATAAAATTTCTGTTATTTTCTTTCTTATAAAAAAATTTAAGATACATAAACAACTTTAACATAAATAAATGGAAAGCTCGATAAATAAAATACTCTTAAACATAACAGAAGATTGCTATATCCAAAGATGTTATTTAGCAAAGCTATTTGAATTTTTGGAGTTAAAAAAATTCTAATTTTAAAATTATGAATATTATGAAAATGGATAATATAGTTTGAGCTTAAAAGCTGAAGATATTTATAATAAAAAAATAATTGCAATAGTTGTAAAATTAACTGGTACTACTTTTACTTAGGATAAAACGTAGTTAGGTAAATAACAATTAGATAGCTACAGTTTTATATTTTTTAAAATTAGATAAAATTTATAGCATAAAATATTATTGTGAGATAGAAGAGTAATACGATAATTTAATCATTTAAATATTTGATTTCGAAAGATGTAAGTAAATTTATTACTTTTAAATTACAATATTTAACTTATTTTAATTGTAAATAGACCTAAATTTAACAAAAGTTTTTCAGTGGTATGAAGTAAATAAGCACTTTACTTTACAATTAGTTAAAAAAATTTAATCAAAATTATTTTAACAGATAAATTCGGATAATTATTAACTTGTTAATAATTTCTAAGTTAAAAAAAGGTACAAATATTAATTATGTAAATTAAAAAATTAACTTTGTTATTAAATAGTAACTTTTAAATTGAATACTAAGATGCTGTTAAATTAGGTTAAAGCATCTCTAATTGTGCAAATTTATCCGCCCTTTAGCTAGATTTGGAGTAAATTAACAATTTTTTTAATTTTGCTAAATATTTTATAGCTAAACTTAGATAAACTGCATTTCAATTCAAACGATCCTAAGTAAAACTAGTTAATGCAAATAGTTAGAATAACTATCTCTCAATCTATTGTAAAATAAATTCAAATATATTTCCTATCTAAAATATAAATAAATTAGTAAAAATCAAATCAGCTTGCATTCGTGCAAGGTAATTGGATCAGAATTGATTAAATTCTAAAATTTAAAAAATCTACACCTTGATTTATAGTAAAATTTATTTTCTAATTAGCATTGAATAAATAGAAAATATTTTAAATTTCAATCAAAAGGAATAATATGATTTCAGAAAATGACTTTTAATGGATTGCAAAAGGTTTATAATCCTTGTAGTTAGAGAGTCTTTCAATATTTATATTGTAAATAAATAAACACTAAAAAATATATTTAAATTGTTTTAATAGTCAAAATAAAGCATATGGTCAGGGAGTATCGCATCTTGGCACTGCCCTTAGTTCCATGAATAAACTTTAAAATCTACTTTTAGTTCTAAGGTAAACTAAATAAAATAATATTAATTTAAAATTAATTAATTAAACAAGAAAATGTGGTATATCTTCTGAAGGATTGAAGGAGTTCTCACAAGGATTAAAAAATTGCGTTAATTTAATTAACTTTCAACTTCATTTGTCGTAACTTAATTTTTAGCTTACCAAATACTAAATATTATTATTTAATTTTTTAGATAAAATGTCCTAAGAAATGGACTCCAATATTTAGGATAGGCTCTTTCAAAGTTAAAAAAATTGCAATATCTTTAATTAACTTTAAGGTAAATTTAATTTTTTTTTAAATTTCTAATTTAAAAAAATAATAAATAGACAAACTTTAAATAATGATGAAGGTTTGAATGTCTTATTTTAAGGGTTATCTAATTGCTCCAACCTTCTTAACTTAGATATAGATTATGGGTAAATTTATTTATGTAAATAAATTTTAATTTTAAAACTGTTTTCAGTAAAAATTTAGTAAGTTAAGGATAAATCGCAATTAAAATAGGAAAATATTTAAGCAAATGCTAAAACCTTCGAACATTTAAATTAAATATAGAGTAAAATTAAATTATTTTATTTTTATTTAACTTAATTTTATATTTTAAATAAAGTTAAAACCAAATAGATGCATAAATAATAAGAAACATATTCAAGCATACAACTAAAGGAAAAAAGTTAACAGAATATTACATTTCTTGAATATAAAATATTAATTTTTATTTATTCAATCATTTATTTGTACTTTTTATATTCATTATTAAGTGAGAGACTTTATAAAATTTTTTTGCTTGGGTTTATTTGTTCTATTTATGGAATTCTAATTAGTTGATACCATTAAAAAATATATGGATTAATCCTATTTTTTTAAATTGTAATTTGATCTTCAAGCAAATTTATATAAATTGTAATAGTCTAAATTCTTTGTCTGTCTATCTGTATGTCTGTTTGTGTGTGTGTGCGATGCTTGATCTAATTTACTTCAAACCAATTAATATATAGTAAATATAGATTTTTTTGATAAGTTAAGAGAACTAAATGTATAAACTGCATAAATAAATAAATCAAGAATGCATGACCATATATTTTTTAAGATAAAAGTTATTATAATTTTATAGCATGAGATAATAAAAAATATAATTAGATTATCAATAAATAACGAGCAAAAATTTATTAATAAAGGTTGAAATATTCTTTGAAAAAAGAAAAAAAATGCATAGAAATATATTATATGATTATTGTTTATTGCAATTTATATTATAATTATTGATATATAACTAAGAAATAATATTTGTAATGATAGTTAGTGATTGAAGTTGATTCATTTGCTATCAATTAATTAATTCATCTCTTAATTAATTTTTGTTCATAACAAAAATAATAATAATAATAAAATAAACAAACAAACAAACAAGCAATCATTAAATATTGAATATTACTTTTTGGTGACAAGTTTTAAGCATAAAGGACACCTTTCATAAATAAAAACAACTAGGTTTTAACCAACACACTTAAAATATAAAAAGTAGATCAGACTAGTTGATAAAAAACTGTACTAAAAATAGCATAGAAAAGTAAAATGATATACGAAGAATTTATAGGTGCTATCAAGATAAAGGATGGTCTTTTTATAGGAGACTAGCAAGCTGTTAAAGTAATAATTAATGAAAATTTTAGATATTCTACTTCGTTTTAATTCTTAAATGACTAAAATAAAAATTATATAAAGCGTATTTTAAATTAGCTCCATTTAATTTTATTAATAAAGGACTTAGAATTCATTTTAACCAATAAAGTAACTCACATTATAAATGCAGCTGGTAAACAGATTGATAATATGTTAGAAAACTTAGGGGTTTAGTATTTAACTTTTTATTGGTAGGAATCAGATAAATAGGTAATAATAAAATTATGTCAAACTAATTATTTTGGTTTTTATTCAATGAAGGGAGATAAAAATTTTAACTAAGCATAAACAATAAAAATATGCAAAAAAACATTTACTATCATTAGATACATCGTTTTTTAGAGCAGACACAATATTGTTAAATGAATAATAATTGTCTCTTTAGATTTTTATATTAAGGCAAATGGAATAAATATTAATTTTAACAAGATTTATATTGCGGAGTAATGAAATATAATTTTATCAAAAAAATAGATTTTGTTTGATAAAAACATAGAAACTGTGAACTAAATTGTAGATTTTATTGAAGAAGCTAATTAAAATGGTGAATCATGTCTAGTCCATAGTGTGAGAGGATAAAGCAGGGCGTGTTGTATTTTAACAGCTTATTTTATGAGAAAGTATTAATGGACCCTTCTTAAGACTCTTGATTATTTAAATTCACGTAGACCAGATCTTGAAATACGTGCTACTTTTTTCGAATAATTGAAAAATCTTGAGTTATATTTATAGTAGACTGGATAAGGCGCTATAAGTTAAGATTGGAATCAATCAGGTGCAGGGCCAGATGCAAAAATATAAGTTGAAAATTCACCTGATGAAATTCTTATAAGAAACACTTATGTGAATTCTAAGTAAGGATAAATTCCAGATTATTACTTAAATATAGGAAAACCTTAAAGATTTGGAGGGTATTCTCCATATAAGAAGCCTGCTCCAACCAAAATTATATGGCTTGATGAAGTATCTAACAATAAGAAAAAACTAGTCCAGGTATTAAATTAATCCTAATCTACAGGAAAGAAAGGGGCTTCTGTACAACACAGAAAACCATCTCCTGCTCCTTTTAAAAGAGCTTAATAACAAGCTCTCAAGTAAATAGAACAGTAATAAACTCAAATACTACCTTAAAACCAAAACCAGGATTACATAGATTCTATTTTAAAGGTAATCAATCATAAAAAAAATAATAAATTTATCAAAAAGGGAAAAAATATTAATTCTATTTTAATGAAAAATATTTGTTAGCTTTTTTATCAATAGAATTTATAAAGAAGATTAATTTTCGTTAGTCAAATTTATTAAATTAGGATTTATTTATATTAAGTAATAAAGAAAGATGTTTCGTTTCAACCACATATTTTTTTTCTAAATTATTTGAAATTTATCTTTTAAAAAAATTAAAACCTAAAAATAAACTGATGTATTCATTCATTTATTTATTTATTATAAATATTTGTTTAATTTAATTTATTTCTAATATCTTTTTAATTTAAAATAAATAGGGGTCAAATAAGATTTTCAAAAAAATTACTGGCGAAGAGCTAAGTGAAGTAGAAATAAATTAGATAAAGTAATAAGCTAATCAACCTTAAATATACAATAATTCTTTTTAATAAAGTGCATAAAAATCAAATGAAAACAGTGCTAATAAACCTCCACAAAATCCTATGAGCAGCAGCTTAAATAAACTAAATAGCAATAGGGTTACTTAACAAGAATCAGATGCAGAAAACGGTGATTCAAGCAATCCTTCAAATAAAAGCATTACAAATAAAGAAAATTCAAGTCGACCTGGTTCAACAAGAGATGAATCTCTTCTGCAAGATAAAAATGCTAACGAAGTTCAGTACTAATAATATTCTAAATTACCATAGAGTGCTAAATAAGAAATTTAGCAAGTAAAAATAGGTAATACTCGTGGTAAGGAAGTTGGTAATTCTCAAAGTTTAAATAATTAAATTTACAACAATACAAATGTCAACATCAATAATTCTTAAATAAGATAAGATAACTCTCAAAATACTCTCAATAGCTAAAATATAAATATCAAAAATAAGTATGGAAATGATGGTAATGCTAAAGTGAATAATATAAATGGAAATATCATAAATCTCACAGTTAATAACTTTGTAAATGCAAATGTTGCTACAGGTAAATAAACTAATGAATTATAATTGGTTTTTTTGCAGCTATTTGATTTAATTTCTTAGATCACTTTATTATCATAATTTTAATTTGTTTTTAATAAAATTTATTTCAAAATGATTCAATAAAAATATTACTTTTTTATTATTTGAGAGCAAGAAAAATTCTCGAGATGAGTTAAAATTTGATTTATTTATTAAATTCAAGAATTATTCTTTCCTTTTTTTGTTCTCTTCTTTATAAATTCCAAAATTATTTTAAGAAGTGATATTTGAAAGAAAATTACCTTCGTTTTATGATTGAGTAAAAATTGTTTTTTAAATTTAAATAAAAATAGGTAATGTAGTTTAACAAGGCTTCCAAATTGCAAACGTAGCCACTAATAGTGTAATTGGAAACTCTCAATAAATACCAGGTAACTATGATATGAATGTTGAAAACTTAGCTTAACAACCTTTTATTGTTTAATACCCTTAAAATGGTATAGACTTTACAAATATGAATAGTAATAGCTATGTTAAAAGTAACAACTCTGGATTAATTAATAACAGCAACAATTCAAGTAATAGTAACTAAAATTCTGCTGGAAAGTAGTATAAGCAATATAGTAGCGATCCTAGTAAATTATAAAATTATTACAAATTTGTTGTCGAGGATAAAGCAAAGAATTAAGGGAGTGATTTTAAGAACAATGGTCAAGGTGCCTAGCTTCCTATGGCTCAATAAATTATATTTTAAAATTAGTAGATGCTCTTGATGTAAAAATAACAGTAATAACAATAGCAGCATTAAGCATTAAACCAAAACATTTAGTTAACTTAACAATAGTAATAAGCTCAATAATTTAATATCTAGCAAATTCCTATTTCGATTTTACAAAATCAGCAGACATCATAAAATTCTGGAGGATAAAATTCAAATTCCTAAATTCTTTCAAAAATGCTCAGTAAGAATAACACTTACCACCATTCTGATATGGTATATTAAAAAGTCATTTCTAAAAGCTTTAACCAAAGCAAAATAAAATAAGAAATGGTATTTGGTTAAAATTAGTATTAATTCCCTAAAGAAATCAACAATTACTCATTGATAAAGAACGATTTATCAGTAAAATATGAATTTTTAAAAGCACGTTAACTAAACCATATAATATTAATAGGATTCAAAAATAACAAAGAACATGATGAAGTAGAAACAAAATATCCAAAATTCTTAGCTGCAATAATAGCCTATAAGTCACAAGTTTCCTATTAAAGCAAATCCTGATTTGTTTGAAAAAAGACCTAATTCAGCAAATACGTAATTTTATTAAATTTTAATATTTCAATTATTTATTTTTGGTAAAAAAAATACTAAATTTTTATGTAATAATTATTTTAGAAGCTTACCTCAAGGAAGACAAGCTTATAATGGATTCGTAGTTATGACAAACAATTTTATGATGGGAACCAATCACATGAACAACAATAATAATTATAATGAGAATGAAAATAATAATTTTGATTCTAGTAACATAAATAAAAGACCTTCTTCTACAGGAGGTGGTATTCGTTCTTTTTCTCCAGGGTCTAAAAGTAACTTAGAAATATATAAATATATATATACTTATTAATACGATAAATAACAAATTTTATTTCATAAATAAAAGATATTAAGCCATAAAACCTTCCTAATTCTATCAAACCTTAACTGATTGTAACTAATCAAAATGGATCTAAAAAAACAGGAATGAGATATCCCTCACCAGCAATAAATTCTTCAAGCCAAAATACATATTAAATGTCAGTATCCTAGAAAAATAAATGGAAATGAGCAAAAAAAATATAAAATTGAACATATTTTATAAAATGAGTTTATAGTGCTAACAAACTAGCTTAGCTATTATAAAATAAATTTCTTTCTTCATAAATAATAAAATTTTTCCTCCCTTTTTCTTTAATTAAATAAAACTAATTAAAGAAAAACCGAAAGAGTAAAACTATCTAAATAGCACACTAAAAAGATTTAAATTAAACTTATACGAAATAACAGAAAACTATTTATAGACAACAATAATTTTACTCTTTCCTACTAATAAACAAACTATTTACCAAATTGTTAATTTATCAATCAATCAATTAATAATTTTTATAATTTATAAAATAATTTATATATAAAATAATAATATGCTACTTATTTATATTTATGAAAATATTTGTATGTATATAGACATTTTATTAATTTACAATCTCTATTAAGAGTATCTAAAAATCATTTGCAAATAATAAGCTTACTTTTTCTAAGCCTTTTAAATTTTAATTGTAAATTAAACATTGTAATTTTAGGTTGCTCATCAGATTTTATCTTTGCTTGAATAAATTTAAACAAAAAGATAAACTTTGGTTTCTAAAAAAAAACATTAATTAAATTAAAATAACTCAGTAATTTTTAATAAAAAGTCTTTTGTTTGATAAATCATTTTAAAGAATAATAAAAAACATATTAAATTTTTGAAATAATATCATAAAGATAAATAAATGTAGAAAATTTATAATCTTGCTTGAATATAAAATCTAATAATAAAAAAAAGTAAAGCTGAAATTTGCGGTGTTTTTTATTTTTATTATTAATTCTTAATAACAAATATCCAAATAATACATTTAGATATTTTTTTACTTACTTTTTCTATTAGTTAAAATAATAAGAAAGCAGAATTCATATAAAAAATTTTATATTACTAAAAAAGTTTAATATCATTAAAATTAACAACTAAAAATCAATCAGAATATTAAAAAGGAACAAGAAATGGATAAGAAGCAAAAGGCTAATTCAGGCAGGAAACCCAATATATTCGGAAGTCTTTCTGGGTTTTTCTGCTAATGCTCTGGCGAAGAAAGAATTACAATAGTAGACGAAAGCGAATATTAGATGAAGGCAAGAGCTTTATCAAGTGATATTTCAACTTCGACTGCTTCAGTAAATAATTAATTATATTAATTGATTGATTGATAATAATAACGAAATTATCATTCTAAAATAATTTTAATTTATTTATATTATAGCAATTATTTAGAGAAATGGAAGAGGTAAAATCACATTTTAATAAGAGTCTTAGAATTAAATATTGTTCTAAATAAAGGAACTTTTGGTGAAGAGGGACCCTTATGTAATTATTAATTTATTATTAAGTGAAAGATGGCTATTAAAAATTTTTTGAACCCAAAAATTACTTAATAATATATAAAACAGGACTATACTCCATGTCTGATAGCTAAACCAAACCATTGGCATCCAGTGAGCGAATACGAAATTTCTCAAGACAAAAAAAACATGAACATTTATAGCTGGGGTAGATACCATGCTTTCCTGGGATAAGGGTAATTAATTAACAATCATAAACTTATATATATGAATATATAAATAAATATTATTACTTTAATAATGAATGAAAACCCACTGATTTGAGTAATATTATTATTTCAATAATTATTTTCAAAAAAGAAAAAGTAATTTTTATCTAGTTTATAAAAAAAATTATTATCACAAATTTTTGTGGTATTTCTTCTGCAAATAGCTTAGTTTTATAACCTAAACATCTACTTTCTTTACTAAAAATACCTTTTGCCTTAAATTTTAGAATAATAATTGATTGAAATCTTCTCTAAAAAGTTAAGTCAATTTTATCCATTCTTTTAAAAAAAGGAAGCATAATTCAAGCACATTGTTTATAAAAAGATAATAAAAAATTAACCTTATATTTTTGATATCATAAAATTTGTAATTAAATGCATCAAAAATAAATAAATTTGAAAACTAAATAAGAGGGTTTTTATTAAAATATTCCAAATTATTTAAGAAATATTTATCTAACAACTGAGTAAGATCAGAAAGAAACTGAGATAGATATTTGCTTTTATTTTAAAATCAATAAATTGAATAAATATTTTTCTAAAAGTTTACATTAAAAAAGTCAAATAATATCTTGAAAACCCCCAAAATAATCAAAAAATTGAGAAAAAAAAAATAATAATAATGAACCAAAATTTAATGTAAATAAATAAATAAAATATCATTCTCAAAGTTTATAAAAATAGAAAATTTATAAATAAAATAAAAGTCAATAGATGTGATAAAAATAGAAAAAAATATATGTATAAATAAAATGTACACATATTTAATTTCATCTAAACATTTTAGAGTTAATCTGTACAGCAAGTTATAAAAATAAAATAATAATAGTTAAAACATATTTTATATTTTATTTTGAAATTTATTAGCTGATTATAATAAATAATTATAAAATTAATGATTTGAAAGTTCATTAAATAGGTTATAATATTTATTAATTAGGTAATCAATTTAATTAAAGTTAAGTAAATTGCAAAATTTGGTTAAAATTGATTTTCTCAATCTATTTATTTTATACTTATTGAATTTTAAGGAAAATCTTTAAATATAAAAAATTCATAACTTATGTCACTTTTTCAAACTAAAAATTTGCTGTTCTTAAATTTATTATTTTAAAAACACACACATTTAAAATTTATAAATATTATCTAAAAATACATAAATGTTTTTAAATTATACTAAATAAATAAAGTGGCATATTTAATTAGAATTTAGTAATTATAATTTAATAAATTAGTTAAATTATAATAATGATTTTAAATATTAAAATTGATAAAAGTATGAAGGATCCATCCTAATATATTCTAAATTTTTTTTTTATACTTAAAGAAAAAACATTGGATAAAAAGCAATAGGCTTTTTTGAACCTTCAATAAATTTAGAATCTGAAAAGCCTATCACTCTTAGCTTTAGATTTAACCAATTCTCTAAAGTTAGTGGAGTAGGAATAAGCTATGAAAGCTTAACTGAAGGTATTAGCTATAATATTGGTACAGTAAATAAAAGAAGGAATTAATGGATTTAAGCTAATATGCTTAACCCAGAAAATGAACATCCTAATTAATAGAAAATCAACAATTTGAACTTAAGACATGGAGGTTTCTATATAATAAATGAAATAGGCTAAGATAAAAGTACTTTCATCTGTAATGATCGTATTGAGTTTGTTCCTATAACATGGAAGGAAAAAGATCATATTATTATGGCATTTAATCCTAAAAAAAATAGCTTAAATATTTAGGTGATAAATCATTAAAATTTTGAATGCAAATCTTTCGATTTATAGGTGGACATCTAATCGATGCTTTAGCAAGAAGAAAAATAAAAAGACCAACCAGTTCATTTTTCTTTTATCTTGGACTAACTGGGAGATGCTTTAGAGCTTCTTGGAGACCCAGAGGCTAATCATGTTAAATAAAAAACCCCTCCATAAACTAAGCCAATAAACTACTACGATTTAAGTCAAAAATACTATCTAGATTAGGGCTGCTGTTCAACAAGGATTAAATTTGAAAATAAGTCAATGGATTGTGTACTACTTTATTCAGATAATTACTACTTATTTAATCACTGCTATGAGGAAGAAAAAAATTGTTATATGTTTGCATATTTTAAGCCTTGTATACCATTTCCTAGTGAAAAATTATATATTAAAAGAGTTGCATTCTTGATTGAAAACCTTGGAGTAGGAGAACTTTTCTTAGGAATAACTCGTGAAGCTTATGCTATACACAACGCTGATATTGACACTCCAAAGCCTGAAGAAGATTGGCTTGGACGTAGAGTGCTATTCAGAAGTTCTGGCAAAGAGCTAGGACCTCCTTAGAATCCTATTATAAAATATAGTAACTCATTTTCAAATGGATAATTAGTTATAATTGAATATAATCCCTTTACTGATTGCTTGACAATGATCAATTAATAAAATGTAAAGAGTGTGATAAATAATCTTTATGCAGATTTTACAGAAAAAGAATTTTAAGATAAGCAAAACAGATACTGCTTTTGTGTTGGAGGAGCTAGCAATTTCAGAGTTTGCCTTTACAATGATTACTTTGATGATATCGAAGAAAGTTTAAAATAATGAAATTAAACTTACTTTTTTCATGCATTTCTTCGCTCATAATAACTGCAAAAATTATTACCAAACAGTATTTTGAATTAATTATTCATCAACTGATAACTATATAAGATTTCTGAGATATTTTAAAAATATTCTGAAACAAAAAAGAATAACATTTAACTTACTTTTACTATTCAAAATTTATAACTTATTTGTTTAATTAACTGTATTAATATATTAATTATTTTATGCTTTAATTTCATTTTAATTTCTTAATATTTTTATATTTTAAAGAAAAAAGCTTAAAATTGAATGAAAACAAATAAAATAATTTGACATTAAAAAAGAGTTAAATTTGGTATTAAATTTATTATGAAAAAAATAAGAATAACATTTAACTTACTTTTACTATTCAAAATTTGTAACTTATTTGTTTAATTACTTTTACTATTCAAAATTTGTAACTTATTTGTTTAATTAATTAATTGTATCAATATATTAATTATTTTATGCTTTAATTTCTTAATATTTTAAAAGTAAAAAGCTTAAAATTGAATGAAAACAAATAAAATAATTTGACATTAAAAAAGAGTTAAATTTGGTATTAAATTTATTATGAAAAAAATAATAATAACATTTAACTTACTTTTACTATTCAAAATTTGTAACTTACTTGTTAATTAATTGTATAAATATATTAATTATTTTATGCTTTAATTTCTTAATATTTTCAAAGTAAAAAGCTTAAAATTGTATTAAGCCAAATAAAATAATTTGACATTAAAAAGAGTTAAATTTAGTTTTAATTTTAAATTTATCTAAATCCAACCTCTAACTTGTTCAAGAAGAAAAAAATTAACTTAACTATTTTTTATGGTATCAAAAAAAAAAAGAAAAAATATTATATTTTTATTGTTTAATGAAAATAAAAAGTATAAATTAATTTATCATTAATTCATTTTATATTGTTTTTCTTAAGAATTCCTTTGTTTACATAAATATAACTGCCAAATAAGTAGATGTGAAAACTTATAACAAAGATACTTTTAATTTGCTATTATTTAAAGTTACACTATATTTTAATATTCTTACTCTTGATTAATTTTTTGTGATCAGATTTAATTAATTTAAAAAATATCATTTAATTTGGTTATATCCACAGAATATTCAATATCTGAAATAGATTGCTTTAGTTGGATATATTAATATGAGATCGAAAAATAGACAGAAACTAAAGTGTATATTTTTTATTATAATAAATTGTAAAATATCACAGATAAAATTATTAATTTGTTAGGCTTATAGGCTAGGTCACTCAATAAACTAAGTAACATTTGTAACTACTACCATGTTTATTTCAAATTGAACATTTTCTAATAATAATTTAAAAATACTAACAACAAATAAACAATTTAAGAATGAATACAATTAATTAAATTAGCTTCTTGAATTAATTAGAAAGAAGTTGAAGAACCAATTTAGTAATTTAAATATTTATTGAAGTTTTTACTTTTCATATTGGTAATAAATATTAAAATTTTTTAATTAATTTCAATTCATTAAAGCATTAACATACATACGTAGTTTTTTATATAAATTACCCATATACCTTACGAATATTTTCAATAGATAAACTACAAATTTACCCTAAAATTTCTTTAAAAAAGATTATTAAAATCAAATCTAACCAAAGACTATGTTCAATCATTTTTATTTTATTTTAGTCACTATACCTTCATTAATTGCCTTTAAATATTTTCTCAAATATTCACGATTGGCTGGGTAATCTTATTCTGTTTCAAATTAGGGGTAGAGTCTCAAATAGATTTATTTAAAGTTTTCTGTTCCTTTAGCAACTTCTTACAGAATTTATTTAGATATATTAAGCAATGCTATTTGCTTCTCTAAAGCTCTAATATGTCCATCGTACAGAATTTTAGAAAACTATTGATGAGCTACCTAAATAGGTATTGAGTTGTTTTTGCCACCTTAAAGAGATCCAGACATATCTTTAACTTAAGATGAGAATTTCAAGTAGCGATTCTTTAATTCTTTTATAACAATTAAAGCAGCTTCAATGCATCTCAATTCGAAATTAATACTTCTTGGTTATGTAAGCATTATAAGATCGCGATCTAACCCATTGTAATGCTACATTTTATTGATTCTCATATAATTAATTAACTCATCACATAGTAAGCCATCCTTCAAACGAAACTCTTTAGAAAGGACATCTGTTGGAACAATTTTTTCACCAATCTTAACTCCATTTTCCCATTCTTCAAACGATATATAGTCGCTATATAAAATTTCTTTAATATTATTTTCATTAATTTCCTCACTCTTTTTATGAAGGAAAAGACGGAAAGAAAGTGAATCGTATTCATTAGGCTAGAAAGTGAATCCGTACCAACAAATTAGGTACCTATTAGTTCTTCTACCATAAAAATTATATATTTACTCACCCTTAACAATAGGTTTATTTGAAGCAAAGATAAAATAAATTTAATTATCTTAGCAGTTGTACCAATCATAATCATCTTCATTTAAGTAATAAATATTTTTTAGTTCTAACTCTTCATCTTATTAAATTTTTCCTTCTTTAGCTTCTAATTCAAGCTTTTTCTTTTACTTTTCCAGTAATTATTGTTAGTAAGATTCATCTGCTTTTCTCCTTTCTTACTTTGCTTTTTCTTCGTCTTCTTGAGTCATTTTCGGTTAATTTCTTAGCTTCTCTTCATATCTCCTTACTCTTTCTAAGGCTTCTCTCATAGAACTGCTTTCTTTTAATTTTAGAGTACTAATTTCCCTCGCCTTTTTCTTTTCCTCTTCATCTTCAGAATCTGTATCATTATCTTCTTCATCTGATGTAGTGAAAAACTATGATGTCCATATTTCTTTAAAATTAAATTATATATTAATTTTAATTCCAATTTGTTTTTATTCTAAATATAGTTTTTAATTTTTGTTACTTCTAAAAAACTTTCACAAAACTAAAGGTATTTAGAGTAATTAAAAGACTTAGTCTCAATCTAAAAAAAAATGAATTTAACTGTAAATAATTTGCTTTTATTAGATGTGTAATCCTTTAAATATTATTAATAATTTGAACAAATAATAAAAAAACGGTAAGCTTTTTATCTAAAAATGTTAAAAACTTTGAATTATTCAAAACTCTTCTTATTTATTTCATTCATCTAAATATAAAATCAAATCTAGCTTTTAGTTCTTAATATGATGTATTTTATTGTAAAATAGGTAAGAGCTTAATTTAACAAACAAACAAACTCTTTTATTTATTAAATTAGTAATGATCTTTTACAAAAATTTTGGATAAATTTTATCTTACTAATGTATAATATATGGTGAATTTATATTTATGAAAAATGTATTCTCGAAATAAATTTTGTAATTATTTATTAATTTATTTTCAACACTCGTGGTTTCTACTTAAATTAACACTTCAGTTGAGTCAATAATAAATAATTGATAACCAGGAATTCTGTTTCTCTTTTGAATTCAATTAGATGAATTTAAAATATTCATAATGGTAATATCTAATTTAAAAAAATGAAATAAAAAGCTGAAAAATTACATTCGAAGTGGTTTTGTAATGCTAATTTAATTTTTATTTTTAGATATATTTGCTATAAAATTTCAATCTAAACAAATTTTTTTATTTTATTTATGGATTAAGCTTGTAGAATATCAACAAACGTTAAAATTTTTAAATCTCAAGCTAAATTTCCTGAAATTATTAAGAAAGATCAAAAAGTTTCTTATTCATATAAAATAATAAAATTCAAAAGAGTTTTCTTTCGAAAATGGTAAATGCAAAAAATCCTCCATAATTTTACCTTGATCTTAGTTTTTTTGAAGCTATTCCATGTTAATTTATCTAACGATTGGAATCATTTGAGAGCGTACCGAAGAATTGTTAAACAAAGCATCCTCTTTATAATTCTTGATAAAGTTAAAGACTTCATTTTTAAATAATGTTGGTGTAACTTTATTTGCAAGCAGAGGATCGATTATACTTAGATCTAATGTCCTTTTTTTAATGATGTACTAAGGATGTTTATTAGCCTAGTTTAACTCAAATTCTTTGTGAATGTAGAAGTATGTTGCATGATATTTATTATGATTAAGACAATCTGCAAAAGGTACTATAGATGTACCTTTTTGAGTGTATCCAAAACATCTTGACATAACAATATTATAGGCCCATAAAAAGAGTTCTTTTGTGGCAGTTGCTTTTTAGAAAAAATTAGGCTAGCTATGAAGCAATTCTTTCAATTCGTCCCATAATTCATCGACCTAAATAAATTACCAATCACATTAAAATATAATATAATACGCTAATTAAAAAAAGTTAATATATGCTTTTAAATAAAAAGTTTGTAAAGAAAAATCTTTTAAATAGCCGAAAATTATAAATATTTAAATCGCAAAAAGAGTTGAATTCATCATGACTAAGTTAAAAATCTATCATAAATTTTATTTTTTAAATTATTTTTGAGCTATGTGTTTGTTTTTTAAGTATTTATTTTTAAGAAAGGTTATTTTGACACTTAAAAGATAGACTTTGATTTTTTTGATAAAATCTTAAGTCTTTACAATACTTTATATGCTTTTTTCTTGTCTTACAATTGATTCTTTAATGATTAACTTATTACATTTTTTGATTAAATTATGACAAAACTAAAAACTAAAGTGTGATCTTACTTACCCCTTAATTGACTAACCAAAAAACTTAATTAATCAAAATAAAAATTTTTAAATATTTGAATAGTAATAATTTTTTATCAGTTATGTTACTTTTTAGGTTTTATAAGACTATAATTCATGAGAAAATTAATTAAACTTAAATTTTTAACTACTTAAACAGTAAAAATAATTTTTTGAAATAACTTAGTTGGAGTAGCTTAGATTATCTAAATGGTCGGTCTATCATAACTATTAAATCTAAGATTATTTATTATCTTTAAATAGACAAAAGTGTGTTAAATTCTATTGTTTGTTAACTTTAATTAACTATTTCAACAAAGATAGTTAATTTTTTCTATTATTCTTTTTGTTTTTGCTACTCTCAGTTATAATTGTGTTTTAACCAGAATTTTTTAACAGGAAGTTATTTTTTATTTTTATTAGGATATTATTATTCTTTATTTCAATTTAATATAAACTCTTATTTTGATCATAATAACAATTTTTTGGATTGTAGATATTGTTTGTTGATGAACTACTAGTATTTTTAATTTTTTTATCTAATGCAGTATGTTTTTAAAGCTAAAGTAGAAGAATACTTTGATGAGAGAAAAATGATAAAAATAGTTTTTGTTTAAATTTGAGCATTAGTAATATGTTGCTTTTCAGATAAAAAATAATCTCTTTATTTACACCTTTTTGAAAAAATTTATATAAGGTAGTAAGTAATCCTTTATTTTTGCATTGTTTTATGCAAATAATCTGAAGATTCAGATATTATAATCTTTCAAAAACAAGAGTAAAATGGTTAATATGTTTTATCTTTTTAAGATTTTATTCATCAAAATTAACATTTAAGCTTTAAGGCGTGATAGCAACTTATTAGCTTCATAGTTTGGGTTTATGCATTATATGTTTCAAAAATTTAATTGCTAAAGGCCTTATTTCTATTTATTATTCTAAATAGCTCTTTGTTATAAAATTAATTATTTTTTGGACATTTAGTAGCTGAGAATCAAATTAAAGGAGTTTTTTTGAGCGTATTTTATACTTTTATTGGATGCAATAAAAGGATTTGCTTAGTAGCTTTAAAAATCTTTCATTTTTAAAATGGCATTCAAATTTTAATTAATGAGTTTTTGATGAAATTTGACAATTAAGTAGCTAAAATCTTAAAAAGTGTATTTAATTAATACGTTCTTATAGCTTTTATTGTATTTAATCCTGAAATCAACAATCGTCATTAGAAAAATTTTAGCTTTCTAAGTGAGTTTTTTTAAGAGAACCAAAGAATAAAAATTTATAAAAATTAGCAGGTAAAATTTTATTAAATGTTTAAATACTTTGAAAAATACTAAAAATAAATTAATGGAGGAAATAAATAGCTAAAATATAATAGTGTTTTATTCATAAAACCTCATAATTTTAAAGCTATTTTTAGCTAAAAATTAATATTTTTAAAATAAAAATTAAACAGTAAAAATAATTTATTTATATTAAAATAAAATAAAAATAATTGGCAGTTAAAATACTAAAAAAATGCATGTTGAACATCAAAGAATAATGATCACGTTTTGATGATTTAAACTAAAAATATCTAATTGAAAACAAAATCTAAATTTTGCAAATAAATTTTTCATAAAATAATTTGCTTTAGCTTATTTGTTAATAAAATAGAATTTATTACTTTAGCAAAAATATTAAAATAAATTTTTTTAATTCCTATTAGGAATTTGGATTTAGATATTCATGTGCAGCTTAATGGACACATAAATGTATTGCATATTACGTGGTAATGAATATTAAAAATATTAAACTTCTATTTGGTCTATAACAATATTCTGATTAAAGGGAAGAGAAATGAAATTATCTTAGGAAAATAAGTGTAATCGTATTTGATATTTTCTTTACTCAGCTAGAAGGATTAATAAGAAAAAAAATCTATAGAATGAAATTATAATAGCTCTACACTTAGTCTGCATTTTTAAGTAAATATTTTTTATATTTGAATTGGTATCTTGCTTACTTAGCAAATTAAAAATTTTAGAAAAATTATAAGCATTTATTTTACCTGTTCCTTGTATTCTCTAGCTTGCTTTTAGATGTAAGGATCAGGAATTCTATTGATTTCCTCTGCAGTCCAAGTTAAAATTGTTTCATTATTTTCTAGAATTTCAAAATATTCATGCCATAAGCTCTTTTTACCTTTAAGTCTTTCGTACATGAAAAAAACTGTTAGGACATTCACACCTGCTTCATCATTTTCTTTTTCACTAAATAAATCTTCACTTTATTTAAAAAAGCTTTTTAATTCACTGAACCTTGCTCTGTCATAAGAAATGATGATCTATTTTTTAATAAATTTAATGCTTTTATGAATAGTAATGATTGAACATAGAATAAAAAATTTTTGGATAGATATAGAAGTAATCTATCTATTAATTATAAAAAATTTAAATTTATAAAACCCTCTCATCAAATTATATTTTTAGGGGCTTGACTGAATTGAAATAATGTGTCTAACTCTCTAACACTATTTATCAGGCAGCAAACATAAAGAAATTCTTATTTAAATTACTCATATTCTAATTGATTTGGAAATAAAATCTTATGTCAAACAAAATTCGAACATTCAATCAATCGTATCATCAAAGATATAATAACCGCAGTATTAAACTGCTCCATTTTTTGTTACTGTTGGATTTGATTTTTAAGATTTACTATTTCATAGAAATTCTATTCAAATACTGTCTTAAAATATTTATTAGTTATTCACTCAAACAAACTAATAGCTGATGGTAAAAAATAAACAAGCAGACAAAAATTCATCCTCAAAATTGTTTTAATATTTTATGGTTTGATTACTTTATTTGGGATTGAAATGAAAGCAGTTAAAGGTGCTATGTCCTTAGTGGCAGCAGCACCTATTAATCCGTATTAACCAAAAGCTACAGGGTATTCAACACCATCATAAACGACTCCATTTGCTTTAAGCCAGTTGTTAAAATTTACATATTTTTCTAACTTTTACAATTTTGCAGTCAACTCTTTGTTGATACTGTTGTTGTCAGTTTGAAGTAAAATATTTTGTTAAAACTAAGTTGAAACGCCCTCCATTTTATTGAAACAATTTTTTGTTTTTTGCTGAAACTTCTTTCCTTTTTTAAAATGCGTGTTTGATCTAGTATTAAGAGAATGGGTGAGAAATTAAGATTGAGTATATATGCTTTATGAATTTATTTTCAAAAGATAATTAATTTGTTCATTCATTCATACATACATAGATAGATACATGCAATTACTTTAAATAGAAGAAAAATCTAAAAAATTGAAATTTTAATTAATTAGTCAGTTTAAAAATCAAATGAAAATGAATGAATGAATTAATTAATTAATTTGTTAATTAATCAATCCTTTAAACAAGTTTAAACAAGGAAATCTTACAAAAGTATCTTTTTGAATTTGTTCATTATGATATTTATAATGATCGATTATAACACTTTTTTTCTTAATTTAATAAATAAATAAGTGGTAATCTCTGCTAAATTAAAAAATAAATTCCAAAAAATTTAAAAGATTAACAATTTTTGAATATTTTGATAGACTATTTGATGATATAGAGAAAAAATAAAATTCGATCCTTTAATATTTATCGTTCAACATATATAAGCATATCCACATCATTTCAAATAAATCTTACGAAATTTACCACACTTTAGCTAATTAATCTACATACAGTAAAAATAAAATGAGAAAATTAATTAATCTATTAATTAAAAAATTATAATCCGAAATAAATTTTGCAAAAAATTTTTCTATTAATTTCATATTTCTTAAAAATTAATTTTAACCACTGAGTGAATGAATGTTTATGTCTTTAGTATGGTTTATGTTACAGCAAGCTAGCCAGGATTTCTTTTAAATCCGCAAATAAAAAGCATCAATTTAAAAAAATTAATATCTCTTAAATATACGTAAATAGTATAACTCTTGTACGAAGCTATTTTAGCAGATACTTTCTCATGAAATTTTCTTAAAAAAGCATAGATTTTAATGATGAAAAGTTATAAATTATGTTATATAAAATATCTTCTTAGCCTCTATTTATACTATTTCTCTTGCATATTTGATGAAAGACCACATTCATTCATCATTTTATATTTTCTATAGACAGTTTTATTAATTAATCTACAAACAAAGTTATTTTCTACTCCTATAAATAAGTGTATAAATCTTTATTGATATTTTATTTCTTTCTATCTCAATCTAACATATTCTTACAAATTTTTACTTTTATTATCTATTATCAACAAAGAGTGAGTGAGTGGGTGGAATGGATGAGTGACTTTTTTGGTGTTAATTCTAAACGCATATTTTATTTAGCTTTATGCTTAATTCAATAAAAATTGAATTTAATTTACTGACAAAGATAATTATTAGCTATTACTAATAGATTGATTAATTTCTTATCTATATAAGCTCGAAGGTAATTTAAAATTAGACAAAAGGGAATTAGCAATAGAGTCATTGCGAAAAATCCTTTGATTTTTCGCCAATAAATCTTTGATTTCTGCTACTTTTAAATTTATTAGCAAGTATAAAAATCATAAATTAAATTCAGTTGTAAAGGATATAGAAAAAAAATAATATAACACAATAAAATACTTTGAAATTAGTGTGCTGTTAAACTTAAAAAATAAATATCTATTATTCTAAATTCTTTCTCTTGTAAGCTGGTATATACCAAATATTTATCATTCTTTTTTTAGCAATTTAGCTTGTTGTTTATAATTCTTATCTTAGTAAAACCCTTTAAAAAATTCTTGCGATTTAAAAAGAAATATCATTTAGGTTGTTTTACTTTTCATAATAACAAATTTATATTTTAAAACTAAAAAACTTTTTAATTAATTTATATGAAATACTTACTTTATTAGCTAGCTTTAAAATTTTGTTTCTATTAACCAAATTTTGTTTAAAATAGAAAATTCAAAGTAATTAATTAATTATTATAAGCAATTTTAAAAGCTTACTTATTTTTTATCAAGATTAGAATTATATTCAATTTCACATAATTCATTTCCTTAGAAGCACAAAGCTTGTTCAGTGAATTGCCACTTTAATTGTTTTATTTTTACTAACTCATTTTTCTATTTCTTTTATTTCACCCTAACTCCAATGTAATTTTAAGTTAGATAAAAACTGATCTATTGCTTAAGAAAAACAAGGAGGAAAAAGGTAACATTGTTCAAGCTTTAACTTTTTAACAAAATAATTTTTTTACAAGAATTTTAAGCATTTCTAATTTATTTTGATGCTTCTAATGAAAAAATAGAAAAAATAGAAAAAATAAATCATAAATAAGAAATATTTATTATAAATATCAAATATGTTCAAATAAAAAAAATATTAAATGAGTTCTTTTAGTATACTGAAGAAAATTATAATTCTAGAACAATTTTAAAAAACCTCATAGAACGCAAAAAGTACAAAATAGTATAGAGTTTAATTCAAATAGTATTAAACAAATTAATAATTAGATAAAAAAATAAAAAGATAGATAGATATACTTATAGATAGATAAATAGTTAAACAAATTGTTTGAGTGATAAATTAATATATTTAGGAATAAATAAGAAATTTGTAATTGATAGAATTTTATTTAACAACTGAAAATATTTATTTGGATTTTTTAAATATATGGATGGAATCTGTTAATTTATGATTATTGAGTAACTTTTAAAATAAGTATGCAATTTTGAAAAGAGAGTATTTACAAAATGCTTAAAATATATAGTTTTACTTCAAAAATATGTATTCATTTATTAAATAATATGTTAAATTATAAGTTAAGAAATAACAGAAGTATAGGTAGGGAAGTAGTATAAGATGCATGCCTTAGTTAGGTAATATTTTATATGATAGAAGTTGCTTATTTATTTATTCGTTCACCATCATATCTGATTAATTAGTTTTCGTGAGATTTGCTTATTTATTTATTTATTTAATTGGTTGGTTGGTTAATTATTTAGAAAGTAGCTAGCTAGCTATTCTAACACCTTACATGCAAGAAAAGTAGTGAAATGAGACAATGAATTGGAGTTGTTGGAAAGAAAGCAGCAATTGAGTGATTAAGTTGTTTTGTTATTTTAAATTATTTAATAGAATTTATATAATAATATATATTGCTTTAAATTTTTTAACATGTTATTCCTTATTTTATATAAATAGTAGATTTATTATTATTTAATATATATTAAAGAAGGTTTCTTTGAAAGTAGAGATGCTTATTTTGCAGTAATTTATTTATTTATTTAATTAATTAATTGATTAATCACTTATTTTCATCTGTACAATCAATATTATTGAAATTGAAATGGGATTTTTTGTAAATTTTATATTATTAATTGTATAATAAAGTTATTTGTTGATTTGTTTAAAAAGAAGTGGTTTCTGGTTGAATGAATAGATGTGTGAACCCTTACTCATAATTTATTAAATCAGAAAATGTGTCATATTAATAAAGTATCAGCAGGTACTTTAAAATAAAGGTCTATCTATCTATGTATCTACAAAATTTTCAATTAGAATTAATCCAGTTTATGTGTTCTATTTCAGAAAAATCATAGGCTAATCCGCAGTTTTATTATGGGTAGCAGTTTAGGCTATCGTCGTATTAGCAAATGTACCTTCCTTCTTCAATTTCTAGTTGAAGTTAGCCTGTACGACAGGTGGGGCACTTTTTTACAATTTTACCGAAAGTACGCCCATGAGCTACTCTGCATACAAGGTCAGATTTTTTAGTACATTCGTTAATTTCGACACGATTTTATTCTAGCTCATTTTCAAGCTATTCTTTAGATTTTTAAGCTGCTAAGAAAAGATTTAATTTCATAGATTCAATTTAGCAAGGCTAGAAAGAGCTAGAGCGAATATAACTTTATAAGGAGCGGCAAAGCTTTTATTGTAATTTAGGAGAAATTTTTTTTATTTTACGATTTCTTCTTTCAATTTTTGCTTAAGCAGCAGCAGCGTTTTATTCTTAGAGTTGTTGTCTAATTTGTTCTTTCTTCATTTTATTTGTATTGATTGATTGATTTTTAATTAGAGAGTGATGATTTTATTTGTTTTTGGGATTTATGTAGGACTTATGAAAATTAGGTAATTATCAAGAAATATCTTGTTGTAGAGATAAGTAAAGACTTTGAGGTAAGAAATATATACCCTTTGGTATTATTTAGCTAGTTTTTTCTTTTTTTTTTTTTGATTTATTAATTTTTTTTTCTTGAAAAATTGAAATAATTAATTTTTTGTAAATTAATAATTATAATGCTGGGAAACTCCAATCTATTGAGTGCTATTTAATATTAGGGCGAAGCATACATAGGTCTAAGGTTACTTAGATTAAGAGAGTTAATTATTTAATTAAAAAAAGAAAGACTGGGTTAATATCACAATTAGCCCTTTTTTAATTTTTGATTTCCCACCCACCCGTTCAGTCCCAACCAAGGAAATTTGGCATAATTTTTGAACATATTCATAAATAATTTAACATATCTTTTTTTGAGAAAAGTATACTAAAATTGTGGATTTTACTCAAATTCCTTTGCAATTACAATTATTCTAAAGACATCTAATGTAATAGAAGGATTAGTCAAAAGTTATATATATAATCTTATCGTAGGCTTTCCTACTTCTAATTAATATTTCTATCCACAATATATTCTAAATACTTTTCTAGCCATTTTTCGTGCAGTAAAATAGTTGTGCTCGAATAAATTAGTTATAAGAACTAACTTTTTATATTTAATCATTAAGTCGAATACTATTTATTCTATAACTACTTACCTATAATTCTGATCAATTCAAGTTACTAAAACTAGAATGCGCAAGTTGATTTAAGTAAATTAAAAAGTAAGATTAAAAGGCCAGCATGTTTCTTATGATTTCAAGTCAGTAATTTTAGTTATTTTATCAACAAATTATATGTTTAAAATATCCGCTTCATTCGAGCAGCCTATACTGATTAATAATTTTTTCGGTAGCTCAGCAGGAGCAAAATAACCTTACTAGAAATGCTTCTTAATAACAGTAATCAATGTATTTTTTTATTTTTGTGCATAATTAGCATTTTGTTATCATATTGCAAATCTAAATTTCTAAATTTAATACTAATCACAAAAAAGTTCTATTGTTATAAAAACTAATTGCTTCTATTACATCTTATTTTTTCAACAAATCTATTATTTTGTCTAGATTTGTACTTATCTCTACAAAATTACACTCGAGAAAAAGAATACATACGGTAACACAGCTATAGTTAGTTCGGTGAGAAGTTTCCTATTTCATAATTTTAGCAGGATTATATTTTACCTGAAAATATTTATTAACTTAAGGTTATTTGAGAGACTTTAATTCTTTACCTCAATAGAGTTTATGTAATATTAAAGGCATTATTTAATTAGAAACAAATTAATAATATTTAAAAGCTCCTCAATTATTTAAAAATAGATTTTATTAAAAAATTTATCTATTTTTATTTTAATTATGGATATAATATAGTTACTTTAATTGGAAATCATATTGCATTTTATTTTTTGATAGATCGAACTAGAAAAAAAAATATACTTCTAGTATTTCATTAACTCTTGTTAGTTAGAGTCTTTTGAAGACTATTTCTTCTTCTAAAAGTTTTAATAAAATTTGTAGAACTAAGTTTATAAACTAGCTACGAAATATTTTAGGAGTTTCAGTTTTTTTAGATTTAGTTTACTTTTGTTTAAATTTTAAGAATCAAGAGAAATAACGCAGGAATAAAATCTAACCATTTTCTATGAAATAATTAAATGGTTTTGTAACTGAAAAATGAAAAACATTTACCAGCTATAAATAAATAAATTTAATATTTTAATAAGTTTTTTATTTTTCATAAATTTTAATGTATGTTATTTTAATTTTTAAAAGATAAATTGATGATATTTCACAATTAAATTTAGTGTGAAAAGCACTGCAGGATACATACATAGACACAAATATATATATTACTTCAGCAAGCGACTAATTTAAACATATTTTATTAATGCCAAAATTATTTTTACCCAAGATTTTAATAATTTTGATTAATCTAATTTTCACTTCCCTTAACAATTTGAAACATCAAATCTATATTTTTTTTTCTTCACAAAAATAATCAGTATCCTTTCACCCTTTATTCTTTAATGATGGCCAGCCTTTATTTTAAGGTATATTAATTATATAACAAGCAAGCAAATAAACAAAAAAATTATTAAGTTCTTTAAATTCAAAGATTAAGATTTAATTCATATTCATGCTAAAATATTAACCAGTTGAAAATATTAAGCTGAGACTACTTGACCAATTTTCAGGTCTTTTCTCGAACTTAGTTAGCGTAAATCCTCAAGTAATATTCACTATTAAGAACGAAATCAAAATGAAATATAATTCGTAATCAATCTTATCCAACAAGTATTCTTAATCAAAAGCCTCTCCATATATAACAAAATACAATACATAAACGCCCTCTGAGTTATTTATGCTAAAACGTACCAATCCCTCAAAATACTTGATAGGGTTGTAAAAAAATCTTCAAAAATGAATGAAATAGAAAGAATTTTATTGTAATTTTTCAGAGAAACATCTTCGAAAATTCTATCTTAATCATATAAAATAAGATAGAAAAAATAAGAAGAGTACTCTCAAATTTACAATTAAGGGGTGTAATATATATATAATTCAAACTAAAAACAAAGAAATAATAAATAATAGTAAATTATATTAATTTAAGATTGAAATAATTATTTAAATTGTGATTAATTTCAAACTAAAATTTAAAATTAACAATATCGTAATTTCTAGCTTCTTTGTTACTCCATTTGACTTTATTTTTTTTCAATTCAAATACTTTTTGTAACTATCATATGGATGGTTTTAAAATATATTACGCTTTTATTGATATTAAAACTATGCGTCCAGAACCCTTAATTAATAATAGAAGCGAAGTGTAAATCGCCAATTTTTTTCCGAGGCAATATTAAATTTAAAAGCCAACTTTTAAATTCTTTTTATGAAGCTTATTTTTATTTGAATATAATTTTTAATGCCCTAAGAATATATTTGACAATACCGCAATGAGCTGTATCTGTTTTTAATATCTCATTAACTATCTTACTTTTGGAATTGTAAATATTTGTGGAAGGCATAGAACAAAAATATTTGCTTAAATTTAGTATAGTATAAAATATATTTAAGTATTAACGCAGTTATTAAGAGTTCTTATCTATTACAAAGAAATAGAAAAAAGCAATAAAGAGGATTTCATTTGATTTGTCAAATTTCGTTTAACTTAAAATATAAAAGCTGAGGCAATTTGTTCTTTTTTACATACTGTTTACAACTTAATTCACTCATTTTGGTATATCTTAGATTCAATAAAAAATACATTTATTTAATAAGATGTAGTAGAAATTCTTGATTAAGATTTGCTATTTTCAAGTATTTTTTTATGGTTTTTTCATTTTTCAGCATGAGGCTGAAAATTATGAAATAACTATTAATTTCAATTTTAGGTTATCTGAGAGTCAACAGAATTTAAATAAATTAAGTAGCAACAGTAAATACAAAGAGTATCATAAAAACTGACAAAAAAGTTTTCAGCTTTAAATTTAATTTATTCTTTTAAATTTATTGATTACTTCATTTAAAATTAAAAGTCAAATAAATCCATATATTCTGCACTTAACTGGAATAAAACAAATTAACAGCTCAAATGTGATGATTCTCTAACTCATTTTATTTTTAAATTCCTCTTAGAAAATATTCTGTAACCATAATCTAAAATTAAATTATGATTTTCATCAGCTGCCAAACTGATCAATAAATCTAAGATAATTGGACATATTTTCTTTATTTTGCAATATTTTTTATAAATCATCTTATAAAATTTAAAAGAAAGCAATTCGTATTTTTTTTAACTCTAAGTCATATAATATAACTTTTTAATCTTACCTAAATAGAAGGCAAAATAAATAAAAAATTTAATTTCTTGATTATTTTAGCATTCTTATTTTTTATATTACATACTCCTCTTACTGAAAACAAATTATACATTTTAGATTCTTTGCAAAAATACAGCGTCAGATAGGTATAAAATAAAAAATATGTATTTATACCTTTATTTTTGATATAAAAACTGTCAGAAAATTTAATTCAATAGGTATTTTATTGTGAGCATATCTCAATTATTTCTTGTAAAAGTTAGTTTGTGGTTTTTGTTAATCAAAAGAAAGTTGACTCTGGAAAATAATTAAAGAATAAGGTATATTATACTAATACATTTTTTCTTTAAATAGTGGTAATAATAACTGTTAAAATGTTTAAAGCTATAAAATATAGTATTTCTCTTTTCTATAACGATTTTAGTAACTAGTTAAAAAAAATCAAATAAATTTAGTTAAATAAACATCCTCCGCAATTCAACTAAGCATGAATTCATTGTTTATCTTCTCTATGTTGCTTATATTTTATTCATTTTATTTCCATTTTTTAGATTAAGTAAAAAGTACACATAAATTAATATATGAAAAATAAATATAACACTTTAATATTTGATTTACTGATTTAAATTTATATCTCAAATATTTGTTAAATTTATTCAAACTAACACACAAATTATTTCTCAAAAATATTTTCATAATTCTAAAAAATAAGGTATATTTTTTGAAAAAGGATATTTATAGTTTTCAGAGAAGCTTTCTTCATTAAAACTTGCATTAAAATTCAACAATTGTTACTATTTTAAGTCTGTATACTTAATAAAATTTAGAGTAATTGACATATTTGGCTGTACTTTTCAAATAAAGTATAGTATTTTTAATGATTTTATAATAAAAAATCATAATATAAATATTTCAAAACTATTTAAGTAGCTTAATAGAAGAAACATTAAACAATTCTGTATATAATAATAAATTAGCAATATAAATTCTATATTATAAAAATATAAAAGACAATAAAAAATTGTAAAAAATTAATAATTAT
This sequence comes from Tetrahymena thermophila SB210, assembly GCF_000189635.1. Taxonomy (NCBI): domain Eukaryota; phylum Ciliophora; class Oligohymenophorea; order Hymenostomatida; family Tetrahymenidae; genus Tetrahymena; species Tetrahymena thermophila. The sequence goes on along the minus strand of NW_002476326.1, from coordinate 504,960 downwards.
TTATAAAGTAAATTATTGAATGAATCAAAATGAAATAGTTAATTAATTGATGCGTATTTTTATAAATTTAAATAAATGCCATCAGATATTTTAATTATCTAAATATTACATATTTTTACTGTTTTTTTCATATAATTTCATCAAAAGTACATTTCTATAAAAAAACATTCTTAGCCATTTAAATATAATAAAAAAAATATGGATTTATTTAACTTTCTTTTATACATTTATTATTTAGTTAAGAATAAATGAATTATTTTAAATGAGATAATAAACCAAAAGCTATTTTAATCTTTAAAATATTTAAATTTTCATCAAAACTATATATCAAATAACCATCTCATTTATCAATTATCAAATTTATTTCTCTCTCTCTCTTAAAGTAAATCACATCAAAAATTTAAAAGAAAATTAATCTTAATTTCATCTTTTTATGAATTTTATTGAATAAATTTTTCAAATTAAAAAATTAAAATTAAATTACCCTCAAATTAAAATAATAAAATAACTTAAAATAAACCTTAAATTTAAAATAAGAAGCTAAAAAGTAATTTAACTACATAAAATAATATAGTCTTTTTAAAATTAAACTATTATGAATGATTTAATATAAATTAATAAATTCAAATAAATAATAAAAATTAAATAATTTAAAAAATCAAAAATCTTTTTTTATATTTATTATTTTAAAACTAATTTAAGAATCATAAAATACATGATGATTATGATCTTCCCACTGGAAATTTTTAAAAGTATTTTGGTGTCAAATTATATATTAAAATTCCACTCACATATGTTATTATAGTTATTTTCCATTTTAATCTATACATGCTATGAGTCTTTTAAAAAGGTTTCCATATGAATTGAGAATCATTCCTGTAATATTATATCTAAAGTATTATTAATTTTTTTATTAATTAATTTAAATTTATATTTTGGATTTTCATAAAGCAACTATAGAAAATATCCCCATAACCAACAATATTTATTGATAATTCTGGGTTTATAGGAGGCTACTTAGTATGTCATCCCCTCCCAATACATCTATATTTTAATTTAGAATTTAGGATATTTTTTGGGTAGTTTAAATAATGAGGTGATTATATTATTTAGAAAAAACAATTTTTAATACCCTTTTTTGTTAAGTAAGGAATAAATAACACAAAAATTATTTAATATATCACAATATTATATCTCTGAATCTACTGTATTTTGGCTATAAACTTACCTTACTCAACAGTCTTTATAAGGTAACATTGCCCAAAAATTTGAACACGTGATTTCATTAATTAAAATATGGTTTTATAAAGATTTTCTTTAGAATAATAAATAATAGTAATGATGAAGGTTTACATTTCTTTATAAGCCTAATAAAGTTTCTTCACTAAATACTATATTTTGAATAATATTTTGTAACATTTACAATATATCTAATAATATTTAGCAAATCCCTAATTTATTTTCTTCTAAATCCGTAATTACCTTTACTAATTTTAGTTTTTTTGGAAATATAATTTCCATCTTTAATATATAATGAATGGATTCTTATGACACTACGAGTTGCAGCTACTTTTCTTTAAGATTTCATTTAATTAATTCATTAATGCTTCTTCTCTTATGGGATCATTTAATTAGAGTGTTTTCTTATTCTTGAACATGGAATTAATATGATAGTATCTAAAAAAAATAACACCAATTTAGGATGAACTTCTTTTATAAATTGTTCAGTATAGAGCTTTATTGCACCATCAAAATTATCATATGCAATTGCATATAATACTACAGTAATAATTTATCATTTTAAAAGTCTTCATAATTCATTACTCCTCAAATTATATAAAAATATTCATTTTATTTTTTTTTATGTATTTAATCAATTTTCTTTTAAGTATTAACTAGGGATATATATAATATTAATACAAGGTTAAAGAACAATAGAAATAATAGAGTTTCTCAGACAGGCTGTGGTAGATTTAGATCAAATAAGATTAAAAAATTACCAGTGTGAATATGGTAATCACCTTGAATAATACTACCTTTAATTAAAAATTATTATATTATTTAATAAATAAAAACTGAAAAAATTTAAATTAATTTAACTTTATTAAATTAACAAATTAATTTAAACAAAATCAATTAAAATTATTTTTTGCTAATAAAATATGTAGATGCAATTCAAATATTTTACTAGATAAAAATAAATTGTATTTTTCAGTAAAATATTTTTGTTAGACTCAAATTTAACTTTATTACATTTTCTAAATAGGTTTTTGCATATAAATAATTTAAAATATGTTCAACAATATTATTTCTATTAATCAATCAATATTTTTTATTAAAATATTTATCATTTATTTATCTTTATCAATAAGTTAATAGATTAAATATTAATAAAATAAGATTTAAGTTTCACAATTTTATTATCTAGGAGATTTTAGAAATTTTAATTTAAATAAATTTAAGAGATAAAAATTTTAGTAAAGATTAAACTAAAAAAATAATGAAAATTTTCAAATAAATTATATATATATTTGTTTATTAAAAAACAATTTTACTAATTTATAACTTTGCTATTTTATAAAAAACCAGAAACATTCAATTCTTAAAAAGTTAAAACATTTTTAAAGGTTTTATTTAAACCAAAAGATTTAAGGAAGATTATTTTTTTGACAGTAATTCAGAATACTCAGTTATTTTGAATCTATCTTACTCCTTTTTTAGGGTACAATTTAAAATATTGAATATTTTGTGTATTTTTAATACATTATTTATCTTAAGCATTAATGAAGGTTTTTACTTATTTGAATAGTAGTACTTTAATATATTTAGCTTTTAAAAATAATACAATAAACAAATTTTATTAAATCCATTTTATTATCTAAGTTAGTAAATATAGTTTGGTATTTAATTGTTATAAAACAAATAATATTTTTATGTCATTCACAAGTAATTAAAGTAGTTGTTAATAGAGAATAGTTTTAAGAATGAATTTTAATATAATAATATAAATTAATATATGACAAAATAACAAAATTTATAGCTTGTATTATATTTATTATAATATATTTTAATTGATTGATTGATTGTTTTATTGATGTCTATAGTTTTATTGTTCTATAATTTTAAAGAGTAAATTTATTTTTGTTAAACCTCACTCTTTCTTTTTATTCTTTCTATTAATTATTGCAGTTTTTAGTTTATAAAAGTATTTTGTTACATTTTTGCTTTAGCTAGCAAACTACTAAATTAAATGCATTTTATTATAGTGCAAATCAAAAATAAATTGTTTGTATTTTAGATAATATATCTTCAGTAAGTTCAGTAAGAGATGCCTTTGAATAATTTCAAAGCAAGTATGGTCATTAAAGTAATTAGTAAAACATATTCAAAACCTTATTCCAAATAGTAAAATCCTAATTAAAAAAAAGAAATTTAATTTTAAGATTGGATATTTGATTAAAAGGAAAGACTGTAACTTATACATCTATAAAAAATCATCAATCAAAAATCAAACTGAGTAATTAATTTTGATATTAAATTAATTAATTATAATAAATTCATATTTACCTTATTCGAGCTTGCGCTTCTTTTGAATCTAAGGCTCTAAAGCAGAATCTTAATTTTCTGATTCATCTAATTACTTCTCTTCTTTCTTATCTTCAACCTATATGTTCTCATTCTCAAGAGATAAAGACAGTTCTTCTTCTTTTCCTTATTCCTCATCAGAGTTTTATTAGACATTGTATTGCTAGATAACTTCATCGTGAACGTTTTCAATGAGTAAATGACCTCTTCTCTTGCCATTTATTGGTTGATCAACTTTTAATGGAGAGCACTCAATAGAACTTCTGCTCTATTTAATTAAATAAGAGTTAATAAAAGAATAGCATACAATTAATAAAAATATGCTAATATAAATTTATCAAAGGCTTTTTGTAAATAAAATTTAAATTATTGTATTAAAATAATTTTCTTTGTAAAGGGTTTTCAATTTGTAGCTTAATAAATAGGTATATATCAGTAAATTGAGGTGTAATAAGAATTTATGGATAAAAAGATAATATTATTGTGTATAAATAAAGTTTACAGAAAAGCTTGAATTATCAGTAGACAAGTCATTTTATATATGAGTAGTTAATGAATCTAAAATCACTAATTTCTTTAATTTTCTATCAGCAAATATTTTTTTCAAAGCTTCCTACTTATCTTCAATTGTCTCAAAAGTAATATGAGCTTAACCATTAGCTAGCTCTAAAGAATCAATAGGCACCTTGAGCTTTCTTTAGAGGTAGTTTTAAGTGATTTTACTTGTGGAGAGGGAGATAGTCTTGTGAGGGATAGAGACAGTAATTCCATTGACAGCTTTGAGGGATTCGATAGCAGCTTCAGGAGACTTACACTCGAATTCAATAGAATACAAATTATCAGAGATGGAATTCAAGCCATATCCTTCCTTTTAAGATAACTCTTTGAGCTATTCTATCAAATTTCCTTTGTCATTAATATGATTATTGAATTATGCAAACAAAGCACTTTTTTGTTGTTAGAGTTCCATCTTTTGAAATTTAAGTTATCTAAATCTATAAGAGAGCAATAATATATATTTATCTGTCTGTCTATGTATCTACTATGAGCAGAATTGTTTTGTAAATCTTTATTGTTTTTTTTTGTCAAGTGTGTTTGTTTTATAAATCTTTTGTATACTATTTATTTATATCGCTGTAATTTGCTCGTTATTTTTGTTAATAAGTTAAAATCACCCACTAAAACAAATAACCAAGCAAAACACTGACTCTAATTATCGCATTATAATTCGCGCTAAAATAAATAAAGATATTACTAAAATTTATTTTTAATCTAATCCTTGAATTATATTTTCAAATTTTAACAAATTTTATCATATATCTATCTATTTAATTCCTTTTATTAAGAAACAATTTATAAATTAAGATAATACCTCACTTATAGCCAGCCACTCATATCATTAGTTTTTCCCTTAACACGAATTGATTTTTAAATCAATCTTAAATATTCTTTTAGAAAAGCCAATTCTTCTATTAGCAAATTTCTGACATTAAGTACACATTAATTTTTAAATATTTTCAAATCCCTAGCCAAATTAAATAAATTAAGCAAAATATAAAATTATTTTTAATAAATATAAATTATTATGAGTTTTATTTAGAATTCATCTTTATAAATATAAATTAACAATAATGATTGTGAAATGAATGCAACTACAATAGTTGCTTTAAAAGGCATTTCAAAACAAACAAAGAATACAGTTTATAAGGTGGTTATAGAAATTTCATGTGTTTGGTAATTAATTTCTCTCATTATATTATTAAGCGCATTAATATTTAATTTTATTTTTCTATTTTTTTTGAGATTTAAAGAAATTAAATTTCATAAAACTTATGAAATTTCAAAAATAAAGAAGATTAAGAGACTAATTTTTCTAAAATTTAAAAACATATTTTTATTATAAATATATAAAAATGCTATCAAAGCTATTAGAACTATATTCATGCATAGCCTATACTGCCAAAATGATTAATTAGTTTTATAGAACCTATATTTTATTTCTTCTAATAATTTCATCAATACTAAAATTTTATATTAAAAACGTTTTTAAATTTTGTAGCTAATATTAAATTATAGATCAATTTTATTTTAAAAAAGAAGAAAAGAACTTAAAAATAACTTTTTGTTTCATATTACAAAAAATGAATATTATTTTTCTAATAAAATTTATTTTAAAAATAAACTAAAAAATTTCAATTATTTCATTTCTTATTTTTTTAAATTAAAAAAATACACAAAACTAACTCTTAAATTCAAACAAGGATAATACGTTATCGATTTATTGAATGTTTAATCTTAAAAATCAATCAATAATTTAAATAAATATTTATTTATTTGATTAAAATAAGTTTTTTTAACGACTACCAATAAATAAAATAGATACCGTATTTATGCCAATTTTGTCAAATTTTAAATTTTTTATACATATAATTAGGAATTAATAATGTATTTTGATTAATTTTTGTAAACATTTTTAAAATCAAATATTAAGAAAATAACTAAGGTTTAGAAAGAAAAAAAATTCATTAGTAATATAAAAATTATTTGAAATATCACAAATCATGATATCATTAATGATTCGTGATATTTCAAATGCAGGAACAGCTCTATTTAAAAATAAATAATTTTTTTTAAAAATTGATTTACAATAAATTTTCAGAAAATTGTATGTCTTGCTCATGAAATTAAATTTTTATTTTAGTTTCTAAGTTTGAATTTGAAATAAATTTAAAATAAAATGAAATCTCTAGTAGAATTAATTAGCATTTCATCTTAGAAATAACTTAAAACAAATAGACAAGTGTTTATTGAACACGTTTTAAATTAATGTTAATTAATGTGATATGGTATGATGACGATAAATCAACCGAAATAAAAAAAGTTAATAATAATTCAAATGTTCTATTGATAGAAGATTTAGAGGTTTATAAATTCTTTTTAAATTCTGCCAAAACTTTTAAATCTTTATTTTTAAAAATTAAGAAGTTTTAAGCTATAAATCAGTGTTTAAAAAAATGAACGCAAAAACTAAATTACTCTTTATTGGAGTAGTATTTATTATAGGAATCTCTTCTTTAAGGGCAGGTAAGATTTAATAGATCTAAATATAGATTTATTTTTAACGAAATACTTTAACATTTCATAAATAAGCTATTGTTTTTAATTTTTTCATGTCTAATCTATTTTCTTATTTAAATATTAGAAACCTAAATTAGTATGGCTAAAGCATTTGGCTGTTCTATGGATCATAAGATAGAAATAAAAGACATCATTTCTTAATGTAAGTGTCATGATGATTCAAGCTGTGTTTGGACTACAGGTAGAAGACCTGTTATGGGCTGTCCTTGCCCTGTTAGACCTCCTGAGGATACAGATTATGATTCAATTATTACAGCTGAAATCGTAAAATGCAGCGAAAAGAAAATTGAAATTGATAAGAGTTTCGGTTAATGTGAATGTGAAGGAGGTGGCTAATGTATCTTTGCAAAGAGAAAGACTATTGCTGGTTGCCCTTGTCCAGGTAAAAAGATTTAATCAAGAAAAAACAAGTAATTGATATTGGTTAAAAATATAATTTAGGTGGAAGATTGCCAACAGAAAGCGATTTTGTTTAAATAAAGCCAGTTAGTCACTCAAAAAATAAAAAAAATAAAAACAAAAAGAAGAAAGAATAGGAAGAACTTTGAGAAGTTTAATGGAAAGCTGGATTTCTTAATAAAAAGTTTAAATAAATTTATTGGTTTGTTTATAATTAATTAATATAGTTTAAGTTAGTTATATTTTATTTTGCTTAAATAAAGATATTTACTTAATTTCTATTCATTCTTCAAATTTAAATAAACAAATAAATAAATAAAAAACAACAATTTTATTGAATCATTTTTAAAAATTTCAAATTACTAGTTTAAAAATATATTTATAAAACAAATAAATACTCGTTTTAATTTAAATTTAAACGTATTTTACATCGATATTCCCCTTTAAAATTAATACATTTTCCTTTATCAGAATGATTTTTGTTTTAATTTTTTTAACTCAATTTTAAGTTAAAAAATACCTAAATAAAAATGCAATAGATGAGAATTAATTGGGTTTAAAATATACAGATTTTTAATTACTCTTTTAAGAGAACCATAAATCAATAACATATAAAAACTTATTATGTTAATTTTATACTTTTTCCAAATTTTTGCAGTTTTGTTAAAAAAATTTTATAAATACTTTTGATAAATATGAGTAAAATGTAAGTTGATTTTTCGTATTAATATTTTTTTTTAATTTCTTAAATTATTAACTTAGAATAAATGATTGTAATTTGTTAACGAATGATTTATCTTTTCATAAATAAGAGAATATGAGAAAGAAAATTATTTGAAATGTTTGTAATTTATCACTAATAAAGGTATTTAATAGTATTTTTTCAATATTTAAATAATGCTAAAATGATATTTTTAAGCAAAAAATAACATTTCTAATTCACTTTCAAAGAATTTTGTGTAGTAGATTTTTAGAAATTAATCTATGATATTAATTAATTAATAAACCTGAAAATAAAATAAACAATAAGCTAATCTTATAGATAGATTACCAAAGATATAAATTTTTGATAGGTATAACATTTATCAATATTTTGTTCTTAAACAATTTTATCAAAAACTATAAATTAGATTAGATTAAAGATATAAATTATTGTTATATTTCTATTTAAAATTTCTAATTCAATGTAAGTTGAGATTAGCTTCTTCTATTTTTTTCAATTCTTATATGAAGGTATTAGATTCTTCAGTGGGCTTGTATTATGTTTTAATAAAAACGTCAACCATCTATTTTGCTACGTCTAATCCTATGATGCGCTCTCCCATTGACATAATATTACAATTTAATACTTCCTTAGAATATTTAGCAGTGTAGTAATCATGAGATAGACCGCATCTAATACCCTTGACTTTATTACATCCTAATGAAATACCAACACCACTTCCACATACTACGATACCTAAATTTTCTTAAGTATTTTCTAAAACTTTTTAGCAGACCTTGACAGAAAAATCAGGATAATCGCATCTATTAGCGTTTTCAGAGCCACAATCTTCAATTTCCAACTTTAGGTCATTCTTAATGTATTTGATCAATTCTGATTTTAGACCAAAACCGGCATGATCTGATCCGATACAAATTCTTTTTATTTCCATTTAAATAGATTGATTTACTTTTATTACTTAATTATTAGTTAAAAATTGATTTACTTATTAATTCGCTATAACTTTTTATATAGTTTTGTAGAATAAAGTATTGAGCAAAATTTCGAATTAATTACATGATATAATTTTATGACTATAAATAAAACATGATCATAATATAAACTTCACTTTTTAAAAAGGGAACGAAAACATCACAAAAACAATTATTTATATGTATATATTCATAAAAATCTATTAATCAATTTAAAATATTTGGAAATAATACAAATTAAAATCATGAATTTAGACACTATTTGAGATATCTTACCATAAATAAAAACATTTAAAAGTTTAAAGTAAAAATGACTGGTTATTTATAAATAATTAAAATATCATATTTTTATTTGCTGTTATCTATCTATTTATTCTTTATCTAAAAAGCTCTTAAATTACCCATAAAATTGTTTTAGAAAATATATTTTAAAGCATTTAAGAATATTTACCAAAATATATTAATATAAAATCGATCTAATTATAATCTCAAATATTATTAGTAGAAATGTAGATCATAGATAAATTGATATATAAATAGACTAATAGATTTATAAATAGATTGATTGATGGATGACAAATAGATAGATAAATAGGTTAGATAGATATGTCATTTTTGATAAGTAATCTATGTATTTAAAAGTTTACTAGAAAATAAATGATTAATATTTAATAAGATATGTTAAAAACTCAATAAAATATTAAAATTATAATTTTCGAACTAAAACATTTTAGTGAGAAAAAAATTTTCTACTTTATAAATAAAGAATGAAAATTAAACAATATTAATTTTTTGCTATTTTAAAATTTGTAAATATTTGTTTTTTCCTATTTAATTTATTTTATTTAATCAATCACTCAATCAATCATCTGTTTCTTTTTATTTAGTATCTTTGTTTTATTCTTTTTCTGCTTCATTATCATTTGGTTTAACTTTTTTTTATAAATTTGGCTCCTATTCATTTTATTTAATTTATTTTCCTTCATTTTCACTTTGGTCAGAACTGCTATCTTCATCTTGATCGCTTTCATTATCATTTGAGCCCTATTAATCCTTCGTTTTCATAAATTATTCAAGAAATGAACCATCATTAGAAAATTTATTTAATTGTTATGCTTGCTTTTTCAATTTTAGATTTTGCTTGGTTTATTTTTTTTTGAGACGCTTTTATCTTTTCTTATCAGTTATCTATTCTGCTTTATTATCAAGCTCTTATTGCTTTGATTCAAATTTTATCTTTTTCTGTTCCTATTTTATTTATATTCGAGTACATTATTACTTTTTTAATTATTTTTAAGTCAATATACTTATCTATGCTCATATTCCATTGCAGCAAGACGAGCTCTTTCACGCTACTTATGAAGACTATAATTATGAAACTCTCCACTACCTGCACCTGCAGTAGAGCCTGTCATATTATGCACTTTTTCAACTAAAATCTTAGGCCTGTTAGGTTTATCTTCACTCATTTATTTATGAATTTCTACTCCTTTAATATTTGCTTTTTTAATATCTATCTTATAACAAACAATTTATTTTAAGAAAATAATAAACAATAGTCTCTTCTTTGATTTAAAAGTAGGCATAAACTTTACTTTTATAATAAAATTTCTAAGTAGACGTATCTAGAATTAAATCACAAATATTAAAATTCGCAAATATTTTAATAAAATAGCATATAATTTTAATTTAATATTATTTTTTTTGTTAGAAATCATAAAATTTAATCATTATTAAATAAGTCAAAAAACATAAAGCCTGATTTTGATAAATTAGAATTAATTAGAATAAAATTTTTGGCTTTATTTATTTATTTATTTATTTATTTGAATAAATTACATTATTCGTTTTAGAAGTTAGAGAGTAAAGTAATTAGAATAATGTATAAATTTTTGTACTTATAAAATAAATTAATTTAATAACTAAACTAGTAAACAATATTTTTAGGTGGTCATTATAGTATTGATAATTTTGAAAATAATTATTCATCCACTCATCAATCATATTTGATTCAAGCAGATTACTCGTCTTCGTTTTCAGCTAATGAAGCTAACACTTAGAAGAACAAGCCATCATTAGGGTTTTAATCTTTTGCAATTTTAAGTATTTAATTTCTTTTATATGAATTAGTGGGTTCATCTATGTCTGTTATATATTTTCTTTATTTTTTAAGAGTTATTTAGTTTCTGATTTGAAGATTTTATCTTTATTCAATATCAGACTATGCATAAGATTGAGGATAACCTTATTCTTAGTCAAATTATCTGCTATTATATCTGCTTTTTGAACTTTTTAAAAGTGAACTAGTCAAGCTATTTGGGTTGCTTTTTTTAGTTTTTTTATCAAGTTCTTGCATCTGCTTTTTCAAATTCTATTGAATCTATTACATTTTTTAATCTTTCATATTATTTACACCATTATTTTTGTTTTAATTCGTTTATGATGAAGATAAATATCTTTGTTATTATAGATTTTTTTCAATTTCTTCCTAGCTTTCCTCATTATGTTAGTTTTTGTTTTGCTACTTCTATTGTTGATTCTCTTATTTATTTTATCCTTATTAATTATTCTGAGAATTTTTTTTACTTTTCAAATCATCATGATCATCTTTGCCCCTCTAAAATATTATAAGGGCAATAACAGAAGCTGTAGTAATCACCCACCCATACTTTTGGAAGTTAAACTTTTCAATTGCTTTAATTGAAGTTTTGAGTAGCTTTTCCATTTTATAGTTTAAAATTTTTAATGCGAACTGAATTTGATGAGAATTATATGCGTTTGTGCTATTCTATACTCAGTTTTTATTGGATATACCTATTTATTAATTAATTTTGTATTTATTAAAGTATTAATTATTATTTTTTTTACGAAATTTTGTTGGTTTAATATTATGGATTACAATATTCAAAATGTTTAGTTTTTTGTTTTTGATCTTTGTTTATTATTATTAATTTAATTCATTATGAAGTCATTAACATCATTATATATTTATAGTTTTTTTTCAAAAATTTTAAATATAGATAATAGTTAGATTTGATCAAATAAAATCAATCATCTATAACTTGCAGAGAAATAAAACGAAATTTCTATACTATTTCATGTTTGCTTTTAATTCAAATTATAATTAGTTCTTCTAAAATAGAGTAATTAATATTTTTTCAAATTCATTTTATAGAAAATATTATTATTCATTTTGGAGGATATTTAATTATATTAATTTTTTGTTTTAAGATGTACCTATATCAGTTATTACTCGCTATAACATTTTTATAAAGATTATGGCAGATATGCTTTTAACAATGTATCCAGAAGTGTAAAAAAATAAAGAGTTGCTTTATCCAAATGGAATATTCTTGAAAAAAAATTTCTATTAAAGAGCAAAAAAGGATATAAGAATTAATTTTTAAAATAGAAAAACATATTTGTAGATTGAATAATTTTTTGATTTATAAATTAGGTACTAAAGTAAAAAATAACATTGAATTATTAATTGAATATTTAGGTAAAACGCTGCTTTTGGAATACTTAAAGCTAATCAATTGTTTATAAAAAAAAAAAAAAATCAACTTTAAGTAAATTTTTAATTTGAAATTATTTCTTTATTATGAATTAAATATTTTTGAGAATAATAAATAAATCATCTTTTTTCTTTTAATGCCTTTATAAATGGGAGAAGCTTAAGCACTTCCAAAGATCCAACAATTATGTAATCTAAAAGTTAATTGTACTGCTGCTAGTTTTGCTCGCTCTCATACTTTAAAAAAATAGAAATGTTTTAATAAAAGATATTAAATTTAAGTAATTTTACTCCAACAAAAGAAGTTTTTGGAATAGATTAGCTGATACTTTCTTAATCTTTTATTTGTTGTATAAATATTTCTACTTAACTAGGGTCTATTCTTAAATCTACGAGTATATATTTATACACCTAGTCGTCCTTTAACATTTAAATGTATTTACTGAAAGCTTAGTTAACTTTAGTGAATTATAACTCTTTTCCTAGGTCTTTCTTTTGTAGGAAAACTTGTTAAATAAGAGATGAATCGCTTAACTCCGCTGATACTACTAATACAGTATCAGTCTTTTTATAAGCCTATTTGATTAATAACATTGACATATTTAGCACTTAATTGTGAAAAGAAAATCAAAAAATTCTACCTTTTTCCATAAATCTTACAAGATCCATTTCCTGACATGTTTTTTTAATCTTGATTAATGTACTTCAAAAGGTATTATCTCATTCCATGGTAATTATTTCGTCTCTTACTTCTTGTAATTTATATTCAATTAATCTTTACATTCAGAACCTCTTGAATCTCCTCTAAATCTGAAATTGTTTACAACAAGAGGGCTGTTGATTATCATACTAGGAAAATTGGATTTAGATGGTCGAGTGGACATTACAACACTTTTAGGTGTTTCTTCAGTGTTGCTATAGGCCATCCCTATTTTAATTTATTCATATTTTAGTATTGATATTAATACATAAGTTATTAATTAATTACTGCTATTAGATGATTATCCAGTCTTGTTTTGATTCTTGAGATCAGGATTTACGTACCCTGCAAAAGCTGAGTGAACTTATGGAGATGCTTTAAAGCGATTATCATTTCTAAGTCTATTTGAATGGAGCTGAGGAGAACAAAATTAAGCAATATTGCGAGAGGTAACAGGTAAGCTGTCTGTCGAAGATTTATTGATGAATCTTACATCGAATTCTTCTTGCATTTTTGAAGCAGTTAGAATATTTTTTATGATTTTTGAGATATCTCTAACAATGTTAGAATTATATAATTTTAAGTTTGTTTTAATCTCTTTTTTTAAATTTAAATTAAACAAAATAGAACTGTTATCTTCGCTTAAAAAATCATTTATTTCAGGAGGTGAATCTTCATCGGGTTTTTATTTTGCTTATTCAGGTTTTTGGCTGATTAACATTCTATCAATATTTTCTACACTTTCTGATATGTTTTCAAGGTTTTTTTTATAGCTTTTAATTTAAAATGTATTGAAAGCATCAACAAATATTAAAATAAATAACTAATTTTACTTTATGTTTCCTGAGGAGTTAGTTTTAGGAACTAAAATTTAAGGTGCTTAACTCAAATTTTATGATTAATTTACTTCTTTATTATTGGTAGGAGGAGGAGTAGGAACAAATTAAGACTATTGCTAATGAGTTTAGGGTATTTGAATGTTTTATTAAGATGATGGATGATTCACCTATATATTATTCTATGAATTAGAAATCTATTGATTCTTTTATTCTTCTGCTCCACTGCTAACCATCCTTTCTACTTATTACAAAGAAGGTTAAACTCCAATGTTCAAAGTATTAGTAGATGCCTTTCTTGGATTAGGTTTTACTGATATAGGACTTATATCATCTAATTAAATATTTTAGTGAAATAAAAATAAATTTTGAAAATGATTAATTTAAAGTAAATAAAAATTTACTTCTATTTATTGGATTTGGAATATTTTCATCACTGTCTAATTAATATTTTATAACAAAGAACATTAAAAATAATTAATTATTTTTTTTATAAATTAAACTTACCAATACCAAAGTTTTAGATTTTACGAAACTAATTTTTGAGGTCATTAGGTCTTCTTGATGGCAAACCAATTTAAGCAACTTACTTTTTCTCTTCTTCGTTGCATTACTTCCACTGATATTTATCTTTTTATTTTTCTTTGAATCTTACATTTCATTAATTAAAATTAATTTAATTTACTATTTAATTTTTGTACAATTTTTTTACCTTGTGTAGGATAAATTAATTTATGGAGGTTTAGCAAGAGCATGGTGCTTTCTAGCTGTATTTTTTTTATCAACAAGCGGAGACACAGCAGGAGAATCCATAATAGAATTATCTTGCTACCTTTTGACAACTGTGTGCATTTCGGCTTAGTTAAATACTTGTTCTAATACTACTTTTAACTTTTTCACTTAGTTATCTATATTTTCTTTACTATCTTAAGCATTTTGATTATCTTTGTTTCCTTAAACCTCTTATTTTATTAGCTATTGTGATTATGGAGCTGCAATATTCTATTGTGAGGCAGGCTAATTCTAATTATTATTATCATTTTTTTTTGATGGATCAACTATATCAATATGAATGTTTCCCTCATTCTGCTTTATACTATTTAAAGTCATCAGATAAAGAGTTTCTAGAATATCATGTCCCTTTAAGTCGCTCTAAACCAAATATCTCTTGAACTCATCAAACTTTTTAGTGAGCTTATTTTTATAAGTCAAAATAATAAAAATTTATTAAATTGTTCAGTGAGTTTTAACATTTTACCTTTTAGAAGAACTCAATTTGCTCTTAAGTAGCTGAGAATTCGAAGTCAAAACTTAAGATCAAAGAATTATTCTTATCGACAAATGATAAGAATTTACAGCTAAGAGAAAGATCTACTTCGTTATACTCACAATTATAAGTTATCAAATAAATAAGATTGTGAATAATCTAAATTTTAAAAAATTTAATAACATTTAAAAAAAATTGTTTTGTTATTAATGCTTAATATTTACGAAATAAAATGCAGAGGGATCTCCATTTACTTGGGGAGGAAAACTTTCAAAAGTGAGATCTATTCTCTTTAAATAGTTTTAAACCCTTACAGAATGAACTTCTATGGTTTAAATAATCAAATTAGTAATTTAAAAATCCTGAAGCTTCCCCTTCTCATGACCAATATACATTTAATTAAAATACTTGACTAGAGAAGTTAAACTAAAAATATTATGCTACTCAGATATAATAGCTGATAATTCTCTCAAATCGGTTTACTTAATTTAGCTAAGCTAAGCCAAATTTCCCCATTTTTAGTAATCTTCTTCTGTATGACTTAAAACTGAAACTATTCTATCATTTACATTCCTTTTAAAATAGAAAGAATTAAAATTAATTTAATAATCAAATTAATCTCATTTATTTATTTATTTGTCTTTTAAACTTAAAAATTAATTTTTTTTTTGTCAGAATTTATTTTAATCTATGTTAATTAATTACTTCATAAAGAAATTCGTCATTTTTATGAAATCTTATGTGTCTGAAATGTCAACAAAACTTATAAGGAATGAAGTGGTTTCCTTCCAAATATATGGTGAAATACTTAAGTTGAAATATTTGATTGTTTGTGAATCCTGAGTTAAATGCAAATATTCATTTTTAAGCAAATCATCGAATTATTCTTGAAGGAAAGGATAGGGTATCTTTTGCTAAACTATATTTTTTGGTTAAGGGGGAGCCATAGCCATTTATACATTGTGCCTTATTGGAGGCGAAGCAATACTCTACTTTTTATTGCCTAAGCTTGGTAATTGCGGACTTGGCTATACTGAACTTTCATTTGATTTTTTACTAATTCCATTCCTTGTGTTTGAATTGCTGATTGAGCTTTCTCCATTAGGTGCATTACCTCCTAAACTATTTTTTTAATTTTAAACAGTATTATTGGATTTATTATCTTTCTATTGATCTTCATTTCCCCCAAATGAATTAAAATTATCGTTTCCAGATTGAGAAAAGCATTTAATATTTGCTCTAATATTTATTGTTTCTTTTGTAAGTGATGCTTATTCAAATGCTAGCTTAACATTTTCTAACTCCTATTTATTCTAAAATAGCTTAAAAAAGCTACAATTAGCATATGATATTAATCTTTCCCCAAAAATATTTCTGCCAGTTTCGTTTAATTCGAGTATGTTACCTTAGTGGTTAACAACAAATGTTGGTGTTTTTATTTGTTAAAATAAATTAACATAAGCCCTCTCCGAGCGTTTAACTTAGTCAAGAGCTTTCCAATTTAATCTTGTCTTACGTAAAATGTAATAGTAAATGACTGAACTAATAAAAAAGTACTCAACTTCAAGTTCACTTATACTAAATTTATAGCTCTCATAAATTTAATGTTAGAAAGAGAATATATCTCTTTAATTGTTTAGAGAAAAAAGGAAAGGCCATAGAAGCGTTTTAGTTTTTTTTAGGCCTTAGGAAAGGAGTGTAAACATTAATAAAAAAAGTAGTACCATGCTTTTGTAAGATATCACATTATTGATTCCCCAAATACAGAGTAATAAAATATAGAGTTCATAGGGAAGATCAAGCTAAGCAAATCTAAAAAAGAAATAAAACTAAAGGATGAAAGAAAATATCTGAGCCTAATAAACAGACTGCGCCTTTTTAATCCATATTAGATAAATAACTGATAAAACTATATTTAGATAAGTGAAATATGCGTACTGCTTGTTTATGATTAAGTCTAACAATGTTAAAATGAATTAAATTAAGTGCATTTTAATCTAGCTTTAAATATTCGAAATAAAGCAGCCCTTTATAAAACGCTGCTCAATCTTATTATTTAAAAATTTCAACCATTCTCCAAACAAATACCCCTTATTTGCACTATACAAGTTTGAGTATGTTTTTTTACTTAATTAGTACAGCATGCTAACTTTACAAGGAACAACTAATACCTAAACTTGATTCTAGATGATAAAGCTTTCTTTAAAATTATTTGCTTTAAATTAATTTTATTTTATAGAGCTTTTTGTTGCTTTTTGTATTTGTAAATTTCAAAAATGTCTTTTCTATTTTCCTATTTTTTAAATGGAGTGTTATTTGTCTTGCTCTAAACTCCTAAATAAATAGCTTGAATGTGTATTTTATTTGTTTTATTTATAATTTTAATTTATAACTAAAATTTAATAAATACTAAGTTTTAAATGTATATGTACGTACATACATACATATATCAATAAATCAACCAGTCTTTCATTCCAAAAAATACTCAAATCTTAATTTATTAATAATGCATACTCTGCTACTCATTTTATTTTTAACTAATAATAGAAATTAATCAATTTAAACTGTTTTTTAACTATAACAAAACGATTAGTCATTTTTATCTTAAATAAAACGTTTAAACTTAAAGTTTCAAGATTTCAATCTATAAAACAATAAATTATTGAAGATATTTTATTTATACTTTAGATACTTTTTCCTGCTAAAAAAAAATAATTTATCTTTAATTTTGTTAAAATAAATCAAAAATCAATTATTTAAGTTCATAAAAAATATTATATAGTTCAGTATTTCGAATGTAATCATTTAGTTTCATGTGAAACACGGAAATATTATCATCAGGAATTTATTTCATATTTATTTAAAATCACAATACATAGATTTTTAATAAAATTGATTTTGATATAATATATGCACTTATTTATTTTTTACTTTATTTTTATGGGTTTTAAAATTTATCTGTATCTATAATTTAGATAGTAAATAAATAAATAGAAAGACAACTTATTTTTTACATAAATTTATTTATCTATCAAAGTAATTCTTTAAAAAACAAATAAACTATCAATTTTAAATAAAAAAAGTTATAATTGTAAAAAATTTTCTCTATTAAAATATTATTTTATTGTAAAATTAAAAAATACTTTGTTTCACTTATCTGAAATTCAAAAAGAAAAATTTGAATATTTCAAAAGTAAAATAAGATAAAAATAATTTATTAATTTTCTATTCAATAATTTTTTATATTTATTTCAAAAATTCTTTTGCATTTTTATTTTTAATTAAATATTTTTTAAAGTAATTTTAAATATAAATATTTCTAAATGAATTAATCTTCATCTGATATTAAAAGCAAAATGATAATTTGTATCATAAATGGTAAATTTTATATCTGATAAATTAGTTTATTATTGAATTTTAGGGAAAGTAAATGAAGACTTGTTTATCATTTTATTATGAGAAATTTTCAATTTTCAAAATGAATGATTAGATAATATGAATGAAAATTTTTTTAGTTAATACTATTTAAGATTCTCGCTCTGCAAGAAGTTATGAATTATTTATTTTATTTGCTAATGATGTTAAAGTAAAATTATATACAATGCCTTAATTAATATGCTTTGTTTGCTATTTTATGAGAAATGATTAGCAAACTTTACTAACAAAAAAATATTTATATTTATATATCAATAAATTAATTTAATTATAATTATGAAACAATAATGAATGTTTCACATTTTATCTAAATCATCTATGTTAGAGCTTATATCATCAAAATCTTGCTCTTTTCCATTATTATCTATTAATTATTTTAATAAAAATTTTATTTTTATTCATGAAATTAATCTAAAAATTACCTATTTGTGAGTTATTATTTTTTAATATGCCACTTATACTTGAATTGACACTCTATTAACTATCTTTTCTAATTCTGAAATTTATTTGCTCTTTAAGATTTGCTTATTTACTTATTCCACTGATATCAGAACTGATAATACTAAGTTTATCATCTTAATTAGATTTTCCAATAATTGATCCAATATCACTGTTCATCTTTGAGAATTAGATTTGCAGATTTTTGTTACTCTAAATATTTTAAAGAGATTCTTTAGGTAAATTATTGTTGCTTTTAGAATCTTTAGACATATTTTTAGTGCTTTATATTTTTGGTTGAGATACATTTTTAAGACTAAGCTAAGGTTGTTGATAATCTTTTGATAATTAAAAATATTATATTTAAAATTTAAACTAAAATAAATTTACCATTTTTCTTTTAAAATATGTTGTCATTGTTCTTTTATTCTAATTTTTATATAAATAAATAAATAAATAAATAAATAATTTTAGTTAAAGTTATTAAACAATTGATTACTTTTTTGTTTACTAATATTGGAAATTCCAGAACTCATACTATCAAATTCTTCATTCATGTCTCTCTTAGAAATTAATTAGCTTACATCACTATCTAAATCGTTTATGTTCATCTTATTTTGAGGTTTTCCTTTTAAATTGACATCTGAAAAAATATTTAATAAATTAAAATATATATTCTAAATAAGAAGTAAAGATTAATTACAATCTATATCAGAAAGTGATAGCTGTACGTTTGAAGACATATTATCCAATACAGATTTATTAACTTTTTCTTGTGTGCGATTAAGGTCGCTAACATTAGAACTAACTTAACTTAGATTGATTTCCTTAAGCTCGAGCTACATAATTCTTTACTTCAGGGCTTTTATTTCTTTTTAGTAAGATGTTTGCATTTCTTTTAACTTCTTATCATATTAATCATTCTATGCTGAAGATGGTCTCTTGCCTTCTTACTTCTCTTTATTGAAATAATCTATCTATTTTTGCAAATCTTGCTATCTTCTGATCATTTCTTACAATTTTTTCTTTAGTTCTCTATTCTCGCCCTATGTTATTTTTTCTTCAATAACTTTAACGTCTGAAATATTAGAGTTTTCTGACAAATTTTCTTTGTGTCTCTCCAAACTTTTCAAACTTGAAATATCAACTAACTATTTTAAAAAAATTAATTTAGTTTTAGTAAATCGTAATATAAAAATAAATACTTAATCTTCAGCAACTTTGTCTTTTTCTGATTATACTATTAGTGTTCTTATATCAGAAAGCTAATTATTTCTATCTTGTAGCTCTTTGATCCTAAGTCTCAATTATGTTAAGCGAGTCTCGTACTCTTCTCTAACAGTGTTAATTTATTCTTTCTTTATTTTTTCAATTTCAATATTTCCTAATTTTTTGTTAGAGTCCTTTTTATTAAGGATGCTTTGAGCTAACTCTCTTTATTCTCTGAAGCGTTTATCTGCCTTAAGTGTTTCTAATTATTCTTAAAGATCTATTTCTCTAATAGTAAGTTCCCTAATTCTATCTCTTAGCTCTTTAGTTTCAGCAGGAAGATCTTCTCCTCCCCTTCCAAAAGCCCAGTTTTATCCTTAGAAATTAACTCCTTAACCTAATTTTTTTATAATGAAAAAATAGAATACAGTACTAAAAAGACATCTAAATACCACTGATAACTTTTTCTTTATATTCATCAACTTAAATAGTGAGTTAGTTAACTTATTCTTATAGATTTTCATTTTATGTTTATAAAGAGTAAATTTCATCGTTAGCTTTTTTAAGCTTATTCTCAAGTGATTCAATATTCTTGTTAAGCGATTTTGTTTCTGATTAGTACTTAAGCTGCAATTTTTCAAACTCCATAGTGAGAGTAGTGAATTTGCTATTGAGTTCTCTGTTTTTTTGCTCTTCTTTCTTGTGTAATACAGTAAGTGTATCATATTTCTACTTTACATCTTCGTCTATTAAAATGTAAGAATACAATTAAAATTGTAGAAATTTTAATTTCTATAAATTAATATACATTCTCTTTTTGTCTGATCGTGTCTCTGCATTACATCTTCAAGCTTAGCTGACATTGAATCGATCTCTAATTGTAAATTTTACTCTTGCATTTTTAATTTGTCTTGCTAGGTCTTGGCAACTATTTCCATCTCTTCTAATTTTAATTCTTTATCATATGTGTTAATAAACTTTCTATTATTTTCCTCTTTTAACTTCTCAAGTTCTACTTAAAGGGTTTCGTATTTCTTTGAAAGAATTATAAAATCAGTTTTAGCACTTCTCATTTCGTTTAGTTCTTCACTTTTTTATACCAGTTAATCTTCATATCTTTCAACAATTTATTATTCTGCTTTTAAATTTAATCTTAATTCATCGCACTCATGTTTTAATTCCTCCAATCTTCTAATTAAATTATCATTAGAATCAGCAGGTTCGTTTAGTTGGGATACCATAGATTAATTATTCTTTATATCATTCATGCTCATGCTCTCATTAGTAGTTTTATTTAGTTTATCTTAAGGTTCAACAACATCTAACGTATATATTTATTAATACTAAATTTTAATTTCAAAAAAAATAAAAAAATTACTTCCAGCATCTTTCTTTTTTTTTAATCCATCGATAGTTGCTTTATGCTTTTTAATTTCCATCTTTAACTCTTCTCTAGTAGGAGCTCTAATTCTTGGAGGTCCTTTGTTTAGTGCATCTACTATGGCATTATCCAAAACTTCATCTGAAATATTTCTATTTTTGCAAACTTCTCTGATTGTTTCTATGATCACATCCTAATCAGAAACATCTTTTTACAGTTAAGTTATTAACTCACTACGTTTATGTTCTTTTGTAAGTTTTTCTAATTAAGCATTTTCTTTTTTAAGCAACTAAATAGAATTCATTAAAGATCTAATTTTATCTTGGTGTATGCTATTCAAGGCCTTTATTTTTTCTATACATAAAAGAAAATTCAAATAAAATAATGACTCAAATCTAGTAAATACAATCCGCAGCAGATTCATTTGCTTTGTACTAAGTGATAACCTCCTCTATACTCTCTAATTTTAATTCTAAATCCTTATTCCTTTATTTTAAAGCCAAAAATTTCTCTCTATCAAATGCGCTCATAATTGTTATTGTGTGTATTAAATTTTTTTTAAAGTCTTATAATTTATAGTTGGTGCTTATTGACTATAAGCCTAATATGTTAATATATATATTAAATTTTTACAAAAAATATATAATAACTTTAAAACTAGCAAAAAAAAAATTTAGAGTTGCAAAAATATTAATGCAAAATTCTGATAGTATTTGCATGCTAAGAAATTTTTAAATTGTATTCATTAGAATAGTAATTGTAAATTATGCACTTTTGATTTTTCTACTTTAAAAAGAAAATTGTATAGCTGATATAGATAAATTTCTAATATAAACATTTCTATTTAAAATATAAAACTTATTTCGTAAAACATAAAATTATTTTGACTAAATTTAAAAAAAAAATAAATTTTATATCTTTTTAAACCCATAATATTAATTAAAATATCTATTATTTAATATTTTATTTTTTAAAATTTATAAATTTTTAATTATTGCTGCTGTTTTTTTAGGTTAAAATATTGATTAAGCACATGCATGCTTTGAATGTTACTTTTAAGAAATTATAAACGAAAGCATTTTTAAAAGATAAATGCTCTAATAAAAATATTATAAAAACAGTATAATTATTTATGATAATTTGATTAAATGTTTTATTTTTTACATATTTTTATAAATTATTTAAATACTACAAATACTAGTCAGTGTTATTATATAAAATAATACATTTTCAAATTTAGTTTGCCACAATAATAAAATGAATGAATGACTCATATTTACAAAAAATTCAAAATCAATTCAAAATATGTGGTGAATGTTAAAATAAATTCAATACAAAATACGATACACAGCCTAATAAGAGATCAAACAATTAATTACTCCTTTTAACTTATTGAAGATTTGAATGAAACAAATAAGCAAAAATCAGATAACTTCAAACTAAATAAATTTTTCGTGTTTTCAATAATTAACGTTTGATAAAAATCAAAGACAATATTTGAATATAAATTTTGGTATCTTAAAAAGAATGCAATTTCAAATTAATTAATTATGTTGCATTAATAACTACATATTTTTTGACATGAAAATATATCTATCGTATATATTCATTCTTTAAAAGTAGGTATTTGTTAAATTT
The DNA here is from genome assembly GCF_000189635.1 of Tetrahymena thermophila SB210. NCBI lineage: Eukaryota > Ciliophora > Oligohymenophorea > Hymenostomatida > Tetrahymenidae > Tetrahymena > Tetrahymena thermophila. The sequence continues at coordinate 481,722 of NW_002476326.1, read as the reverse complement.
TTTCTTTGCTATTAATTTTATAGATTTTACCTTGACCTCCTTTTTTATGTTTAATAATATATATTCATATTTAAATTGGTAGAGTGTTAACAACCATGCCAATTTCACAATAAAAAACACACAAAAAAACAAAAAACAAATAATTAATTATAAAGCAAAACAAAAATTTAAATTTAAAGATAAAAGAGTATCAACTCTCATAAGAAAAATTATTGCTATCAAATATTCGAATTTAAGCAAATAAATCAATCAATCAGTCAGTCATACATACATAATAGGATGAACAATAATACATTTGGCTCAGACAGATATGAAAAGCTACTTAAAGTAGGTGAAGGAACATATGGTGAAGTTTACAAGGCTAAAGACATTCAAAGCTCTGAAATTGTTGCTTTGAAGAAGATTAAATTAGAAAATGAAGATGAAGGTGTCCCTTCAACTGCTCTAAGAGAAATTTCAATACTTAAAGAGTTACAACCACATCCCAACATCGTTTGGTAAAATTTTATTTCTCATAACTAAAGCGATTATTTATATTTTGTTCCTGCAATTCTCTTCAATCTTCAATTAGTACCACACTTTGTTTGCTACCAAATTAGTTAGTTAAAAATAATTCAAAATTTTAATGAATCCATTTTGAAAAGATAAACTTTTGAGTTTAACAAAATTGACTGTATTTTTTATAAGATAATAGCAATTTAGAAAAAGAGAAGAATTTATTTATTTGCCATGTTTTAATTATTTTATTTATATAATAATAGCATGCATGAAGTTATTTATCAACCCTAAGAGAAGAAGTTATACCTTGTATTTGAATTTGTTGACTAAGACCTTAAAAAATTCTTAGACTAATACCGCAAAGATAAAAAACTTTAACTTCGTCCTTACCAAATCAAAGTAAACAAATAAACTACATTCAAAAATAGTTTTTTTTTTTAATTTCAAAAATACCTTCTATATAATCTACCATAGAACACATGCATTCAAGCACGCAAATTAATTAGAAATTAGATGATCTTAATTCAATTAGCTTAAAAAAATATTATTTAAATAATTCGAATTCAAATAAACAGATTATCTTATTGTTTGATATTTTTATTCAATTTGAAAAAAAAGCAACAAAAGATTTTCAAATTAATTATCAATATATTTTGAAACATAACAATCCTTCACTCACTCACTCACTTTCTAACATACGCGTTAAATAAATGAATCATAGATCAATCAACTATTAAACTTTCAATACTAAATTGGTGCAATTCTCCATTTTATTTAGTATTAAATTTAAAGTAAATGCCAAAAATAAATAATGAGAATTTATTCTTTGATACTAAAATGAATTTATTACAAAAAAATTAGATAGAAATGATTTTGAAATACTTTGAAATGTTAATAAAATAAAAACTAATTTCGGTTAAAAAATAATATATTTTATAATAATAGCTCATGATGTATCAAATTTTGAATGGATTGAATTTCTGCCACAGCCGTAGAATTATTCATAGAGATTTAAAACCCTAAAACATTTTAATTGATGCTAAGGGAAATATTAAGATTGCTGATTTTGGTTTGGCTAGAGCATTTGGTGTTCCTATCAAGACTCTTACTCATGAAGTTGAAACTCTTTGGTACAGAGCTCCCGAAATTCTTTTAGGCTAAAAGGCTTATAGTCTCGGAGTTGATATTTGGAGTTTGGGTTGCATCTTCCACGAAATGGTTGAAAAGAGAGCTCTCTTCATGGGTGACTCTGAAATTGATTAAATATTTAAAATATTCTAATACCATGGTACTCCTACTGAGTAGACATGGCCTGCTTTGAAGGAATGTCCTTACTTTAAACCTATATATCCTCGTTTCAAAACTGCTGATCCTAAGACTTACTTTAAGAATTTCTGCGATAAAGGATTTGACCTTATTTAATAGATGATTGCTCTTGACCCTGCTAAAAGAATATCAGTAAAGGATGCTCTCAGACATCCCTACTTTGAAGATCTTAGCAGAGAAGATATAGCTAAATTTGAGCCTAATTAAGTTCATATGTACTGAATATGAAAACAAACAACAACTAATTAATTAATTAACAAACAAATTAATTGCAAATAAATTTTTATTTAAGAATTGATAATGAATGAATGAAACAACCATATTATTAATTCAAAAATATAATAATTAATATCCGAATCAAAAATAAATAAATAAAAAAATAAATACCTACATATACAGAATCTCATAAAAATAATTTACTCATCTATTCTTATATTTACTCCCATCATAACCAATATATTTTTTAGCTTAAATTGTTAATGAATTCTTTTTGGGTCTATATATATATATTATAAAATATTGCAAATATTGTAATATATTTTATATTTTAACTTGTAATTATAGATTTTAATTCAAAATCTTCAATTCTACATTCAATCTTCAAAGAATTTTTTTAATTCAAAATTTTCTAATTATTCAAAAAATATAAATCAAAATTGTTAGAATAATCAAAGTTTTTGTTGTTGATTAATAAGAATAGTAAATACCAAATAAAATAATAAATTTAATATTTTCCAAAGTAAACTATTATTCTTAGACTTATCTTGGACGTAAGCAAATTCAATCACAAAAAATAAATGGTTGTTTTTTATATTTATTTTTTTAAATCTACTTTATTTTTTGAATATCCCAATTAAATTTATCAGTTAAAAAAATATTCAAACAGACAGAATATTTTATTATTTATTTATTTGATTTAAAGCTTCTTTAAAAGATAAAGAATTTTTTACTATACTTTTTGGTAATTCAATATTAAAATATTGATAAATTAAATATTTTAATATTATTAAAACTATTTTATCATTTTGTGATCATACAATAAAATAAATCTGAGCCAAACTAATAAATAAATAAATAAATAAATAAATAAATAAATAAATAAATAGTTAATTAAAAAACAAATTTATGTTCTAAAATTTAGATTTATTTTTTTGTAAATTTATAATTTCTCAAACGAATAAAGAAAATATTTTATTTAAATAGTCTAGTTAAAATTTACAAATAGAAATAATTTATGTTCTTAAAACTCTTAATTAATTTTTAGTTATTGAGTAAACTCACAAAAACATTTCACAACATAAATATTATTAATTGTTTTTATAGTTATTTACTTAAATTATATAATTCAAGTTTGTTCAAATATAATTTTAGAGAAATTTAAAATAGAATTCAATATTTTACAATGATACAAAAAATATTTTATTTTGTTTTTTAAATTTTATACTGATTTCATTCAATAAAAACAGGTGCTATTTAGCAATTTTTCAAGACTATACCATCTGCTATTCCATCATGATTAAAGCCTTTTGCTGTCATGCATGTAATAAAATGACTGTGAGTCACTATTCCTAACTTTTTAGTATTATTTACAATGTTAGGGTATTTCTAAATAAATTATGAAATTTCCTTGTTTGCCACTTATGCTCTTTTAAACATTAGCTCCCAATTTTCAAAGAAATGAGGGAAGCTATCAGTCATTTCTTATATTATAAATTGTCTGTATTCTTTTTCATCTTTTATTTTTTATAAACAATCCTTATATTTACCTTGTATTTTTTCATCTTAAATTTGCTCTAATTGCCACATAAAATCGACTTATTTTTAGTCTAGCAAAGAGAAATCAAGGTTTATGTTATACGATTAAGCTAGTTTAGTCATTCTTTCCCTTAATGAAGTGTTTGTTTCGTATGCTAAACAAGATGTTGCACAGACTCCTTCTGACACTAAAGGATAAATGAGAAAATGAATCTTTTAGCGATTAGGATGGTTTTAGAATAAATAAAGACAAGTTTAAAGTGTTCTCTAAAGAGGAGATACTAAGACAACTTCAAAATCTATTTCATTTACTTTTTCTTAGTTGGCTAAACATTAGTGAATACCAACATTATGTAAGGGTGTATCAAAATAAACTTCATCAAGCATAAGCTATCTCCACTCAGGGTCTTACTTAAAAATGCCTCCTCTTTTTATTTCATAAATATGTTAATCTTTATTCTATTAGGTGAAGGCATGTCTTATAACAATAACATTGCTTTTCGAAGGATCATCATACAAATTTGCCTCTAAATGTAAGTGAAAGTCTTTAATTAATTGATTTTCTTCGTTAGTGAGTTTTTCCATTTGTTTATTTATCTTTTGAGCTTATTAATAGGAGTTAACTTTAATAAAAAATTAATTTTGCAAAAAAAAATCAAAATTTATCAGGTTTTAAATCCCTTAAACTAAGTCTAAAAATATAAAAAAATAAATAAATAAATAAATCTTTAATTTTTTACATGACTTGAATAATTGATCAGATATTATCTTAAATAAAAGTGAATCTAAAGTATAAAATTTTCAATTTATTTTTAGTTTGAATATAAAGTCATACATACATTGGTTAATATTCCAAGAAGATTCTCTTCTTTTTCAGTTCAAAAAAGTATTTATTTATTTATCTTTTTTTATTAATTTCTAAAGGAATTAAAAAATATATTTCTTTAATGCAAAATATTTAGTTTATGAATTAATTTTTAGATTATTAAAACTAACTTATATTTTTTGATACGCTTTGGCCTAGATTAATGCAACACCATTCAATATTTAACTAATACCTCATAAATAAATACAAATATTTAATTTCATTTAGAATATCAATGAAAAAAATAGATTTTGAAATAGACTGTATATTGAATCTATTTATATTTATAGAGTATTTTATATAGTTAATTTAAAAATGATCATATTTATAGTCTGTAGAATTATTAATGTATGTATAGTAATAAATAAATAAATAATTTAATGAATATCCTTCAGAAGTGCTTTAATAAAATTATTAATTTAATAATTGGCGATTTTCTAAATAATATACTTATCAAATTAACAAAAAAAGTATTTAGTTAGTTAGAGCTTGAATAACACCAAAACCAAACATATATTTGGAAACAAAAAATTGATACTTTAAGTATTTCTAATTGACTTTAATATCCAAAAGTAACTACATCTAACTAAGAAAATCTGTTGAAATAGACTTACAATAATAACTAAGTATAGATATGAGTATAATTTAAAATCCTGATTAGAATACGGTAAATATCATTATATTTAATACTATTAAAATTCAAAAACATCTATCAAATGGTTTTTTCGACTGCAAAAAGAAGAAGTTTTGGTTAATAGATAAGTTTAAATAAAGCTCAATTCAAAGCAATTTAAAACCTTTTATTACTAAAAAAGATTAATCTTAAAATGTATATTGAAAGATAGATTTATTCACATACATTTATAAACACAACTAAATTTATTTATATACTTGTTAATTATAGAATTGTTATTATTAGTGTAATATTTAATTTATGACCATAAAATATTCTTTTAAACAGGCAATCAAAGTAGAAAAAATACAAATTAGTGCCATATAAAATGACATAGAAAACACTTGTCACCTACCTAAAAGAAGAATAAAAGCAGAAAATAAATCTTATACTAACATATCTTAAGGGTGTTTAACTCCTACTAGTCCATTCTACTAAAAAACGCCTAAAACTAATTAGAACTAAAACTACTCTCATACTATAAAAAGGATATTCAAAACTATTAATTAGAATAAACAAGAAGATTTGAAGTAAAAAATAATTGATTAAAAATTTCTTTCAAACTCATTAATAAATTCCATCCAACACTAACTATTCTTACTTTCATTTCATTTATTTAAAAATTAATAAATAAATAAAATAGATTAGATTCACAATTTACTAGAACATGCACAAATATAAAATCGTTAAGGCGCTTTAATAACTTTTTTTAGAATAAAATAGAAGGATAGATCAGAAGCTCTTCATATAGCAATTTGAATAATTTGTAATAACCAAGCACTCCTTAAACTTTTAAATTTAAAAAAAACAATTAAGACTACTAAGGTTACTATTCTTAAACTATCATAAATAATATGCCTTCATAGTCCTAATCTAATGTAGGTATAAATTCAAAAGATAGCAATACATCTCTAGAATAAAATAAAGAGAAGTAGATTCCCAAAGAAGTAAATAAGGTTTAACTTTTTAAGACATACTAGTAGTAGCTTTATTCAAAAAGAAACTCTGTTGGTGGAGGTAAGATAAATTGGATGAATTTCAAGTACTAAAACTAGCGTAGATCAGTAAACATAAGTATTGAAAATGGAGAATAAATTTAAAGTAAAAATATTGACACTAATAATAGTACTTCAGTCGAAAATTAAACCAATTAAGAATGTATGTCTATTTAAGAATAGAAGCCAAATTAAGTATTATAATCAATAAAAGAACACTAAACTAATTAATAAAACAAAATATATCAATAATAATCAAAATCTAATCAGGAATCTACTTCTAATATCACAACTAACAATAGTTTATCTAAACAAATTATGGTGGATGATATTATCAAAACTCCTAATTCAAAAGATATTCACAGCACTTCTTTGATATTTTCATCAAAAAATAAAGGAAACAATAGAAGTAATAATAAAATATATCATAGTAATAATAATACTTTTTTGGGTAAATATAAATAAATGAATTCAAACAATATTCAAAATAATAAAAAAATTTCTACTTTTAGTGATTTTTCCAAGTTAGTAAACAATTCGAATAAATAATTGGCTGCAGAAAATGCAGAGCAAGAACATTCATAAACCCCTTAAAGTTCAAAAAACTTTAATCTATCAAATAAAATTTAATCTGATAAGACTAATTAATATTTTTATTCTCCCTTAAAGCCTAGCTTGAATAATTTTACTTCTTCACTAATAAATATGTATTCAAATTATGATAATTAAAATAAGAAAAGATAAACTTTAGAATATATTTCTCCTGTTAATTATAACAGAATTTAAGAAGATTCAAAAAGGGTATCTTTAGTAAATGCTATAGAGGCATAGGATTTAACAGCTAAAAATAAAGCTTAATCAATTAAAGAAGAAGGATATGAAAATTAATAATAATATGCAAATATAAACTAACTGACATAGGCTGATGATGATAAATAAAATACTAATCAAGAATAAAACTAAACTATTTCTACTGTCAATAAAACTATTGAGAAATTAAATTTTAAAAAGGCTTAAATATTTCAAATTAAATAGGAAGTTAAGACTAAAGAAATTAAAGTTTATGATGACACTTTTAAATTGTAAAGAAGGTCTTCAAAAGGATCTGATGATTTTGAATTTATATAATTACCTTTTTATAGAAAAAAAATTGTAGTTGTTCCAAATTCTAATCAACAATTCTATAGTATTAAAGCAAATAAAAATGAATTTAATCATAATCAATAGCAACAAGATTATACAAAAAGTAAAAATTTACAACTACAGCACACTCAGATACCTATGGATTAGTTTTATAAATTTGGAGAATATATCTCTTCTCAGTAAATGAATAATTAATAAAATAATGTTTAGTTTAGCTCTCCTATTAATAATAATAAAAATCTTCATAATTTAATCAATTTTTAAAGTAATCTTAATGATACATAAATCGAATAACTTGTTTAAAAATAAAGATAATTCTAATTGCAAAAAGGTGCAAATATACTTAAATTAAAGGAAGCATTAAAATAAAGTTAAAATGAAACAATTATGGGATTGATAAGCCCTGAAAATAGATACTAGACTAACTTGTATTCAAAAAAATACGAATAATATATACAAAAGAAGAGATGAATTAAATGTATCCTTCTTATAATTCTACATATTTTGTATAATAATTAGGCAATCAAGACTTAAAAATTTAATTATTTCAAAAAAGAAAAAAGAAGAAAAAATTATTTATTTCATATTTAAAAGGTATTTCTTATTAAAATTACTTTTGAATGTATATATTTTATATTTTAATCACTATAAATTAAATTTTTGAATTAAATTAATTTATTGTTTATTTATAGATTTTAATTAAATAATTAATTGTATTTAATAAGTAAGTATAATTTAATATAAAAGCACAAATCGACTGAGAAATACCATTTTATTAAAAAATTTATTGGAATATTTTTAAGCTTAAATTATTTTAAAATTTAACTCTTATTTAGAAATATTGTAAAAATTATAATTTCAGTAAACATTACCTAAATAAAATATTACTAAATTTTTGAAAAATACCTACTGTATGTACTTTTAAATAAAATATCTAAACTTTTGATACTTATTTTAGGAAGTTTTTGAACTAAAAAAATTTCAATATTTATTTTTTTCAAAAAAAATGACATGTTATCAGAATGAATACACAGTATATATTATTTCAAATTTTTTATTGGTCAAATTAATGATTTCAGTGAAGTTAATTACCTTAATAATGAGAAAATATTTTTATGATATTTTATTTTATTTTTAAATCTAAATAAAAAATGTTCAACTAAAAATTATTATATAAGTTTTTTTATATTTTTAATTTAGATTTTTTTTAGAAGTTGTTTTATAATTTTCAACCATAATTTGTTTAAAGCTTTATTTAAATATTCTGAATCAAAGATGTTTATTAGATAGTTTAATTATATTAGTAGGATTTATTATTATTAATTTCTTATTTTATAGGTTATTTGTTTTGCAAGTAAATTGCTATTTTATCAATTCAAAAGAATTTAATTTTTTGCATTTTAATAAATTAATTGATAGTAGAAAGTATCAAACTCGCTTTTCATTGAATTAAAATATATTTTAAAATATGCATAAGCTGTACAATCAGGATGCTATCGATTTTGGACCTTGGGAAACATCTAATTAAAACAACCTAAACACCTTCTATTTATAAAATATTTTATAATAAGAAGATTAATATGGAATTAATTAAGAAGCAGATTCTGGCAATAATGAAATTAAATATAAAATTGAACTTAGTAAAAATGACAATCCTCCTGAAGATAATTATAGAGTTTTAAGCAAAACTCTAGTGAAAAATTATTCTGAGCCCAATATTCACAATAAGAACACTATAGTAAGCAGTCTTCAATCAAGTCCTAAGCATTTTCATTAAAATATGCTCTTAAAAAACTAAAATGACTCAACTAAATTCACAACTTATAATAATATTAATAATGAAAAAAAGAGATCCAATTCTTTGAAAAGGGTTGAAAATATCTCAGATTTAAATTACAACCAGCTTAAAGTAATTAAAAATAATTTTCATGAAGAAAATAAATTTGATGTCGATAATCACTAATAAACAACTTAAAGTAATAAAAGTAAAATTAAAATAAAACTTGATACTGATAACTTTGAGCGTGTACCAATTATGGATCTAAAATATCAAGATTTTGAAAAGCTTTGTAAATAAAATATTTCAGGGTTACCAAAAAAAAATGGACACTATAACAGTCAAACAGAGTATAACCAAATTGAAGATTTAAATAACTCTTAAAAATAAAGATAAAAAAATTTAAGCTTTAAGTAGAAGTAGGAGTTTAATAGATAGTTAATTTAATATGGACACTAGGCACTCTAAACAAGCAATTTCTTAGATAGTAACATAAAAGAATTTTAAAAGAATTTAAAAAACAAAATTTAATCTGTGCATTCTCCTGTTCGAGAATCTAATTAAGTAAGTGTTTAAGATATAGATTCTTAATTATATTTGAATTTTTATATAAACAAAAGGTAAAATAGTCCATATCTGACAGTATCAACAATGCATTAAATTAACTTAAGAGTTAGAGCTCAAAGACAAGCTATTAAGATAAAACTTTTAAAAAGTCAGATGAATTATTTCAATAATAAGATTGGAAATAAAAAATTTAGCAAAAAAAAATAGTAGAATAAAATGCATCATTTTTTTCAGCAAATAAAGAAAGCTAAAAATAATCCCAATAATTATTAAACGAAGAAAAAAATAATTTAATACTTTAAAACTTAGATGATAAAGATTCATAAAATGAAACTAAAAAATCATCAGTTTCATTGATGTAGAAGTAAAATTCACCAAGCAATAATTAAAAAAACTGCCTTTTAAGTCTTAAAAAAAGGCCTTCTATAAATACAAACTCTCAATTAAAAAAGCTGTCATTTAATATACCAGCATGCTAAGACTTTAAATACCAACATGTAGAACAATAAATAGAAGGTGTGAATTTTAATACACCAAAGCATAATAGTAATTAAATAGAAAATTCTATCTACTACTAATACATTCAGTAAAAAATCATAAATAAAGGGATAAAAGGATAAAAAGTAAGAAATTACTTTGCAAGCCAAAGAAATTTGTTAAGAAGCTGTCCTAACCATGTTGAATTAAATTCAAATTAAAATGAATAGACTCAAAATTTCAAAACCAATGTTAAATTATATCATGAAAGCAAAAAAAATAAATAAATTTCGAGCTATCTAAACGATAGCATGGTATTTCAAAAGTCTGAAATAAACAGCCCAACTTAATAAATATACAGTTCATCAAACTCTGAAAATATGTAAAAATTAAATGAAAAGTAAAATTATTTAACTTTAAGAAGAAACGAATTAGCACAAAACAGATCTGAATACAGCCAAATAAATCAATAGATTCATTTACTAGAAACTTCAAATAAACTTTGTATAGACTAGAATTTAAACTAATCTTTAATTAAAGTATCACTTCTAAAATATAATTTAAATTCAATTGGAGGTAGAAAATTTTAATTTAAAGATTTGAAAACTCTACCTTCATGAAATAATGTTTTGAAATAAGTGAAAAGAATTAAATAAAAATTATATTAAAAGCTATAAAAAATATTCAACATTTTATAATTAATTTATAATGCTTGCTAAAATATTTTATTTATTTAATAAATTAGTTGTTTGTTGTATAATATATAAAAAAATAAACTGATCAGCAATCAATTAATTTTTTAATCGTTGATTCAAATCAAATCAATATTAATTAATTAAAAAATATCAAATGAAAATTTGAATTTATTATTTATTATTCCTATTAAAAAATTTAACACATTTTCTGAATTTATCAATTTTTTAGAAACAAAATAAATGGAATTTAATAGCTACGAATATTATCAATATGAAGTTGCTTTAGCTAAATTGATTCAGTTAATTATTGATAGAGCTAAAGATGTATTGATTCGATTTTATTTTTATGCTTGACTTATAAATTTTAAACTTTCTTAAAAGATAGAAGCATTTAAATTGACATATATAAATCATGTAAAATTTGATAGTTACTAATTGTTTTGCACAATTGATGAAGATAAGTAAAAATATATATCGTGTCCTGATATTATGAAGCTTTTAAGGTAATAATAAAATCTTAAATTGATCGTTAACTCTTTTTTAAATCAGCTTTTTTAAAAATTTAACAGGAGAAATAGTTTTAGTATTAAGCAAAAAGATATAGAATTTCTAGTAGATAGATATTCTTCGCTAAAGTCACTCTTGTTCTTTAAGGAGTATATAAATTTGTTTATTCAAAAATTTTATCTTTTCTCTCAGTTTTCTAAAATTAGTGCTGCCCTAAGGAGATGAAGATATGATTGACTCAGTTGTAAAATAGAGCTTAGGAGTTGTATTTGATTAAGGGAAAAAAATATCACCTTTGATTGAATAAAAATTATCAGAATTAATTGAGAAGGAGGTTAAATTATTTTCAGATTTGTAGGATTTAAAGATTTCTATTGCTGAAAAATATTCATGGAGCTTCAAGCTAGCAATTTAAGTTTTTATGAAGGGCAATACAGGCCACATCACACCTAAAATGTAAATAATTAATGTGTCGTATTATTTATCTTTATGTTAAAATTAAGAAAGTTGTTTAGATTTGAATGTATTTTTTTAAATGTTAGGATTGATGATTTTATGTAAGTTAATGGAAATGGGAAATATTAATACTAGGATTTCAAGTTCTTAAAGAATAGATTTAGCTAGTCTGAAGGAATACTAGGCTTAACTTAGTAAGAATTTGGGGATATGGTTTATCCGTATGAATTCTTCTATGATCCTAATGATGAGAAATATGATAATTATAAGTCTTAGTAATAAGAAATAGAAGAGGAAAAGTAGGTGTTAAGAAAAATTCAGGAGAAAGAAGAGTTTGATAAGAAGTTTAAAATAATTGGAGATTTCATCAAAGATCCAGAATATTATGAGTAGCATGAAAATATCATTAAATTTTTTGAGGAAAATTAATATCGAAAACTGTACTAAAACTTAAAGAATTTTGACTACTATATAGATTTTGCTAAAGAAAAAATTATTTATAAGCCACCAAAGAAAGAGGAAGAAAAGGAAATTTTAGATTTCTATGAAACAATCAAACAACATCAAAAGGAGCTTAAAAGATAGGCTCTTTAAGAGAAGAAGGCAAAAAAAAAATATAAAAATCCCTATTTAAATGAATATAAAGGGCTAGACGACTAAGAAGATTAAGAGGATTTATTTGATACAAGTAATATGCCCAGATTCAGAGATTATTAAAGGCAATTAAAATATGAAACTCCTAGCAGGCCAATGACTATTAAGCAATTTGTTAAACTAATTAGAGCTGATAGAAATATATTTTTGTACCAAAAACCAGAAATAAAAATATTGAAAAGAATGGAGTTATTCAAAACAATAAAATAAGATTTGAAAAAATAAGAACTAAGAAAGCAAGTTATAGATAATTAGATAGAAGAGATAACTGTTTAGGATAAAAAAGTAGCAGAGATAGAGAGAAAGAAGCTTTTCTCCGCTTTTTCAGAGTATAATATGTTGGAAGATGTTAATACTTAATCTCCTAAATAGAATAGCACATACAATACTTATTTATATAAAAATTCTCTTTAAAAAAGTATGTCGTTTGGAGAGTCTCTTAAAATATAAACTAGCGATAAAAAAAGTGATGCAAAACTGATTAAACCACAGTCAATTTCGCCAGAAAAGAAAGATAAAAGCAACATCTTTTTCTAAAGTCCAATATTAAGTAGTCAAAGCAGCTAGTAAGAAAGTAGTAAATTTATAAAAAAGCCATCTATAATAAAAGATAAATCATAAAAGAGTGTATTATAACTTGAATAAATAGATGAAAATTCATTTTTACAAACAAAGAAAAATGAGCCATAAATTCCATCTTAAAACAATGATTTTTAAACAAAATAATTCACACCAAAAGAAAAAAATGTAAACAAGCAAGGTTCGGCTACTGTTAAAAAGTTATAATTCTATGATTAAGGGGAATTGAAGTCTTCACTTAATAATTCTCAATTATCTTTAGAGTATTTAGATAAAATAAAAGGAGTATATCCTTCTTAGGAAGAAATTTCTCTAACTAAAATATTAGATAGACTTCCCACAAACCCACAAATTGAAGAAATTAAGAATCAAGATAACATGGAGACAAAAAAACTAACAAAGAAACAAACCGAATAAGATATTATAAAACAAGCTTAAAAAGATATAATACAATTTAACCTAATAAATGCAATAAAGAGATAGAAATTTATGTCAAAAATCTTAGATAAAAGTACTTTTGGAGATTATCCAAACAAATAAATATATAAAAAATATTACCAATGAATTAATTCAGGAATTAACCAAATTATTCTTTTTTTATGTTTTATAATGATAATTTTGTATACAATAGTATCCTAGCTTCTTTTAAAAATAAATAAATAAAAATATATTCAAAAAGCTAAAAATAAATAATTATTTTGTACATTTAATTCATAATATTTTGAGGTATTGAGAATTAAAATATTTATTTAAAAAAATTTAATAGATATTTTGAGAATTTTTTGTTTTTAATTATTTAATGGAGTAATTAAAAAATAATTTTTTAATAAGTCTTTGAAAATAGTTAAAATAACTTGGCTAATTTGGTACCTCTTTCTAGGTTATTTTAACACTACTGAGCGAATTTAATGTTTTTTTTAATGATATTTATAAAGGCAATATTTGTAAATATATAAAGATAATATAAAAATATATTTCAGCAAGGTTTTAATAATAATAAATTACCCCAAAAATCATGAATAAACAAACATTTTGAGCAGGAAATCTACCTTATTTAGTGTAATTTAGTATTAATTTATTTAAAGAAATTTATTAAATAATATCACATTTTTTTATTTTTATTTATTATTACAATATTATCAAATAAATTGATTAATTTTAATTTTAGATTTTTCTTTTGTAAGTGTTAGTAAAAAATATCTAAGAATAATAAATTAAGAAATAAATAAATGTTGGCGCCTTTATCTAAAATATTTATTTAATTTCGAAATATACTTTATCAGATCAAAAATTTACTTACTATTCGATATTCAGTTAACTAGCTTCTATAAATTTGTTTGAAAAAACTTTCAAGTGAATTATGAATAAAATATTTTAACTATGCTTACTTTAAAAGAAAAAATAATTCAGAAATAATTCTAGAAAATGAATATTCTAAAAAGATTTAATGATTAAAACAAATTAAATCCGACATAATTTATAGTGTATTTTGCTAACTTTGAAACTTTAAAAAATAATCAATTTTTGAAAATTTCAATAAATAATAATTAGCTAATAGTTATTAAGTTGAATAAAATAATTGACTAAACCAGATAAATAGGGATAAAATGTAAAACATTAAATATAAAATAGTTAATCTAGCCAAAATAGATTGGGTTATAAAAGATCGTATAATGAGTGAACATAACTGTGATTTAGCAAGCTCGGATAGCTAAGAATTTACTATAAAATTAAATTTAGTTTAGTAGGATACAATTCAAAGAATAAGAATAGGTTTTGCATAATTAATAAAATTAAACTCTTAATCTCAAATCATAATTAAACTCTAAAATATTCAAAATAGGAAATTTGAATGTACCGAAAGTAAAAATTTAGCTGTAAGCAGGGACCCCACAGGTAAAAAATGTTTATGAGCGAGTTTTTGATTTGCTTTAAAAAGATGAATTCCTGAAAGAAGATTTAGACCAATTAAGAGAGAAGATATTTGAGATAGTAAGTATTTTATCAATTAAAAAAGATATAATTATTATGATTATTTTATTAGGATTGCGATTAAAAAGTTAATTTTGTAATTTTTACCTTTTCAAACCCTTATTACAAAGAAAAAAGTGACATTCTAAAGTTCTTCTACATACTATTAGAAAAAAAGGGTCATGGTTAATATAACATAAAGTTGCCCGAAAAGACAAAACCTCCTAATAATATATAAAATCAGATTTCATTAAACAACTTCTAACCATAACCGACAACCAAAAAGCAATTGTAATTTATTGTTTAAGTTTTAAATTTTATAATAAGGTCTAGACAAATTCATTTAATTTTATATATTAAATCAAAAAATAAATAGACAATATAAACTTATTTATTCATTTATTGCTATTTTTGATGAATAAGAATTTTTATTATTTTAATGATAATGAATATCAAGTAAAAGATTTTATAACAAAGATATAATCTTGAAATGCAAAATTAAATTAATATTTGTATTATTTTAATGATCAAAATATTTTAATTATTCATATATTTTAATAGATAGCTACTGTAAATTGATAAACCAAGTGAAGCAAATAGAAAAACTCTAAAAGCTCCAGAAGGAGGCGGTGGCTATAATAGTATTATGAATATAAAAAATTCTCCTACATCAAATAAGAAGGAAGGAACATCGTATTATTAATACTCAAATAGCAAATAATAAAGAAATCATATAATATAAGAGAAATCATTTGATAAACTTTTTAAAGAAAATAAATAATAAAAATCTATTTTGGATTATTAACTTACAAATAATAATAATGAAGATGATGATATTCAAAAAGCTATAGAAATGAGCAAGAAAGAATTAGATGAATAAAATAGGAAAAAAGAAGAAGAAAAGAAGCTAATTTAATAGTTAGAAAAGAAAGATGATTCTTATGACTCGATAGAAACTTAAACTATAGAAAATGAAAGTGATAACGATCATACATATTTAAATAAAAAAGATGATTAAGTGGAAATTTAAAATAAGAATAATGTAAATAAAATGAATGTTGAGTTCAAATAATCAGAAAATAAAAATATTGAAAATGAGTCGTTTGAGGCTCAATTATAAAAAGCTATTGAATTAAGTAAACAGGAAGAAGAAAAGAAGAAGAAGCTAGAAGACCAGCAAATGGAAGAGGAAATTAAAAAAATAAAAGAAACAAGTAATTCAACATAATTAATGGAAGAAGAAGAAATTAAAGAAGTCAAATAGAAATAAAAAGATTTAACAGATGAAGAAATTTAATCTTAAAAATAATAAAATTATTAGAAGAGCGAAAAAAAATAAAATTATTTGATGAAATTAAGTGAAAACAAAAAAGTTAATATAAATATATAATATAACGATGACTCCTTAAATGGAAATTAAAGTTTTATCAATTCCAAAGAAGACAAGGAGTCTAATCAAAATAAAGCCTAAAACTAAAAAAACTAAAATCATACTAACTAAAACAACCATAAAAATGTGATGGAAGAAGAGATTGTTAAAGACGATATTGAAAACGATTAAATTGATGATAAATATAAAAAATATCTATAGAATCGAGATTTTGAAGACCCTGAAAATATAGATAGAAAATAAAACAAGCATAATATTGTTGATTCTGTCAAAAAAAACAATTAAAATTAAAATATTTGGAATGAAAACGATACAATGGAAATAGAAAGCTCAAATATTAATCATAAATCAGAAAATATTTAGGAAACTGAAAAATCTAACTATAATAAATACAAAC
Source organism: Tetrahymena thermophila SB210 (assembly GCF_000189635.1). NCBI lineage: Eukaryota > Ciliophora > Oligohymenophorea > Hymenostomatida > Tetrahymenidae > Tetrahymena > Tetrahymena thermophila. The sequence continues at coordinate 464,997 of NW_002476326.1, read as the reverse complement.
CAAACCCAGAAAAAGGCTTAATATAATCAAAATTGTTTGATAAGAATAAGCTAAATAGATAAGATAATTAAGAATAAGAAAATGGTATTCAAAATAAGTAGAGAGTATCTATAAATATAAATAATAAAAATAATAGCAATCAGTAATAAAGTAACAATAATTCCTAGCTCCATTCTCATTTTTAATTGTAGCCTCATCATCTTTCTGACAGAATTCTAAAATTTTAAAGGCAATAAGAATTATAAAGAAAAATACCAGAAAAATATTTCCTCTTTTAGACAACTTTAAAAGATATTTTGGTAAAATTTATTTTCTGGAATTAAATAAAAATATCTATTTGATAATTTAAATACTTTTCATAAATTAAATTGAATGTTTATCAATTTTATTCAAATTATTTTAAATAATTAAATTATTAATTCAAATATTTTAATTTAAATTGAACAAATTTTAAATTAATATTTTACTTGTTTAACTATTTAATTACTTTTATTTGAATTGTTAAAATAATTTATCATTTATTATCAAAAAGAGAGATAAAATAATAACTATTAGTGGTTTTGAAGGTGAAATCAGAGAAAAAATGAAATAAACAATTAGTGAATTAGGTAAATTATTATTAAAGAGTATATTTATCCTAGTAATTTTTATTAATTTAAATAGGAGGCATATATTAACAACAATTAGATGAATTATGTAGTTACATGATTACAAAAGATACAAAAACAGATAAATACAATCTTTATTTGAAGAACAAAAGCATATTAAAGCATTTAAAAATAGTAGACAAAAATTTTCTAAATATGTGTAAATTCTAAAAAAAGCTATTAAACTACCAAGATTATTAAATTCAATGATTGATAATATTACAATTTATAAATTTCTCAAATTTTAATAAAATTATTATGGTATTATTAATATATTACTTACTGTATATATTTATTTCTATTTTATAAGTGTAGATAGCTACCTAGCTAGCAATCATATAATATTTACAACTTTTAAACTTTTAATTATCTTATTATTTTTATTGATAGACATAATTCAAAAATATTAATATTTTTTTACAATAAAATATTCAAAAAAAATAAAATAAATATGTGTTTTTATTTTTTGTGTTTTAAAAAGTTTTATACTGAATAAAATTATATTTGAAAATTAATGAAAGTATCTTATTGAAAGTAAAAATAATTAAAAGGGAAAATTAAAGTGAATCTTTAATGATTCTCTTATGTCAAAATCAACAAATTTTGAAAAATTTAAAGCCTAAATATATAATTTGATGAATTTTATTAAAAAATGGTACCTTTTTTCATTAATTAATGTAATTAGTTGGCTTTTGTATTTATTTTATTAAGTAAATATTTTAAATATTTATCCTTTTTCTTTTTATTGATGAAAGTTATTGTTTAATGTTAAGTGTTTACACTAATATTTATAAATATGTATTTACTTATTATTTTTTTATAGTCAAAATAAAAATTAATTTTAGTATTATTTTAGCACACAATATTAGTTTGATATTTATGAAATCATATTAGCGTTTTTGATTTTTCTATTATCAAAGCATATTTGAAATTTAATAGATAATTTACTCAAAAATTTAGGTAAATATTAACCTTGAAAGTCTCTTTAAAATAAATAGCATCATATAGAGATTAGAAAAAAATTAAAATTTTAATTAGTGTAAACAAAATATTTCAATATTTTATTTTAGGAATAAAAAAAATACAATTAAATGAATGAAATTGTATTTGTGGGTTTTATGTATGTTGTTAATGATTAGATAAAAGCATAATATTCTTTAATTATAAAATTAGATTTTAATAAATATATGACTAATATTTGATATTATTAAGTCAACATTAATTAGGTTTTTTTCCAAATACCTAATTATTTTATTCTTACTAACTTATTTACAGTCATATTTTATTATTTCTTTTGTGGTTTTTAGTATTATAACAGGTATCTTAAATAAATAAAATGTAAATTTATTTCTATTCAGCTTTTACTGAGTTAATTATTTTTAATATATGAGTCATCTATCAAAGCTTTAAAATATAACTTGATGTATTTATTTATAAAACAAATGTATGGCTTGGATTCCATATTTATTAAAAAAGAAAATATAAAAATAGAATTGGATGAATTTTGGTATTAAATGTAAATTAAAATTTATAATTACAAATTCTGGTGTCTTTCAAATTCTTTGATTATAAATATTTTCTTTCCATAAATAGTAAATTATTGTGAGAAATCATTTATGCATTGGAAAATAATAAAAAAGAAACAGTCTAAATAAATTTTTACATCAAATAACTTTAAATAATTTAAAGCCTAAATTTTAATTAATTAATATAATTATTATTTTAGAAGTAAAATCTTTTCAAATTTTCATTTTTTATTGGATTTGCTGAAAAATTTTTATGATTTTTGTTGCTTTTAATATTTAAAAATTAGGGAATTTATGTGCTATCTTTTTTCATCTTAGTTTCTTAAAATTGCTTCTGATTAATTAAAGATTGGTTTAATAAAATTCGTACATGCTGCTTTAATAGTCTGAAAGAATTCCCTTTTTTAGAGTTAAAATGATGAAACAAATTCAAGATCAAAAAAAAATAATTAAATTCAATCATGATTTTTCTTTTTTTACTTTCTCCTTTATTTCCCCACCAGTTTATTTATAAAATAGAAGTCGATAACAAATGAAAACAGTTCTTAGTCTAAGCATAAACTTGCTTCCTCATTTTTCCTCATATGTAAGCCATCCATAATATAATTATTTTAGTTTTGTATAATTATCTCTCGAATGTAATTTAAATTAACTGAATTAGATAACACTTTTTAATATTTCTTTTGTTTATCTAAAAAAACAGAAAATTTATGCAATTATATTATATTTATAATTTGAAATGCCTTAAATCAAATGATAGAGTAAGATGAGCCAATTCTGATCTTCCTACTTAAGGCTAGTGCTATTCGCTTAGCGAAAATATTTTATTGTTATAAATCATTTACTCTTATGATATATTTGCCTAAAATTCTTTAAAATAGAATATATTTTTACATAAATTCTTATTGAAATTTAGATTGTTTATTTTTAAATAAGTATTACATGAAAATATTTGATAAATTAAAGAGATTACTAAAAAAAATAGTGAATGTTATTTTTAAAAATTAAATATTTTTGATGAAATCAAATACAAATAACAGTTTTTTTCTTAGTTATATTACTTTTTAGCCATTTTTTTTTTCATGATTTTAAAAAGGATAATGAATAGCATTCTATTTCATTCTATCTTACTTATTTAAAATAAAAATTAATTGTAAAAGTTGAATAGTCCCTTTTAATATTCAAAAAAAGTGAGGAAAATTAATATTAAACACTATTTTCATATAAAGAAGAGTGAATGAATATGTGTGTGTGTGTGTGTTTGTTTGTATGTTTATTTTTTGGGAATTATTTATTATCATTTTGATTACTAATTTTCTTTTTAATTTTTGATAGAAAAAGAAGAATTTGTATTTTAATTAAAAGTAAAAATGATGAGAATTGTCAGATTTTATCTTAAAATCACCCAGTTTTATTACAATTAAAAAATCAGTCAAAAAAAAATGTTAACTTGAAACATCAATAAAATCAATCAATCAAAATTTAAAGTTTTAAATGACAATAATTAATTAGTTGTCAAAGGATTTAATTGCTTGTAGATTTTAAAAATAAATATTTATCTTAGCTATTCTATAGATTGATATAAATCTGATTGATTCAAATGATAATATATTTCTTTACTCCCAAGCTAATTTCCTGAGTCTTTAATTTGCTTATTAATTTTTAGTTATTTAATTAAGAGGGAAATTCAATAGGGAGGCTTAGAAAGTATATATATTTGGCAGTCAAAGAAACAAAAAATACGCAATAACAAATAATTAATTAAGAATTTATAAAAGCAGACATAATATTTTCTAAAAAAGAAACAAAAGAAGAAACTAACTAACTAACTAACTAACAAACAAACAAAAACTAAAAAAGCCTTATTAGATAGAAATTAATATAAGTAATTCAAAAAACTCTATTGAAAAAATCCAAGACCATTACCAAGCAAACGCAAAAAAAATACCTAAACCAACCTGACTCATAAAATATTTTACAATAGATATTTAAGAAGAAAAAAATTCTTCAAATTTAGCAAAATTTTATATGAGTATTAACATAGAACCTATTGGAACTCAGCTTATAGATCTGTCTTAATAAGTTTAAGAAATAGCCTAGTAAACAGTAGTAGTTGCACCTAGTCAACTAGAGGGACAAAACATATAAATAAATTAAGCTTTACCTGTTTAATAGAGTACAAATACACGCGTTTCACCATAAAATTAAAACCAGCAAAGAGCTGTTAACCAAGATTGCAATTCTACAACTCCACCCACTATGCGTTTTTTTGTTATAATTGCTACAATCTTCATGGGATTGTATTCACTCATTACATATTTGATCAATGAAACAAAGAAATTTATTCTTTCGCCAATAACAAAGCTATTCGATGGCTAATGTCCAAACCATCAGCCTGATGATTTGTGCTTAGATTGCGTTTACTGTCAGCAAGCAAGACCATTACCTGGACGCAAATATAGCGAAAAAGAGTGTTGTATTTGCTACAACCAAATAAAAAATAAAGTTATTTTTCCATGCTAACACAGTTGTTGTGGTAAATATTATTCTTATTTATTAGCTAAATCCTAAAAATAATAAGCAATCAAAAAACTTTTGTTTGTTGTTTTAAAAAAGTTAATTAATTGTTAATAGTAAAAACAGCAAATTTTTATCAACAAACATGATAAAAAAATCATCAAAAAAAACACTTATTTAATTTAATCATCTTATTTTTTATTTTTTTCAAGCTCTATTTTAAATCTTAAATTCCATCACAACCTTTTGTAAATAGAATTTAATATTCAATATCTAAAAAAGGAATTAAAATATTTATTAAGCTAGCAAAAATAGTTCTATCTAAATCAAATTTTTTTATCATAATTACATTACAATAGCTGGGTATTAATAGTTTATTAATTATTTTTATTGTATTTTTAAAGCTGAATGCGCTATCTAATGTTGGGAAAATGGAAACAACAAAAAAATAAAATGTATGTACTGCAGAAAAAATATAGATATGATATACAGAGATTTTTAAGCTGAAGGAGACAGATATTTAATAGAAATTCGTCAAAAAATAAGATAATATAATTCAACCTTTGCTCCTAAAAACCGTTCTGTAAGATTCATATTCTTTCTTATCTTTCTCTATTCATAATAATATGATAAAATCCATATTCAAGTTACAAAATAAATGTAAATCAAATAAATAAACAAACAAAATTATTTGGTGAATTTTTGAGAGATTTTTTAATTTTTTTGATGAGTTAAGAAATTTGATTTACTCTATCAATCCCCTAATTCCTTCCTTATAAAAAAGTCTATTTTTATAACTTAATATAAACAAGCACATTAACAGCAATAAAACAAGATACCTTTAAGAAGGATCTTTTGATTACATTAGAAAACATTATTTCCTACTCAAATTAAAATTTTTTTAAAAAGTTACTCTTTTAAGTATTTAAACAATATATAAGAATTTATAGACTTAGATATTTTAAGATTAATATGTCTAACTAACTAACAAATAATATCATAATATTTACTTATCATTACTTATCTAAATAAAAAGCTCTACTCTAAAATAAGAGAATCACCCTTCCTTTTCTAAAGAACTATAAATTTTATTTTTACTCGTGAAGGTATAATGTATATGCTAGGACATATGTGCTCATCTCACTTTTTTATTGTTGGCTTACTTTATATATTAAGTCCTTTAGATTTTCTTCCTGAATGCATTTTTGGTATTTTTGGAATCCTTGACGATGTGGTTGTATTAGGCATTCTTTTCGTCCTTCTTACTAATTTTTATTATCGCTATTTACTTCGTTAAGACTAAGAAAACTCTCCTCATGACTGAAAACAATTAAATGAGGACTTAATACTTTTTTGATATCTTATAAATATGAAAAATCATACATAAATCATATCTAATGTAAAAATAATCTTTTTTAAATTTCAAAAAAAATGAATGAATTAAAACTAATATAATTCGACCTAAAACTTTAAAAATATACTATAAACAAACTTGTTTTAAAACAATAAACAACAATCCATTTTATACTAAGAAGGTACTGAAATTTTATCGAATTTTAATTGCTAAATGAATCTAAGACTCTCCATAAAATTGATAAGTGATGTCATTAAATAAGCTTAATAGTGATAATAGATTGAAATAAATCAACTTAAAAAGCACTTCGCTTTTACTATACTTAGAATCGTTTTATTTAGTTAAACTATTCAGTTTATAATAGGAAGTTAAATAAGAGTTCTAAGCTTAAAATATAGCTTAAGATTTCTATTTATATATTAACTTCTGAAAAATTCATTATACATTAAATATACTTTTGAAAATTTATTGTATTGCTACGAAACAAATTGAAAGTAAGAACACTCTAAGCCTTAATTTGAATTAATTAGACTCAGCACTAAGCAAATGATATCAATTATGAACCACTATTTATATAATCGGTATTTTATGGAACTAAAAAAAATTTACAAGTTGACTAATCAAAATAGAAAAAAAAAATAAAGTGAGTTATCCAGAATTAAATTATTTAAAATCAATAACTTATTAAAGTAAATAACTCTTTGAACTTTATTGAAATCTATTGCTTATGGGTAAAAAGTATCTGCCACTGAAAATTGATAAATTAAATTAAATAAAGATACTTTGCAAGCAACAAATTTACATTAATTAAAAATACTTAAACAGTCAATCAGTCAATTGATCAATCTATCTATCTATTCATCTAGCTATCATTTTAGAATAAGATAGAATAATGACACACACAAAAAATAGATTTTTAATTATCGAATACTTTACAGTAGAGCATTTGACTTAAAGAAAAAATCAATTAATTAATTTTTTCACGTTTAGATGACGAAATAATTTTGCAGTAATGATGCCTAAATGTGATTCCAAAGAATAGTAAGATAAATTTACGATTTCATATCACTTCATAATTCAAATTAATTCATCTCTTACCATAAATATCTTAAACCTAATATTCTGACTTAAATAAGAGGTGATAAAATGCTGGCATACGTCATTAAAAATAAAATTAGCTATAGATGTATTTATTTTCAATTTATTGAAAACGAGCCAATTTACTTAAATAAGAATAAGCTGAAATGAACTAAAATTGGAGCAAATTCACTCTTATTTAATTCTGATTAAAATTACAACCTTATTTGTTTGGTGTTCTTTTGGTTACATTAAATATTAAATTTAATAACATTTAGATTCAGAAAGCTTAATCATATTGCTTTTCTATCAATGTAAATTAGTTAGCGATAAACAAGCAATTAAAAACAAATAATATAATAAATTATTTGCATTGACTTATTAAAACTAATTTAAAGTCAATTGTAGTTATCACATATTATAAATTATATAAATAATTAGCAATTAAAATTAATTATTGAGGTCATTCTTTTAATATCTTTCTTAAAATAAATTATATTCTCTTCATATAAACTCATGTCGTATTCTTTCAAAATTAAATTTAGGACATTCCATTAGAGGAGCGTCAACCAGTTTTAAAAAAGCATTTTTTTAGATTTTTCTTTAATTTTTCTATATTTGGATGTAGATTCATTTTCTAAATTAATTAACTAACTAACAGTTATTAATTTACTCATTTTTTCTTTTTATACAAATATATTATTGTATTTAGATAAGATTTTTGGTCATTAAATATAAATGGAAATTATTAATTTTTTTTCATTTATTATTTGAATTCTTATTGTTGATTTGAATGGAAAAAAATTAAAAATTATCATAAAAAATTCACAATTTTTGAGAATTCTTTCACTTTATTAATTGTTGAATTATTTAAAAATTTAAAGATCTGTTTATTTTTTTTTTACAAAAAATTAGTGAAGATAAGATAATAGATTGTAAATTTATCTATAACATACCCTTAATTATTTACTTTTTTATAATAAATATTTAAATTTTACGCAAAAGTCTTCTAGCTTAAAAATAGAATAATACAAATTTATATTTTAAATTAATTATATAGATACATACATGTTGCCTTAATACTCTCTGGTCTTTAGATTGCCTAATAAATTAAAAACTCATTTTATTCTTAAAAATAAATAAACTTAATTTTTCTTTTCAGATGTAGCATTCATTATAAATAAAAAAAATGCTAAAAAATAAATAAAACATTTCCCTAAAGCAAATCTTTGAAAATATTTTTATGTTTGCTAATTGTATTTAAAACTGTATGAAGCTAAATATTTCTTCAACTTTAGACTCTTTTACCCTTACAATTAATTTCATAAATACGTTATACATACTAAAATTATAATTTAAGAGATTAATAAAGCAATAGTAACATAAAATATCATAATATGTATTTGCAATAGTTATAAATAATATAAAAATTTAATAGCAGAGAGATATAGTTCTATTAATAAATTTGCTAATTTTAATATTTTCTGAAAGCTTATTTAAATAAGCTTTAATCTATGTAAGTAAGTTTCTTATTTGGAAATTACAAAAATTTTTTAAATTAAAGGTAGTATTTGCATAAAATATAAGCATTATTTATCATCTCTTAACTTATTTTAAAGCAAAAATTTAAATTAAAAACAAATAATAAATATTTTCTAAAATATTTTTTGACAAAAATTATAAAAAATATTTTTATAAATAAAAATTACAAAATATTATGATTATAATTTCATAATATATCAAGATATGCAAGAAAAAATAATTGTTTATGCTACTTAATCAACTTAAATCTTCGTTTATTGTTTTTGATTATACTTTTTTTATATAATATTCATATAATAATTATTTTATTATTTAATTAAATTGTTTGTTTATTTATGATTTCAGATTTTCAAAATCTATTCACTTTATTTAAGTAATGTTAATATAATAAATATGATTTAAAAAATCTACTGGTTTTATTTAAATGATGTTAATATAATCAACATGATTTAAAAAACCCATACATTTTAGTTAAATGATATTAATACAATGAATATGAGAAATAAAAATAATGTTCATTCATTGATATAATTATTTTTGAAATACAAAAGAAAATTAAAATTTTAAATATTTAATTAATATTTTAACTCTAATTTGTTTATTTTCTAAAATATTTATTCGACTAATGAAATTCTAAATAAATTTTTGTTCAATTTTTATTTTTGAACATATTTCACTCTCTCTTTTATAAAATAAAATAAAATAAAATTAAAATAAATTTTGAGTTTTAATTTTATAAAAAAACGTTTTTTTTGATTATTTGTAATTTGATTAATAAATATACTTATAAATTCATGAAAGAATGCTCCTATCAATATTTATTTATCTATTTATAAATATTTATTATAGATAGTTCTACTATTATTTTAAAAGGAGAAATTTAAATAAATACTGATTTAGTTAATAATTTTCATTTATTGGCTTTTATAAAATCTAAACAAATTATTTTGTTATTTTTCTTTATAACTATTAATCTAGATTTTTCTTCGTTAAATTTCAAAAATTATTGATCAAAAAAAGATATATAAAACTAAAAAAGTATGTTTAGGTAAATAAGTTAATAGTTACTTAAGTTAGGATTAAATGGGGCTAAATCCTAGCAATTTTAGTAGTTAACATTTTTAAATAGATTTAGATGCTCCATAGAAAACTAAAAAAGTTAGTATTATAAATTGCATGAAGTTTAATTTATCAAACTAGGTGATACAAGAGATGAGTGTGATCAATTAGTGCAAAGTCAATATTTTAACGATGCTATTGAAGATAGAATGAAGTTTATGGAAAACAAGCTTGGTCTAAATAAATGTGTTGAATTTAAGTACAAGTTGAATTATATTATGTAACTCAGAGATAAAGAAATGTATCAATAAAAAAAGATTATTGAGTTAATCCAAATAGCAGTCAAATACATGCAGAAGCAAAAAATTAGATTTGAAAAACTAGATGATAAAAATCAATAGCAGTTCATATACTTTTTGAGAAATTTAAATGAATTAATGCTTTATATGAATATTATTAACCCAAATATTTGGAGAGAGTATTTTGAGTGCATAGTAGTTGTTTCCAAAATTAAAGGATATAACTACCATTTCGTTCAATTATTGAATTCAGTAGATGTATTTTGCAAGAAGTTTTACAATGAAAGCAGCGACTTATTCAGGTCAATGGTCGTTTTCAAAGAAGAGGATCTTGTAAATATAATTTCTCCTAAGTTAATTCTATAATTGCTAAGCAATTTAGAAAAATGTCCAATTAAAGATCCCAACCCTAAGTCTTATGTGTTAACTCTCTACCACTTGGCATCAATTATTTGGAAAATCTAAAAATCTCATCAAACATTTTTTTCTGGATACCACCGCAATTAATTCTTTGCTTCTCAATAGCAAAAGACTATAGAAGTTCTTTCTAATATCTAAGAAATAGATTTAGCTATGAGTTTATATTATTCAATAGGAATCACAGGAGCTATAAACGATGTATTGTAATAAAGTTTCAATAATTTCTTCATCTCAAAGAAAGAATAGCTTCAAAAATAAGAAAATGTTGCAGAAAAAATTATTGATTTATGGGTAAAAACAGGAAAGGGGTCTTAAGAGCTTTACGATATTATTGAATCTTTCAGAATTTAAAAGATTCTAAAAAGCAAAGATATTGCTCAAATACTCAGATGGCTATTAATATCTCCCTCTACCAATGTGAAAATAAAACCTTAAATTGTCAAAGAAATATTTATACATTTAACAAAAGAAAGTGATTCCTTTAACAATATTTCTTACTTTTAAATAGATATTTTATTTAATGTTCTATGCTACTACTATTCTTGTATGCCAGAAGCTATTAATTAAGATTTCTTTAACTCTTCCATATTTTAATAAATTCTTGACCACATGAGAGCTGTAATATTTATTTATTATTATTATTATAAATAATTCACATTGAACTGAATAATTAAATATTTTATAGGGTTATTTGATTGAGTAAAAGTAAGGTGAAAGTAGAGAGAGTATTATCAACTTAAAAGGAGTTATTGAAAATATCAAATCTGAGATAAAAAATCAAACAGGCATAAAATTCAATTAAGAATATAATTTAGAATCTAATCAAAAACACTTAAAGCAAGAATTAATTAGTCTGAATAGTTTGATGTATTGGTTAAAATAATAAAATTTAGAAGACGAATTCATAATATTAACAAACTAAAAGATTTATCTATATGAAATTGATATCCTTTTATACTCAAAAAGACTAGATAAGCTTATTGGTATAGAAATCACAGGAAAAAATTATCAAAATGTTGATGGATCCCTAATAGGAAAAAGGAATCTAAAAAACAAAATATTTTAACTCAACGGACTGCCACTTGCTTATTTCGATGTTTCTGAAGAGGAAATCTTTAATAATCACATATCTTTATCAGTATCTAGAAAAAAATCTAAAATTAAAATAGCAGAAGAACTCTTTTAAATTATAGAAAACTTACTCGAGTATTAATATCCTAAGAAGGAGTTATCAGATTAAAAAAAGTTTATTCTAAAATAGGATGTTCAATAAATTAATGTTTAGTAAATATGATTAAAATAAAAGATTATTTAGTTTAATAACAATTTATCATCTTTATAGTCTATTAATCTTAATTAACTCAAATAGTATGATTGCTTTATAATTTATTTTTCCACTTTTTAAATAAAAATCATTCTATTTCCTTTAAATTTATAATTTTTGTTTAAAAATTTATTCTAATTTAAAATTTGGCAACAACTATAATAATGATAATTTTTTTTTTTACAATTAGCTTGCTTCTTTATTGTTTTTAATCTTAATCTTAATCAAATAAAATAATTTTTGTTTTTTATATATTTTTATATTTTAATCATTTTTTTTTACTCAAAATTTTTATTTTTTTGTATAAACTTTATTTGTGTTGAGAAATTTATTCTAACAAATGATTTTAATAAATTTAAGTTAGTGGATATATGATTAATTATATAATATAATTTTTTATTTAACTAAATGATTAAAATATTTTTTATTTTTTTCTAATTACTTAATTCAATATTTAAATCTTTGTTCTTCTTTATTTTCTGTTTCTTAATGCTATGTTTTTTTTTTTTCCCTAAAATTTATTCAAATTTTATCAATAAATACAAAATAATTTAAGAAATTTGATTTACTTTTTTAAAATTGCTGTGCTTAAGAATATTCTATTTTGAAATGATGATAAATTTTTTTGTAGTGGATGAAGAATTATAATGTTGTTAAAAAATATTTAAGAGCTACTCATTCATTCACTTTTTAAATCTGTAAAAATTATTAATTTTTCAATTAAGTAGATTAAGAATTAAAATAATGAATTAGAATATTATAATGAGCCTTTATTTTATCTTTTCTTTAAATGAAATTATAGACTTCCAATATACTATTTATGAGATGTTTTTCTAATAAATTAATGATTTAAAGCATAACATTTATAAGCCAATGCAATACAAATAAATTAATAATTATTTTCAAAATTTATAATAATTTTCTTCCTTAAATCCTAATTCTAAGAAAAGTTTTCTTGCAAGATTAGTCATAGGAACTGGACCACATGAACAGCAAAGTATATTATCATCTCTTTCTGGGAAGCATTGCTTGAGCATATCAGCAGTTACAAAACCACCAAAGTGTTTCCATCCTTCCTAAGGAGGCTATATTTGATATTAAAAAGTTTTTAATATTATGATTCAATTAAATTTATTTATTTATTTACTGTATCGAGAGTGTAGAAAAGCTTGAATCTTTTGTCCTTAGCATATTCTTCAAGTTCTTTTCTAAGCAAAATATCTTCCTGTTTAATTAAAATTGAATTTAAAAATATAAATTAAATTTATATTAATTAATTAATTACTTCAGATTTGTTAGCATAGAGTAAGTAAAGTTCTGTGTTATCGCTAGGGTCGTTGCAGACTTGCTAAATAATCTAATACATAGGAGTAAGTCCAGTACCACCAGCTACCATGTACATTTTTTTAAAAGTTTTCTTTTGGATTTTTCCATTTTCCAACTTTCTATTTATAACACATTTACCATTTCCAAAATATTCTAAATGACCATGAGGGCCAGTAATTTCAACTTCAGATCCAATCTAAATGAAAAAAAGAAAATAAAATTATAAGTTATTTTGAAATAGATATGTACGGGAAGCTTTTCTAAATATGGAGTCAATTAACCACCTTCAGGGAATCTAGGATGAACATTTGGACGATAGATTTTAATGACTTATTCAAAAGTGCCCTTTTAAATAGATAAAGAAATTCATAAATAAAAAAATAAATAATTTAGCTATTTGAAAATATGTTTTAAGCAAATTATAATCAATTTATTTATTTTTAAGCAATTTTTGCTATTCTAATATAATCATTTTCTGCTATAAAAGTATGAAGTAAATTAAAATTATTTTGTTTATTTTATATTTCAATTATTATATTTTTCTTTAATTAAATAAAAACTGCTTATTTACCTTTTGGTTTACTACAGAAGTAGGAGTATACTTTCTGCTAACATCTTCACCATTCACTTTAGCACTATTTTAGAATATTTAATTTTTTACTAAATCTGCTAATATCAAATAATCTATCTTACTGAATAATGTAGTGATTTCCAACGGGAACACCAAAAATCTATTCTTCATTAGGTAACTTAAAGACAAAGTTGAAGGTATCATGAGAAAGAGTTTATCTTTCTTTAAGGATAACTTTCAATTTTCCATTGGGTCCAACTACGCCTAAAGCTGAATTGGAAGGAGCAGTTCCTAAAATAAATAAAAATAAATATGAAATAAAATAATTATTAAAATGAAATTAAAAGGAATTAATTATAAGGATTTCGTTTGCTTTTATTACCAAATAAGTAAATAGGTTTTTATTGCTTGAGGATAAATTAAGCATGAGGTCTAATTTAAAATTTATAAATTATGTTCGTTTCCAAAATTAAAATATATTCACTTCTTAAAAATAAATGAAAGCATTTTAGTTAGATATATGTGCTTTGTTTTCTAGTTGGTGGCTGCTATTTTATTTTAGATGTTTGTATTGCTAATTCAGTACTGCTGAGTCAAGTGGAATAAATTTATGTTTATAGTTTAGTAAACTTTAAAAAATTTTTAGCAGAGTTTCTATGAAACAAAATGGCTAATGAACAAGAAATTCAAAAATAAAATTTTATTTCTTTAATTTTATAATATTCTTTAGATAGCATCGAATTCCTTTTCTTATGAATCAAACTAAGATACCTTTTTTTTTCTTGAGGAATAAAAAGATAGTTGCTAAAACTATTGTTAAAGCAATTAATATACCAGGATTAATAGCCATAATATTTTTTCCCTTTTTTAAACTTTTCAATATTTATCAATTATTATTTTTAATAATTTAATTTTTAACTATCAGAAAGATATTTCCATTTAAATTTCTTTTTCTACATAGTTTCTAAAAGAAGAAAATATAAGATATTAAAATATGTTATGCGTCATTTATATGTGATATTTTATATATTATTATTATTATTTGATTATATCTACATACAATTTTATCTGTTTCATCTCAATCAAATGTAATCATATATTGTGTCATTTATAGTTTGCTTATTTGGTCATAAATAAATATATTCTAAAATTTTATGCATGCTTTAAATTTTTTATATCCATTATCATACTTTAATTGTTGACTTATCTTTTTTATTTCTATTCAACAAGCAATCTTTAAGAATTTAAATAAAGTATATACCCAAAAATAAAAAAAAATATTTTCATTTTAGTCCATTTCCATTTTTGTTTGAAATTTAAAGTGTATGTAACCAAATTTAAAATTTTTAAGGTACTGTAAGCAAATTAATAGTAATTAATAATATAATTATTGATTAATATAATCATATTTAAATCATTAATTGGTTACTTCTAACTTAAAATATAATATATAATTAATTTATAGATTTCAATTTTAGTTTAAATTCATTAAACTTCAATTTAAAAATACAACATCAATAAAACTTTTAAAACTTTTTTAAATTTTGTTAATTTAAAGCAACATTTGAGAGTTAATTAAAAAATTAATATCTCATATTAATTCATCATTTATTCTATTAATTTTCTAATTTTTAAATACATCATCTTTCTATTATTCGATCTCCTGCTTCATTCAATTTGTTCTTTAGAATTTCATAGAAAAATATTGATTTAATTTACTGTTATTTAAAAAAAATTATCATTCACTGTAATTATAAAAATAATTGTTTCTTAAAAAAAAATATATTTAATAACCTTAATTATTCAATTAAAAATGAAAAATTTTTTTATAACTTAATTAGATTAAATGAATTTTATGTTTTAAAGTATATTTTGTATGTGTCGTTAAATTTACAAACATATTGATTTAATTTATGTATTAATTAAATACTTAATTGATTAAGCAGTAATATATATAATATTTTATAGTAAAGTTGATATTTGAATATAAATAATTGTTATTCGGAGAGTTAGTTAAGATAGATAGGTAGTTAGATAGCTAACTAGCTAGTTTATTGATAGGAAAATGTATCACAAAATTTGTTTATATGGTCCAATTATTATTTTTTATATTTTTTTGTTGTAAAATTAATAAATTTTTATATTTTTAATAAAATCAAATGTTTTCGTCATTAGTTTTTAAAATAATATGATTAGGGATTGAAGGGATTTTTTTGAATTCTTACTTTTAAGGAGAAGACTCCAACTCTATTTTTACATCATTTTAATCTGAAAGTCTTTATTTTGTAAATAATATATCTTAATTAGACTTAATACCATTACTTAATATATTTTCTTTTTAAGCATTATTATTTGTGTTAAACATTGTATCTACAAGTTGAGTAGTTTATTAATTGCTTTGAATATTTGAATTGGATGATTTAATTGGTTGGCTCATTTCTAAGTCTACAAAGAACTCCATATCAAGAAGTCTTATCAATCTTTTATCAATCACTGACTAAGATTTCTCTATTTTATAAATTTAATTAAATGCCTCTTCTGCTTCTCTTGCTTTTTACTCTTCATTTTAGGTTGTCGATTTAAGCAAAGAAAATCGTTCAAATTAAGCTCTTTTGTTATTTAGTTTTTCTGTTGCTGTATTTTAAGGCATATTTGGTTATGAATCTTTATCGGTTTTCACTTGGCGTTTCTAATTTTCATTTTCAAAATCTTAGAGATAGAGAGTAGGCTTTGATATAAACTCAAAGAGCTTGATTTAATTTTCATTTAGAAGGAGGTATTTGAGCTTTTCAATTTCAATTAATTTAGCTAATATAAATGAGATATCAAGCTGGTCATACAGTTTTTCAACTCCATAGTTTATCATTTTGGAAAAAGGCTTATTGAAGTTTAAAGAATTTTATAGCTTAGACTTAACTAATCCATAAAACGAAAATTTTATTGAATTGAATGCTTTATAAGCATTAGTAAAAACTTCTTTTACTCTTTAAATTCCAATAACATATTCTGTTTATTAGTAGCTCTTTTCTTGCAGCTGCTGCTGTTAAATTTATGATTGATTTTGATTAAAATTTATATTTGTGTACTGCAACCCACTAATATTAGTATTATTCATGAGAAACTTTTCATGCTAAGAGCTAAAATAAAAATTATTCTGAGTTTGGTTTATGCTTTCAGCAGCGCTATCAAGTTAGTTTTTTCTTTTTACCTCATTTCTGTTGATATATGGCAAATTAGGTTTTTTTTTCCTCTTTGAAATCTCCAAAGCAGGTGTTTGCATAGTATACTCAATGTCTAAATTATTCCAATCTTAGTTAGCCAATTTTGGTTGCATAGTCCCTGAAAATAACTATTGATTTAATGTTTATCTTGAGCTCGGATTTTATTCACTACGAATTTACAGCTAGCATTTACTTTCCTCTCTTTTTTTCTAAAATTGAAAAAAATAACTGACCATCTTATACTCTAAAGATACTTTCTAGATTGGAATGCATAATATAAATCCTAAAAGGAAAAGTACATTAAAAATACCACCAATCAAAGAAAAGCCGCTTTGTAGTTTTAAGTAAGTTCTAAAGTATTCAGATTGTTTATTTTGTTCTAGGCTGATAAACATTTGGTAAAATGTATTGTCCGTTTTTGCTGTTTAAGTTTCTCTGTCATAACTATATATCATACGAATATCATGCGTTAAACTCTCTGTAATAAGTCCATAATCTGAACTAACAGTAGTTTTTCTAAAGTAAGTACTCACATTTTTTAAAACAGAATATTCAGATCTCCACAACGAACTTTATACAATTGGTTGAAAAGGATTATTAGAATCATTAGGTTGAATGATGTAGTTAACATAATACAATCCTAAAGCAACGCTGCTTAATTTTTATTATATCACAGATGTGTCTTTGCAATTAGCTAAACAACTTTTAACCTAAATTTGTAGTCTTTTGTAGTCGATTGCTCCATATTATCCGCCTAATTTAATCTAAAAATTTAACGGAAAGCAATAAAGATTTGTGTATTATAGATTTTAGAACTATTGCTATGTCCCTGATACCTAAAAGTGATTTAAAGTGCATGGCTCCATTTAAATATGTTGGGAATTTGTTACTTGTTCATATTGATTTGTTGATTAATTCAAAACTTAAGAAGTATCTAAAAGTTAAACATCTAAATAATAAATAGATTCATCAATGAAATGGACAAAATTTTAATCCTAAATTCCCAATGCTAAAGTGTATTAATTTTAATCGAATATCATATCATCTGGCGATGTAATAAGATTTTCTTAAAAGACAACATTTGGTTTTTAAAATTAAATGCATTAACTAAGAATAGAGTAGGAGTAAAGAGTTATCAAAAGAATAACTATTAATGTGACTAGTCCGCCAAATATTGTTTTATGAGATTACATTTTGTTAAATCTCAGCTGAATAGGTATTCCAAACATATCTAAAGTTTAAAGCATCTTCGCTTTTACCTATTGCTTTATAACCTATAAAAAATACTTTTAGAGTTTTATGTTACGATGTTTACTATCAAATTATTTATTGTATTCTACAATAAGATTTAATAGTTAATTTTTGCTTTTCTTATTTGTTTTTTTACTCAAAAATTAAGAGATTTTATGAGTTTTTTCTGTTCAAGCAGAAGAGCTTGAAAGCCACCTTTTTTATACACATTCACACATAATTAATTATTTGCCTAACCTAACCTACATTTAGAAATCAAATAAAAATCATACATACATACCTATCTCCACTCAAACAAAAACCAATTAAATTTTCAAGGGTTTTGATATCAAATAAAAGCAATTTGCTTAATATATCAAATAAATTTTAGAGACTTAGCCAATTTAAAACCAAGGAATTATCATTTTAAATGTTTATTATTTAAATCATATAAATTAATAAAGGAAATTATTAATTGATCCTTAAAATAGATTTACAAAATAAAAATTCAGCCAATTAATTAATTAATTAATTAATTTTTGATTTTAAACTAATCAATAAAAGTACTTTCTTTACTCACCATTAAATTTATAAAATTTTACACCAAATAAATAAAATGATTCAAAAATTTAATGAATTAGATAAAATTTAATAAAATAAAAGTTTACTAATAAAAAATAAAACAATTTAAAAATCTTAGCTTTTAAAAGCCCTGAAATTTATTTTGTTACTTCAAACAAACAGATAAAAAAGTATATATTAGAATGCAAATATTCATATAAATAAATTAGTTGATTGGCTTAAATAATTTATTCAAATATAAGAGCGTCAAATGTCAACTAATATAATTAGTAAATAAATAATTTAAAATAAATATTATTTAATTTTATTCTTTGTTTTAATTATGTTGATGTTATTTAAAATGCTTTGGTATTTCTTTCATTGTAATCTATTTATTTGATTCACTGGAGCAAATTCTTTTCTAACTTTTTATTGTTTAATATAATAGCTCTTTTCGTCTCCTTGCAAAATTGGGTTTCTATGAGGATTGGATTATTAGTGGTTTTGTCTTGGTTTACCAGGATAAATGTCGTATGTATTACTACTCTCCTTATTTAAGTAGCTTTTTTAAATTGTAGGTTTCCATTAGTATTCTTTTTTAATTCTATCTTGGCTATTTAACTATAATTAACATTTAATTAATTTTAACTGTCAATACAAAATGTTTTTTACATCAAAAACTACTGACTTTTATAAGTACATGTTTGTTTACTTCAAAGTGGGTCTAAATGGTTTCTATTTTATAAAAAAAGGTAAATAAGAATCAAAAGTATTCAAAATAGAATTTGTGATATTATTAAAACTAACAACATTATCATACCTCATTAACATTATTTTATAAAATCGGATCAGTGAAAGCTAAATGCTAGTTAATTACAGCATGGTGGTTACTTGGTAAATATCCAAAGTGAGACTGTGTAACATCTGATCTTTTTGATGACACAGATTAATTATCGCTAATATAATCGTATTACATATTTGAATCTATTATTTTATTTATTTTCTACCTATTTTTTTTTTTTTTTGCAAAATGAATTAGTTTTTCAACGTTTTTATATTGTCTTTGGCACTTCTATTTAATTATTTATTTCTAAAATATGCCTTACTTTCTTTTAAATTTTTAACAGTAATTTCTTCTTCCTTAATGTTTTTTAAAAAAGTAAATTTTACATAATTCAAAAATAAATAAATGACAAATAAAAATCTCTTTCTCTTGTTTAAATTCTTAAAAATATTTTATCAAAATATTATTAAAATTTTCATATCTTTACTAAACTAATTAACTGCATTTTTAAGCTTAAAGATATTTAAACTAATAAAAGTTTAGTTTTTTAACAATTATTTTAGTATTCAAAGACCAAAAATTTTATTTTTTAACCAAAATCATTTCTATTTTTAAAATGTAAAAGAAAAAATAACATTAATGAGAATTGTAATATTTTGAGTATTTTATTAAGAAAATAATAAATGAATTAAAATAAAATTATCAGAATAGTAATGCTAGGGTATATTCTGGATACAAAATATGAATCAAATATTAAGTTATAATAAAATTTAATCTCATCAGAAAAGAAGACTTTTTAAAAAAAGAAAATAGGTATTGGTGAAATAAGTTAGAAAATACTATTAACTTCTTTCTGATAAATGATAAAAAGGAAAATAATTATTTAAAACTTAAATTAAATAATTTTTAATAATCCTAAGTATATTTTTATAGATTTTTTGGGTAAAATATTCATTTATTACTATAAATTTAAATAATTTTTAAAAGAAATAGTTTTCTCTATAATATTTCTAAAATTGAGAGAAAGAATTTCTTAAAAAGCAAGTGATGTCCATAGTTATTAACTTTTAATATTGTAAATAGAGTAATGACTCCAAAAATATGTATTAAATTAATAAAACCATAGATTAATAGATGTTCAAAAACAGATATATTAGGCATATTTTAAAATAAAATGTTATTTCCTTATTTATAATACAATTATAATTTATTTAATTTAAAAAAAATGTATTTATTTATTTATTTATTTATTTTTGATTGCAATTAATACTAACCAACTTAAAAGTTTAAGTAAATTGAAAATATAAAAGAAACCTTTAAAAAATAAATTTGGTGTTTCTTGATTGTAAAAATTTTTAATATTATGTGAATCAATTTAAAATATTTTATAAAAAAATAATAATTAAAGATTGTTGATTTTTTTTTAATTGATATTAAAAAATAAATTTCTAATTTCTTTTATATGAAAAATCTAGATTAACAAAGCGAAAATTAGTTAATCAATTTATACTGAAGTGATAAAAACATTTATAAAACTTGCTTTAAAAATTTAATATTTTTTTAGTTTTAATATACAAATATAGTATCAAATTGGATTCTGCTATGTTTAAATAATATATTGAGCGAATAAGTCATCTAAACTAGTATTTTATAGTTAATATTCATTCATCTAAAACTTCTAAAGGAGCAATGCTTATTCATGAGGAGTAAATTTTGATTTATCGATAATTTAATCTCCAAAATTAAAATTTTGATTACCGCTATTTTAAGTGTTAAACTGATTAAAATTTTCATAGCCTTAAACGTTTGGCATGTTTTGCTATATTTAAATATTATTTTAGTTTGCTTGATAACCTATGTTTTGATTAGAGCCATTTCTATTTTAATTGTTGTTAACATTATTTTAATAATTATTATTCATCTATTATGGAATCTAGTTTTAATAGTTTTAATTGATTGCCATGCTATTTTGCTTTTTTTAGTTGTAAATCTATTCATAATTTATTCCTTTTACATTCTAATAAATATCTGAATTGCTATAAAACTTTTTTTAATTTTCATTTTCTTCGTCTATTTAATCTAATTGATTAAGATCCACTTCATCTATTTTTATATCAAACTAACTTCCGCTGCTTATTAGGTTAATGAAGTTTGCAACTGCATCATAAAAATTCCCTTATTAAATAGCATTCTCAAATTCTCTCATTGATCGCTCAACATCATTTTATTTATTTAAAACTGGTTAATTATTGGTTTCCATTGCGCTTTTCTATTTTTTTATTTTTAAGATTAAGTTATATTCAATAATTATGATTTACTTATGAAAAAATTTCTTTCTCCTTTACAAATTGTTTAAATATTCTAATATCTAATAAGAAATCAAAGCATAAATTAAAATTTATAATTTTTATTCAAGTGATTCATTTTTATCATTTTATACAAATTGCTGAGGAATATCAAATATTTAAAGTGTAATTTTTAAAAAATAAAAATGATAGTTCATTAAAAAATTTAACTAAAAAATTAAAAATTCAATCAATTTACCATATTAATTTATTTTTATCTAAAGTGGTGATTGAATAGTTTTTTTTGTATTTGATTGTTTTTTATGAAGATTAAATTAAATAAAATCTTTCTAAAGTGTAATTATTCACATTAATTAGAAATTTCGCTCTAACTCTAAAAGAATTTCTACATAGAATTAATCAAAAAGTGTATAATTTAATAGTATTGATAGATAAAAGCAAATATAAAAGATAAAATAGGAGAAGCTGGAAAGAAAAAATAAACTTTAAATTTAGAATTGATCAATTAAAAATAATAAAGGAAATGGATACTTAGTAAAGAAAATTTATTTATAGATGCAAGTAGTGCAGATAGTAATTGTTTAAGAAAGAAGATATTGAACATGAAGCACAAACATAAAAAGATAAATGCACATCGATATATATTTCTGAAGAAGTAGAATGGATTAAAAATAGAGTAGCTGAAGAGTGGGATCATAACTTACTCTGTCCAAAATGTAAAAACAAAGTAGGTGAAATTAAATTAGATGGATTATAATGCAGATGTGGAGAGTGGATTATCCCTGGAATTTAAATGAGTCTTGGTAAAGTAGATAAACTGATAGATTTATCAAGCAAGTGAAGATGATCACAATATTTAACAAATAAACTCTAAGAAATTTTCTTAATATCTTAAAAAATCTTAAAAATATGTATAACTAGCTTATAAACTGAATGTTTATTGTCATTAAATGCTAAAAATAAAAATAGAATTTGTTAAAATTTTAGGATTAAAGCCAAAATTTTATTTTTTAAACAATAATTAGTAATACAGTTCTATATATTTCAAATGCAATCCCATAGCTAACTAACTTTATTTGAGCGTATTTAGTGCTAAATCAGCCATATTAAAACCATAACTCTTAGTTAATTTATTTCATAATATTTTAAGATAAAAATTTCATATAAATGTTAGTTTATGGTAATTATTAATAAAAAATATAGCTTTAAGTCTTATTATTATTAAAAAGATTATCTGATTGATAAAACATAAAGATAATTCATTCTTTTGCTAAGAAAGCTGGTTTATTTCACAAAAAAAACTTAATACTTAAAATAAATAATAAAAAATGATTTTTTCATTTTACATTTTTTTATTTAATAATTTTAATTTATTTTTAAAACAAATTAATAATTTACTTAGTTTTTAAATTTGTTTTTTAGCTCTTTTTATAAGTATTTACTAAATAGTGATCATGTTTTGTATTAATTAATTTAATTTAGCATTTCTAATTAGGGAATAAAGTAAAATAATTTGTAAACATACAAAATTTATTAATCTTATTCTCCCATTTTATTTAGTTAATTTTAAAATATTCTAAAAAAACCTCTATCTTATAACAAATAAATGAAAAGTTAGATAATAGATTTTTTTTTTTACAACTATTTATTATTAGTTAATTAGTTAGTTAGTTACTTTAATTAATATTTATTATTTTTTTGTTTGGCTTTAAAATCGAAATGTTTTTCTTAGAAAAATTAATATATTTCATTAAATATTTAAAATAAGTAAATAAGAAAAAGAAATGAATCTTTTTTTTCAATTTCAAAAAACAAATAAATAAATATTTATTAAAATAATTAAAGATTATCTAAAATTAGAATATAATAAATAATTATTAGATAGATCATTTGTGAAAATATTTAAATAACACTTTAAAAAATTAGATTAGAAAGTATTTAGACATAAAACTAACAAATTAGATGTGAGGTTTTCAAATTTAGATTAATTAAATCTTTTAGCTTTATTTTGTCTAAAAATATATATTAAAGCAATTATTTTTTTGAAAAATAATGAGTGATATTTTTATTTTATAAAAGATTTAAAAATTGTAATTTAACAAGTGTAGGTTTGGTACTTTTGAGTAGGGTGATAAGAAACTTTTGATTATGACGACGTTTCTCTATACTGAAAAAAATACGTGACATTATCAAGCTAGAACTAACCTCTTTTTTGATAATTATCCTGTTTCTAATTTTTTATTCTTAGCATGTAAAATTTATTTTACAAATTAAAAATTTAAACTTGTTAAAAGCATTTATTTCGTATTTAATTGTAAAAAAGTAAATTATTATTTATAGGATGATTATTTTTAGGGAAAAATCAAAAAAAGAATAATTTAATAGAACAAAGTTAGCAAATAAAATAAATTTTTACCACATATATTGTAGGATTTTAATTTTACTGTGCAACGTCTGCAAATCAGTAGCCTAATCTCTATCTATCCACTCATATCATTAAATTTGCATTCAAGCATATCTAGGAATTTTAATGTTTTATTTTATAAAATAAAAAAACAAATATTTAAAATATAAATAATTAATTTCTAATTTAATATCTTCATAAATATTACTTAATTTCTATTTAAACGTATTAAATTTTAATTTAGATAAGAGATAAATAAATAATAAAAATAAATATACACTAACTTCTCAGAAATTAGGAGGATTATCTTCCCAATTTTGAAGGGCTACTTTGTGATTCTTTCCTTCAAACATTTTTTTTTAGACCATTAAAAAAGTGGTACTTAATTATTGAGGAGCTATAGTATTTACTATAGATTCTATCAATAATAAAGTTATTAATTGAGAACTGTTAAATATTTAATTGAGATAGAAAATTTGTGATTAAAAATTTTTGTTAGTTTCTAAAGCTAAAATTTAAAATAGAAAATAAAAAGAATTAAAATAAACGAACTATTTTATAGTTCTAATTAATTATTTCATTATTTTGATTTATTTTTGAACTATTTCTTTAATAAAAAAATAATATATAATTGTTTTATAGCTTTATTCTATTAAGTAATAGATAATAGGGTAGGACATAATATTTCTAAGTTTTAAAATTGATTGGAAACAAATTAATTTTCCTACTTTTTTAATTATTTAATTTTTTGTGAACTTTAATAGTTCTACAAAAAAGCTTACTTATTTATTTCCATTATGATTAGTTGTACTTAGTATTAAATTGATTTGCTATTTACATATTTTTTTCAGTAGATTCATGATAACTCTCTAATTTTATTTAGGTGAATACATTTTTTGTAAGATTGATCAGAAATAAAGTTGTGTTATTTAAAAATTTGATTGAAAATTGTAAAAAAGCTATCAGCAAATAAGAAAAATTTTAACACTTGTTTAAATTTTTTTCTATTGTATCGTAACTTGAATCTTAGAACAAAATATTAGTCCAAAAATAACAAATAATTAATTCAAATAAATCGAAGCTTATACTTTTAGCGGATAGAAAACCTATTAGAATTCTTAATGAGCTATTTTTATTTTTTGCAATTTAAAATTAATTTCTCTTAAACCTAAACTCATAATAAAAACCTATTAAAATTATTTTACAAATTAAAAAGAGAGTATTTATTTTTATAACATAATTCAAGAACTATTTCAAATATTGTTTTTTATCTAATGCTTTAGACATTA
Source organism: Tetrahymena thermophila SB210 (assembly GCF_000189635.1). Lineage (NCBI taxonomy): Eukaryota > Ciliophora > Oligohymenophorea > Hymenostomatida > Tetrahymenidae > Tetrahymena > Tetrahymena thermophila. The sequence goes on along the minus strand of NW_002476326.1, from coordinate 439,540 downwards.
AAAAAAAAATCTATAATATTTTACATATTTAACTCAAAAAAATAGACTAAATAGTTTATTTTGATAAATAAATAAAATTATGTAAATCTATTTATTAAATTTAAAAGGCATTGCTTTGTCTGAAATAGCCATAAAAAATTTTAAAAAAGAACTAATTTTAACTAAAGGATAAAGATAAACATAAAAATTAAACAAACTAAAAATAGAATTGAATGGCTAAAATTAGTTTATCTAATTAAAAAATGATAAAATTTTAGTTAAATAAGTCAAAATGTTTGAATTTTTACCAATCTATTTTAAAATTAATTAGCTTTTTTTTAAAAGTTTTTTACTATTAACATTTTAAAGAGTAAAATAAAAGAATTTAATTAATGATGTTTTGGTTTTATAAAGTATTAAAAGTGATTTTTAGTTATCTCTAATCAATTTTATTAAATATTTTTTGAACTATTTTTAGCTCTTAATGAAGAAAAATTATAGATAGATATTAAAAAGTGATATTTTTTTTTACTCATGGATTTTTTGAAAAAGTAAAATTTGATAAATAAGATAAAGCTTTAAAAAGTTAATACTAATTAATTTATGATAGATCTAAGCAAATTGAATCTTATTGATGATATTGCAACACTTATTAGATTTCTAACTCATTAATTTTAGAGACTATCAAATTTGTAATAGTATAACGTATTTATATATAAAAAAGTACTAGCTTATTTGCCGAAATTTAATTAAAAGTGTAATTATTTTTATCAAAAATATTAAATTAGATCTATTATTTTGGTATATTTTTCTTGTATGAATTGGAATTAATTAAAATAGATGCTTTTGGAGTCTTTTTAAATATATCTTTTTAAACACAAAAAAAAATTATATTTTAAAATCTTCTAAAATAAATTTTAAAATATTGTTTTTAACTTTAAATTTTAAATTTACACAATTTATAATTATGTTAAATAATCGTATTATTTTTTTGAAATCAGATACACACAAATTTTTTAAACTTTTTACTGTAGTAAATTTTAAAAAATTCAGATAAATTTAAGTAAATATCTTTTAGTTTTATGGTTTGAAGAGAGATAAATGATTTTTCGTGATTTGTTAGATTTTAATTGTTTTATTTGAGCAAGACAAACTTATATTTTCAATTTTATATTTACTCTCAATTTTAATAAAATTTATTACCATTCTTTGAGCATTCACTTCATTTGCTAAAATACTAGCATCACTTTATAAATTAATACGTAATATTTTAGTTGTTAATAAATATTACATCTTAAAATACTTACTTTCAATTATATTTCTTTGTTGAATATTTTAAAAAATTGCAAATTATAATAACTAGATAATTTTGATAGTTTTTTGTAAGAGTAGAAAAATTAATTTTTAAAATTAATTACTTAATTTTATTAGATTTGATTTCATCAAACATTTATGGTTTTTAAGTTTAAACATAAAATATCCAGGCCAAATTTCAAGCACCTCTTTTTTATTCTAATACCACAAAAAGAAATGGACAAAAATATTTATTTAATTTGACATTTCTAAATTTAGATTGTCCTACAATCGTAAATTTACACTTCATTTTTGCTGTTTTTTATTCTTTTACATTAACTAAATAAAGCTTTGATTTGTTTAGCATGGAAAATTTAATCAAATTTAATTCAAATTTTTAATTGATTATGAAAGAATTATTCCTTTATGGAAGTGCTCACTTTTGCATTAATGCGAGCAATCAGTTAAGGAATTTGTAAATATTTGGGTAATTTAATAAAAGATTATTTTATGAAAGATGAATAAATATGAAAGGAAATGAAATAGTTGTTTAAATCTAGATTTGAATACAAAATTTTATCTAATACTGTTGTAAAAGTAATTTGATTACTTAAACAAAGTTCTCATTTAATGAAAAATTTAAATATCATCTGAAAATTTAATCATCCATCCTCCACAAATTAAGTCTATCATTTCAAATAATTTAGAAGTTAGGATATTAAATTTTACTAATTTAATGAAATATTTAGTATTATTATAACCTTTTAGAGATGATGCTTTCTTATTGATGGATCAAAAATTAACAAAAACTCTATATTGATTATCTATCTATCTATAAATCTTTTAAAATTAATTGTGTTTGATATTTGACTCTAATAACATTAGAAACAAAAATACACTTTTTAAAGATAAATTAATGTGAAGAATTCAATAAGTATTACGGGCAAAAAAAACTAAGCCACAATTGTTTTGAATCTATATGTTATCTATTTATTTTTAATTCCCACCACTACTTACACCTTTTTATTAATTAAGAAATAGCTAATGTAAATTTACTTTAATTAAAAACTAAAAGATGTCTTTAGATTTTACAAAATGTCAAAAACAAAAAACTAAATATTTAATTTATATTAGTGTGAAATTAACATAAATACATAAATAAGGATTTAAACGTTTTTTATTAAAGATTTAAGACCTATGCTAGGTTAGTAAAAAGTGTTATGAGTTTGAAAAGAAAGTGAGTTAAAAAAAAAATGAAATTAGATAAGAAGTGAAATTTTAATATAAGACAAACGAGGATGAGAATATATATATAAATTGAACACGAATGGTGAGAAAGTAAATATGAATGAATTTTGAGGTGTGAAATGAGATATATTTATATATTAATCTATGAAAGTATTATTGAATTTTTTATTAATATTTCTTTCTTTCTTTATTTATTTATGAACTTGATGTACTTAAAGTATTTTTTCTGATTAGCAGCTTCAAAAAGAATGTTTGTTTCTAAAGAATTAGTTAGTTAATTAATTAATTGAAATGTTATGAGATGATTGATTTCACTCACGCATTCATTTAATTATTGTTCATTCTTTTTATTTTCAAAATAAATAAAGTCCGAAATAGTTATTAATAAAGGTTTTTTTACAATAATGGTTATTAATTGAGGTGAGAGGTGAGATATAATGTGATTGATGTATAGGAATTGAATCAAACAGACGAGCGAAATTTTAGGCAGTGAGATAATAATAATAATAAATTGTGGGGAATGAATGATAGGTTATATATGAATTAATGATGAGGTGAGGGAGGGAGGTTGGTTGATAAAGTACTGTGAGAGGTGAAATGAGAGGATTTATATAGGATATTATTATATTCGAAATTAAGTAAGAAGGGTTGTTAGTTGTTTGTTTGACAATGAATGAGATATTATGAATTAATGTTTGATTGATTGTGTGGTTTTTTGTTTGTGCTTAATTTATATGAGAGAGTGTGAGGTATATTTTTTTTTTCATAGAGTTTGAATGAATTTTTGTGTTTTTTCGCTAAAATTTAATCAGCGAATTTATTAACTGTTTTCAGAAACGGTGAATATAAACACCAGAGGACATTTTCTTAATTCCCTTAGCGATACGGTTAACCCATTCAATATAGTGCTTGGCGGTGTCTTCGTTCTACCAGCTCTTAGATTGAATCTTTTATTTAATATTGGCTGAGTCTTCGAAAAATTAAATTGAAATGTAAAGCAATTATTGCTTAATGGAGTTCATGAAATCAAGGTCTTCTTTGGTCCAGTTTCCATTCTTATTGACTTCAGAGAAAATCATCTTGTGCATCTTAATGTCATTGCTGTTTAATTGGGTTATGTTCCAATCATTGAGAGTGAGGAACAAAACACGGAAGTGAGCAAGAGTAAAGATGTCGACTTTTTGTCTCATTTTACCAGATCCCTTAACACGGATGATGTATTTAATGAGGTGGTGGAATTCCTTTGAGTTAGGAAGAATGTCAGTCAAGAAGTTTAAGAGTGAAACCATGCAGAATTTGTTAGCGTTTTTCAATTATGATTATTGTTTATTCGAAGCAAGGGTTGAGCTGCTCTTTGTGGCATCGCTGTCGCTCTCAGAGCTCTTTCTAATGGGAGCATTGTAGGCATTCAAGATGGGGCTAGTATTCTTTGAAGACTTAGAGTATTTTTCACATAATGAATGTTGAGAAGAAATAGATTCTTCATTCTTAGCTTCCAAACTGTCTTTTCTTTCCATACCACTGATTTGGATATCATCCAAAATCAAACCTTCAGCCTAATGCTTGTTATTGTTATTTTCGTTATAGAAGTAGTTAGCAGGAGCTGAAGTTGAGTGAACAAGTTGGTTAAGTTGCAAGAATTATTAAGCATTTTGTTAATTGTTGTTATTAGACTGGGGAGGGCAAGTGCAGTTGGTCATTGATTGGAGATCATGGGTGCTGGAAAAGACAGTATCTATGTCGTTGAGTGTTTGAATACTAGGAATATTTTCATGCATATTCTTGTAGAATTAGCCTTGGTTGATGGTCTTTTAAGTAGAGCATGCGGTAGAGGGATTGCAAGCTGCAGCAACGATAGTTGTAGCAGTTTGGTATTAAGTTGAATGAGTGTTGGGAAGGAAAATGTTTTCTTAATTGGCTATGTCAAAGTTATATTGGTTGTGGCCAAAAGAACTATTAGTAGCCTTTTAAGAGTATTATTACAATCCAGTAAAAATTTACTTATTGTTAGTTTAATTAACTGTGGTGGTATTTGCAGTGTGGTGGTTATTGTTTGAGAAAACAAAATTCGAAGATTAGGTATTAGCATTACCTTAGGTGTTTTGACTGGCCTTAGAAGCACCAGTAATACCGAGAGAGAAAGGAGTAGCAAACTATTATTAACTAGGAGTACTAGTTTGATAATTGTAGTTGTAGTTATAGCTTTGGTAATTGTTGTTGTGGAAGTCGTTGGATGTTCCAGTGGTTTTGGTGTGAGGAAGGAAATAAATTTATTCTTCCTTCAAAGGATTTGAGTGAATAGCAGCAGCTGCAGCAAAGGGATATTAAGCAGCTTGTTATTAAGCTTAGTGGTAATGTTAGTGGTAATTGATAGCGGGTTCTTCGTCGTTGTGGTAAGAAATACACTCAGCTCCTATGTTTTCGAAGAGGTAGTTGTGTTAGTTTTAAGCTTGTTGGAGTTAAGATTATTATTATTAACTCTACATTTTTTCACTGTAATCCAAAGACATTTAATTAGTTTGAGGGGTACTCTTTCTCTCTTTTCAAAGGTTGGTTTTAAATTATGTTGGCAATTCTAAATGAATTTTGAGTATTAAATCTTCGATGTACTATGAAGATTTCTTTTTTTTGCGACAATAAAGTTTTTTTTATTAAATTTTTTTTGATTATTTATTACTAATTTTTTCTTTTCTTTAGAACTCTTTTTAATCTTAATTAAGGTTTTTGGGATATTTCATTATTTTATTAAATTTTTGATAATTAAGACAGACAGACGTCTCATTTTCAAATTATATTGTTTGATTTTCTTCTCTTTTTTGGATGATTTCTTCTCTTATTTTAAATTTTCGCATACCCCATCCATCCCAAAAAATTTGATCATTTATTTTAATTTAACTAATCTTCCCTTTTGAATTAATTGTCTTTTTTCGTAAAATTTAATAAAGTTAATGATATTACTCCTTGCTTATTTTTTGCCTTCTTCAAATATTTTCTTATTAAAAATTAAATAAAAAAAGAAAAAGAAACAGCTCATGCATACATACATAGGCAAGCAAGCAAGCGAACCATATATTATTAGATTTATTCAGAATACATAAAATACCTTTCTTTTATTAATTATTTACACCAATCAGATATTTGTATATACAAAATCACCTTAGTTCCACAAATTGTTTTCAATTTTAATGTAAATGACTTCAAAATTTAATTATTTTTTAATCCAATAAAATCTGAATCTCTTTTTCTAAATAGTCCATTTCTCTCTGTTCAAGTCAATTCAAAAATCACACAATACACTCAATATTTAATCATTTTTTTCTGTCCCCTATAATTCTAATCCACGTTTTTAATATTGCTTATTTTTTGAGATGATTTCGCTTACAAGTCTATTTCACCTTCTCTTCTCCATTAATATTTTTAAATTGCTACTCTTTTTTTCCACAAACTTAAGCTAATTTACCCAACAATTCGCTCCCATATTATGCGTATGAGTCTTTATAATAGCTTACAAAAAATGAAATTAATGAATTTCTAAATGTAAGTTACTTCCAATAATATATTACCCTCCATAAAATACAAAGAACTAAGTATAATAAAAATACTTATGTTGTTTTGTTGAGTCGCTTGAGATATTTAAATATATTTAATTTATTTTTGCATTGATTTACAGCTACAACACTCATTAAATAAATAAAAACTACTCCCCATGTAGTTAGATAGAGTCCATCAATCACTTTCGATAGATAATAGGATATCAAAATATTCTTCTAAAATTTGAATAATTATGCAAAGCTACATCATCATAATCATCATATCTCGATGTCGCAAATCAATTACTCACATAAATTGTCTTATTTACAAAAATCAGTTTTGCACTAAAAGCTTATCAATACAATAACATATTGGTTATTTAAAATTTCTAAAATTTTTCTATTTTTATACTTGCTTAGTTTGTTCTAACAACAAAAAGTTCCTTTAAATTTTTGAAATATTAGCCAATTAATTCTATCTCTGAGTTTAGCAAACAAGACTAATTTTTGGAATTAACTGCTAAATGAACACATTTCAAATATATAATTTTGACGAGCTTATTTTACCTCCTTACAAAATAATATCAATTTATAAACCAACTAATTATATTTAAAATTAACAATCTAAATGGGCATTTACTAATTATTAACATATAAATACATTAATAAAATAAGCAAATATATATTTAATCTCTCATAAAAGGAAGAATATCAATTTATTTATACTTATATGAGATGGTAACTAATAAAATGAAGAATTTGGTATTGAAATTAAGTAAATAAAGATTAATCTTTAATTATCAAGAAGTTTTTTGCTGTCTTTTCATAAGCAAAAATTTAAAATTCCCTTATTCATAAAGTTAAAAGGTCGAACTTTTAATATTAATTAAAACATGCAGCTCTCACTATTACTAAGAAAGACATGTCTCTTTATTTGTATTGTAACTTAAAATTAATTTTAAATAACTCTTTTAAAGCTTATGCAGTGATCTTGGCTAAATTAAAACAGGTAAAAATTTTGATTCTAATAAATAAATTTATAAATTTTCATAAACTAGAATGAAATGCGTTTATTAATTAAAATCTTCATAAATGAAATTGGTTTAGCCAGCTATATATTTGTATATCAATGGACTAAATTTTCAAAGAATTTGATGAGGTTAAAGTTAAAAAGATAGAATTTTGGTCCATTAACAACATTAAAATCCTTTGTTTAGAAGCGATATGTGATTCATCAATTTTGTAGATAGCATTTATTTAATTTGAAAAAAAAACAAATTAAATAATAGTTATAGCTTGTAAGCTAAAGTATTCTTTGAAGGAATATCATTAATGGGATATTACATACTCTATATTTAATGATAAATACAAATGATTCTATGATAATATATTTATAATTTAATATACATACTTTGTAGCTACCAAACGAAAATTATGCTCAGCTTAGCACATGAAAATTAATTCAAAAAAAGGCAATTTTTTACTATAATACTTGAAACAGATTATTATTAATTAATAAATCAATACCATTAAAAAATCTAACCCTTACATATAATATTAGAGTAACACCAAAGGAATAATTGGATATTAATAAAAGAATATTTTTTAATGTAAATAGATTAATTTAATATATAGAAAATTAATAAGATTGGTTTGTTTGTTTTTATCATTTCTCGCCTTGTGAATAAATGTAATAAATAATTCTTGCTATTTTTAGATCTTTATTAATAAAATATTAATTAATTAATTTGATGTTATGGGTGAGCTAGTGCATTTTTCTTTTTTATACCAAGCTATAGCTGCTTCTAATTTATGATAAGAATGTAATAAGTTGATTTTTTATCATTAATACATTCATGAAGATTAATTTTACAATCTTCAAATTTCAAGTTGATATTTTTTAATCTTAGCTTTATTCCACTAGCATTTGTTTGCTATTGATTCATTTATATTGCTGTTAACAAAATACTATAAACGTTAATATAAATATATTATTAAATTAACTGCAGTTGATTTAGTTTTTAAGTTTTGAATAAGTAAATAAAATAATCTTTGGTATTGAAATTTTTTTAATAATTATTTTAGATAAACTAGAATTATTATTAAGATAAATAATAATTATTCTTGTTATAATAAAGATTTTTATGATAGATATTCTTCCACATAAAGATTACCTAATTAATTTGATTCTTATTTTCTAAATCTAAGTATTGAAAAGTCCACTCTATTTGAAATCAATTTAGTAATTGTCGGGATTTATAAATAGAATTTCACTATACCTCTTACATCAATTTTACTCCAAAATGCAATATTATGATTAATTTATAAATTTAAAGAGTCATATTTAATTTTAATATTATTTGATCTTACATTATTTGTCTTTTTTAAAAATTCAGGCATCTATCTCATTTATCTTTCATTTTAAATAAATTTTAAGGAGAAGTTATCAACAACAAAAAATTAGTTGAAATTTCTTTTTAAAAAACCTTAAAAAACTTATCGCAGAATATTTTACTTTAAAACAAAGAGAATATTTTACTTTTTGATGAATGTATTCTTATGAATATTAAGGTATAACCTTTTTGATTTCATCTCAGCATCATTAATTAACAAATAATGCGTTTGAATAATTAGCCTACCCATAAAAAATTATAATTAATTAATTGAAAAAGGAGGAAGAAAGGGAGGAAGAAAAGACAATCAAACAACTTTAAATACATTAAAAAATAAATTTGTAAATAATATATTTACTTTAAACTCTATAAAGTTACCTATTTTCCCCTCCTCTTTCTTATATTTTTTCATTTAATTTTGTTACAACATAATACATTCTTGGCCATGCATATTGTATAATATTCAATATTATTAAATGTAAGTCGCTGCTTAGAAAATTTATTAATAAAATATACTTTATTTTTCCCATACTCTCTAGATTTATGATTATTAAAAATTAGCGCCCTATTTACATATTGATACATTAAATGTAAATTTGATCAAAATTTTAAATCAGACTGCTCTATGTAATTTTGATACCAATAAACCCCCAAAATTTAAAGCGAAATTGAATTAATGGATTTAAAATAACTCAAAAAAACTTTTTATTCAAAGATTAAACTCATTTGGAATTCAAAATTTTAACAGTATTTATCTTTCAGCTTTATCGAAATTAAATAATTTATTGAATTAAACTACCAATAAAACAAAATTATTATCAAAAAGTGTCAAAGATTTTTGAATTAGAGGTCTAAGATAAACAATGTGTTTTTTTTTAAATTGTTATTTGTTATTTTTTCAATTAAGTTTAAGAAAAAAAATTATTGAATTTTATGTTAAGATAGCTGTTCTTAAATTGCTTTAAAATGGTTACTTAAGCAGGGTTAAGCACTTTAATGAAAATTAGAAATCCAGAATATGATAACTTAACATTATTTTTATATAAGTGTACTCCACCTTAAATAAAAATTTAAAAATAGAATGAAGCTTTTTTAAAAAATTAATGATTGATCGATCGATCAGTTTTTAAGTTTTTAATTGTTTAAAAATAAAGATTTTTAAAGATCACATATAATAAGAAATGTCTTTAGAAAGAAAGTATAAGAAACTCAGCATAATTTTTTAAAGAGGTGCTAAATATAAATAGCTGAGAAATTAATTAAAGGACTATTTATTAGAATTATAATTAGACTTAAAAGTTAGTTTGTGTCATGTATTTTGTTGTTAAATATAAGTAAATATGTGTAAATAAATAAAATTCTATCTCACCGATTAGCTATCTATATATCTATTTTACCTTTCTCCAAACTTTTATTGAATATTATTTAAAATTTAAGCTATTTCATCCAGCACTTATAGTAATATTTGGTAAAAAAGTTAAACCAGTTGCAATAGGTCTACCTGTAGATTCTTAAATATATTTTTGTTTTTAAGAGAAGAAGTAAAATCCAAAGTTTTAATACCGTTAATTTATTTGGTATTCACTCGTACTTGTTGTTAATCTTTATTATTCATCCATAACTGCGACAGTAAGAAATAATTTATTTTAAAAGCATCTTTAATAATTAAATTGAAATTTCACAATATTTTAGAAGGAATCTTGTGTTAATTGATATCTTAATTACTATCCCTTTTAATTTGATGATATACTTATACAAATTATGAAAGGAAAAAATTTAAATATCAAGCTATTTTCCATGCAGTTTCTTATGACGATTAATAGTAGTCTTATCATTAAATTTAGATCTGGTAAAGGTAGATGTTGCGCGATATTTTTGGAGCAAGTTTAAAACAATATCAATAATGACGGAATATCTCCTTTTTACTAACTTCTATTTTGAGTCAAGCGATATTCTTTTAGACTGTAAAGCAGCTCTTCCGTTCTACAAATTAATCTTTCTATCACCTGAAATTATAAATCGTAATAGATGAAAAGATTCACTTCAATGAATCAACTTTATTTTCATTTTATAGAAATAGTTGGCTATCAGCTCACCTTGCTATCTCGCATAAAAAAGCAAACATTCCTTATTTTTGTTAAAATACCTTAAATATGATCTAACAATTTAATAAAATCTGCAAATCAAATTATTTTCAAAATTTTGATTATTGCGGTAAGATAAATTACAATTGTTAGTTGTTAAATAATTTGATCAAAAAGAAAAAAACAATTATAATAAAAAAAGAGAGAGTTAGGTACTCATTTTTATTTTTTTAATAGTCAAATCATTTTATATTCCTTCTTACAGTTAATAAATTTGGAGAGTACTAATGTCATCAATTTTTTTATTAATAAAGCTAAATAGTATGCAAGATTCACTAAAATTTGTGATTCTGTTCTGTTGATGAAAATAAATAATCCTTATTAAAAATTATATATGTGCCCTTATAAATTTATTTTTAGCAATCGATATTATTTTTTTAATTAAAAGTATGAGAGTTTTTTGGTAATTAAATAAATTGATTAATATCATCTGTTGGTGTGATAAATTAAATAAATCTTTTAATTGGTTGAGGGGTTTACAAAAAATTGATCGATAGATCATACTTATAATTTTTTTCAAATTCTTTAAATTTTATTCGTTTATTATGTGAATATCATTTTACATACATAAACAAATTATTATCCTTCACAAGACACAAGACTCATTTACAACTTACTAACAATTACACTCCTTTTAATCAGTTTTATTAAAGCATATTAATTTTGAGAAGTGTTAATTATTATTATCTTTACTCAACCCGTAATTAAATAATGGCTCAGTTACACTTCAGATTTAAGGTTTTATAGTATTTAATAAGGAAATTATTTAATTATAATTATTTCTCTTGTAAAATCATCCTTGGGGATCGATTAGCCTTTAATTTATTATTATTATTCAAAATCAATTTATCATATTAATACTTATTTTATTTGATTATGATGGAAGCAGAATTATAAAAAACTAATAATGAATTAATCTTTCAATCATAATTTTTAAGTTAAATATTTATTATAAATTAAACAAACTCTTAGATATTTTAAAAGATAAAATGGTGCAGTCATTTAATTTACTTTGTTAGACTAATTTACTACTAGTAATTTACTCTTAGATTTGATTTATTTTGTTGAGGGGTCCACCATTTTGTAAAAGAGATTTTTTAAATGATTGGTTGCATATGAATTAAAAAGGATTAAATAAATAGGTGGTTTTGTAGATTAATTATTGGGTTTATGATCAAAGCTCGTAAATAAAATTTTTAGATTTTGTTACAAATACTTCAAAATTAAATGTTCTCCTCCTCCTCTATTTCCCAGTTTTTATGATTAGTTTTACTTTTTTACATATAGAATTTTTAATGCTTATAAATTCTCGTGAGAAATGCGAGTCTTACAATTGAAAATATCTTCGAATTAATTAATTGTTTTTAGTTGATTAGTTGTAAAAAAATATGTTTTGCTGAGTCAATGTAAACTCAATTATTATCGCTTGAGAGCAATAATTTTTTCTAATTTACTTTTGATTATAAAAAAATAGTATATAATAAACAAAATAGATTTTGAGTAGTATAGTCTCTTCTTTTACATGCTTAACCCCATAAAATAAATACTACTATGATAATTTTCTATTTTGAAAATAAACGAAAATCTTTTTTTGGAATTTATGCTGCTTCTTATGTTGTAGTCTGGGACATACCCTATCAACGTAGATATATATTTAATTTCTAATGCTAAAGAGTGTAAAAAATACATTTTTATAATAACTTTTTATCGAATTATATTTTTTAAAAAGCGAATATCAAAATTGTTATTAACAGAAGCTTGTTCAAAATTTTTGGATCAGTCCTTTTCAGAGTACTGATTTCTAATCAAATAAAAGCATTTTTACATCAATTAAATTACACTTTTTTCACCTTTTTATTTTAAGAATCATCTTAAAATCATTCTAAATATAGAACAAAACTCACATTTAACAGCAGAGAAAGTAAACAAATTAAACTAGCACAAAGAAAAAAAAAAATAAAGTTTTGAGTTAATCAAAATAAGAATTTAATGAAAATTTTACCATAATTATGAAATTATAATTGCTTATAAGTTCTGAGAAGTATTTATAAAATAAATTATTTATCTTTTATTTTATGAGAGAATGTAATTTAATGTGTACGTTTTAGATATAGAAAAAACAAAGAAAATTAGAAAAAATTGTTTATAATCAATTAAAATTTGACTATAATAGATAAGAGTATTTATTACTCTCCGTATAATATTTATTTATTATTAATGCATCGACAATTTTATTAATTCCTTCTAAAAGCACCTAATTTGCGTAAATTAAAAATTGTAAATTTCTAACTTACAACAAAATAATCACATTTTATGATTTCTTTTCAAGCAAGCAGAAATCAATAAAATTTACAAGATGAATGAGTGATTTTAAGGAGCATAGTGTCAGCTGAATTAATTTTGCTTTTATCATATTTTTAAGAGCATGTTTCAAGTATTCAAAACAAAATAGATCAACCTAAATACAGATTTTAATATAGCTGAAAAAAAATAAATAAATACATGTTTTTATCCCTTTTTTACAATTGAAATTTGTATTATTTCTACATGTTTTTGTTAGTGTTATTTGCATGCCATTTTTACAAAATTAAATTTTTATAAGAAAAAGTTTGAAAGTCTAAGATTTTAACGAAATATTTTGAGGGAAATTTCTAATATAAGCTTAAGATATATTTTTTTGTAAAATTCTTATGAATATTTTAACAACTATTTCGAATATTTACAATTTAATTCAAAAAAGCTAAATATATTGAAAAACTTGAATTTTTTACTCTATAATTTAATTCGGCTTACTTATAAATTAAGTTAAAATAAATACTTATAAAGCATCAAATATTTAGAATCAGATTGTATTATTTTAAAAAAACACTTGTTCAAATAAATAAGTCCTGTTCATATAAATATGCATATAATTGGTGATTTATAACACTTAATATTTAAATAAAAATTTTTTGAAAACTAGGCTAAATATTTACTAGGGCATAATGAATGTATCAATTAATCAATAAATGAGACGCTAACACAGTAATAGAAATTAACTTAGAACAATAAAATCCCCACATAAAGTATAGACTTATTTTTAATATCAGTATTGAGAGAAACATACGATAATGTTTGAAAATAAGAATATGATTTAACAAAATTAGAGCAGTATAAATTTAATCTTAAGTAAAATTAAAAAAAACTTAGTCATGTTATTTATTTTACAATTTTAGTACAGAGGATGGTTTCAATCAAATAAATTTCTTATTCTCCACAAAATTAATAAATTGCTAAATTGTATTTTTAAATATTAGTATTTCGTAATTTGTTAGAAGGTAAATATGTGATTATAAACTTTAGAAAACAAACACGCACTTCTAGCTTTAAATACTTGTTTTCAAATATATTCTTTTTAAAAATAATCTATTGATGATTGTACTACCTCAATTACTTGAATTTTAATCATTTTGCCATTCAATTTTTTTAATGAAATTAATGGATATTAAATACTCCTCAATAAAAACATCCTATAATCTGAATATTTAAATTCAAAACTTCGATTATTGTATGCTTTAATGCTATATAAAAATATCTTACCCATTTTAATACTAAGATATTTAAGTTTCTCAATCTTCATATTATTATTTAAATTCAATTTTTGAGTAATATACTTTGTTAAGTGGTATTTTTTTAAATATATCTCAATTACTGGATACACAATATACTATTTTTCATGGAATTTTCACACCCCTTAATATATTTTTCAAACTCGAATCAGCTAAGCAATCTTACTTTTTAAATAAATATTTCTATTAATTATATATTTAAATCTTTTCATTTTGTTTTACTTAACATAACTATGTAATCAATTAATAATTTATTAGCTGTTAAATTTATTATTGGGAAATACTTTTTATTTTAACAAAGGGTTATAAATTTGAAATCTGTATCTTTGCATTTATATTTGTGTAACTTGTAAGATCTAATTTTATGAAAACTTATTATTATACTAATTTTTATTAATCAATTCATTTTAATACTTTAAAAACTTTTTATGGATTAAAATTGTTTATGATATATTTATTTAATAAAAAATTCTCAATACACTTTTTGTTTAAAAACATAAAAATTTATTCTCATCTTCAAAGCAAAATATTTATTAAAACATAATAAAAATAATTTAAAATCTAATCTTAAATAATTATCAGCTAGCTTATAAATTTTTAATTTTATAATAAACTAAAATATAGACTTTTCTATTCATTTATCAAGATAAATTTAATATTAATAAAATTAAATAGTTTGAATTATTTTACAAATCTTAAATATTAAATTTAAAAATAATTACTTTTTTTAATTTTAAAATAAATTCAAATCCAACACTTCATTGTAAACAAAATAAGTTGATAAATATATTCATAAAATAAATAAAAACTTTTTTTTAAATGCCTTTATAATTGTTAAATTAAATAAAATTTAAGAAAGTAGAGTAAAAATTAAACAAACATTTATTATTTTCTAAAAAAGAAAATGAATAAAATATTGTTTTTTATTCTTTAATAGAAAGAAAATAAAATAGTTTTGTAAGTAATATTTTATTCATAATTAAGAAACCTTATAAATATTGATTTTTAACTTTAAATCTACAGGTTAGGGTTATTACTTTTAATTATTTTATTAGTAATTTATACAAATAAATTTTATATAAAATACTTTTAAAATATTTAAATAATAATTATGAAATAAATTATTATTTTGCTATTTAGATATGAATTAAATGTAAGTTAATTTTGGATATTTAATTTTTTATTTTATAAATGAGAAATTAATTTTAATTAATAAATATGAATAAACTAAAACAATTTTTAATTCTTATCTAATAAAAATAAAAAAATCTTCAAAATAAATTTTATTTTATATTTTTTTAACATTTTTAATTTTTCAAAGAAAATGTAATTTTACTCTAAAATTATTTAAATTTATGAATTAGTTATTTTATTAACTTAATTCAGATTATAAAATTAAGTAAAAAATAAATTTATTCAAATTTGAAATTAATTTTTATTTGTTATTTGTTTGTGATTAAAAAAAATACTTTTAATTTTATAAATATTTATTTTTAATTCGTTATTTACATTTCTATAATTGCTAAAATAACAATTTAGATACTCAAGTACTTATTTGCAGATTTATTATTCATTTTTACTCATTTCTATATATAATAATTGAAATATATTTTCAATAGAACATATGTTATTAATCATTTTAATTTAGATTGTTTTTTTAAATTTTAATCAAAAATTTTAGTAATAAGAAATTAAATTTTTCTTTTGGAAAAATAAAAAATGGAATTTTATTTTTAATAATCTTTATAATTTGGTATCAATCATTTTTGATTATAAATAATTATCTTTTTACTTTTAATTTAATATTTATGTTATGATATTGATGGAAGAAAATAAAAATGTTTTGTACATAAAAACTTAATTAAGATATTTGATTATTGAAAATTTTTATATAAATATTGAATGATATATTTTTTATAAAATTTATTTAAAAAATGTTTTATAATTTTTTTTTCAGTAAAATTAATTGTTTTATAATTTCTAAAAATAATTTGCTCTTTTTAATAAATTTACAAATATAATTATTAACCATTTAATTATAAATTTGGATAAAACTAAATTTGTACTAGATCTATTCTTAAATCTAATTAAAATTTTAGCTAATAATTTATGAGAATTAAAATTATAATTTTATGAACAAAATAATCTAAATTTTTGATTGCTAAATAAATATTTTTATGATCGTGTTTAGACTAAAGATGGTAGAATATATATAATTTGAATGAAAATATAAGAATATACTCAAAAACTCACAATAATCTATGCTTCATAATCATTTTTGATTAGAATATTTGAGAATATATTCAGAGATATCAATTTTTTAGACATGAAAAAAAGTAAATAAATACTTGATATGATGTTTAGTTGGTAAATAAATAGTACCACGTAATAACTTGTAAAATAAAAAAACCTTGCTTAAGATGTACAATAAGAATAAGTATTTTAATTGATATAATTTAAAATAAATTTAATAAAATAATTAATGTAGGTTTTAGATATTATCAGTTTTAAAAGAATGAATTTAATTAAATTATGTAATAATTTATTTGTAAAATTGTCAAAAATATCGTTTCCTGATTAATTATTGTTAGGAAAATAAATTAGAACAATTTAGAAGATCATGGAAATTTATTTTTAGTTATTGACTGATTGTTAAAGTAATTGTTTTAGAAATAAAAATAGTTAGTTAGTTAGTTACCTATCTTTCTTTTCTATCTTTCAATCTATCTATCAAACAATCTATTTTTGATTTTGAAAATAAATTTTTTAGTATTAATATACTGAAGTTTCTGAGTCAAGCGTAAATAAAAGATGACGGCACAGATGATAATATTTAATAAAAAATCAATATAATTAAAGATTAAAAAAATCATCTACTTAAGCAAAAGGTAAATTAACTTGAAATGCTCAATAAATCAAAAGAAGAATAAAAATTTACTGAATTTTAAAAATTTTGTAACAATATTGGATAGTCATTTTTACTTGGTTCGGCAATCGGTATTCCATGTTTCTTTTACCATGGTAACAAATTAATTAATTTATATTCTTTATTTATACTTTAAATTTGCCTTATAAATTTGTTAATTATCTTTAATCGCATGTAAATAACACATAAAATACTCACTTAAATGAGTTCAAAAACCACCTTTAATACTGACTTTATTATTTCGAGATCTCAAAACAATTTTTAGGCTAACGAAGATACTTATTTTTGCAAAATTATTAAAAGGATATAGGTATGCTCCTGTAACTAGTAAGTTTTAGGCAGGATGGTAGCTAGCTAAAACCAGAGGAGTTCTCCTTGGTACTAATTTTTTGGTTTGGAGACTAATCTTTGAATCATCAAATCACTTCTTAAAACAATTCAGAGGAAAAGATGATGTTTTCAACTGGGCAGCTGGCGGAGCATTCGTTGGTTGGATTTTAACAATTAGAGGTAATAACAATTCTACTATAATATAATTTTTAGCAGTTATATAAAATGAAAAGTGCATTATCAACTAGTCTTAGTAAAATTTTGATCAAGAATTTGCTTTTAAAGTGTTTTTAATTGAAAGGAAAATAGAAAAGAGTATTTAGAAGCAACAAGAAAATAATCTATATCAATATTTTTATTTAAGAAAATTTATCATATTTTCTACTTGAATAAATTAGAGAAACTTCAAGAAACAATTGTATATTTGAGTAAAAAAAGACTATTTATTTTATTTTTACTCAATATCATATAAAAAACAACAAAAAAGTTTATATAGATATTATATTTGAATATTAGCCAATCAATAAAATAGCAGCAAGCAAATGGAGTTTCAGATTTTTTCTCACTGCTATTGAAAGAGAACCAATGAAAATACAAGTTTATAAAAAAAATATAATTTGACATTATTATTTTAATAATTTTTATTTTCAATCAAAAGAAATTTTAAAATTATGGTTTGAACTAAGTTTTCTATTTTACAAAATAGAATATTCTTATTACCCTAAAAAAAATGCCCTAAATTTATTACAATTTTAATAATACCAAACCAATTAAAATCCCTTGCAAACACATTTATTAGTAAATAAACTATAGTAGAATTTTCATCTTTCATAACGAAGTTTCTTGAAATAACGAAAGAATAAATAAACAGATTAATTAATTAATAAATAATCTTAATTTAATTTTAAATTTTTTTAAAAATTCTTTGTTGAAAAGATTCATCGATTTTAGATATAATTGGAAAATATTTAAAATAATTTAAAAAGATTAAAGATAATGCAATAATAATTTAACTTTTTATAATAATCTTAATAAATATTTTATTATAAAAAGCTGGTCCTAAACTAGGACTTATTTGGGGAGTTGCTTATTCAGGGTTTTACTAGGGATAATATTACTTTAATAAGGAATTCGAAAATTTTAAATAAAAATGTTAGTTACCTGAAAGTCCATAAATGGAAATGATTTAAAATTTAAATGATTAAGCTTAATAAATTTGGTTGTCACTTAAGTTGTATCATCAAAATATATTCATTTTGAGAAACAATACATTAAATTTCTTGGAAAACTTTAAATACAACATCCTTGAAGGTTTTTCTAATGTTTTAGAGCTTAAAGATAATGCACTTAGCTAAGATTGAGAAATACAGTCTAAAATAATTTGAAATCGATTGGGAAGAAAATTACTATTATATTTTAATTCAGTAACAAACCTAATGAAGTGATACTTTTAAAGTGAATTATATATATGAATACAAATTAGTCAGTCAGTCAAGCATTTAACTTGCAAAAAAAAAACAAAAAAACGCAAAAAAAAAACAAATTAATAAACAATATCCAAACTAAACTAAACACATTATTAAATAGATTTAACTAATTAATACCTACTTGATTATATATATGCAAATTTTTATTCTTACATATACATATTTATTTTATTTGATACTGTTAATATTATTTTTTATATTTCTTGTACATTTTATAAATTTGTAAATACTTTTGATTGATTGATTGATTCTTAAACTCTTAAAAGAGTGATTAGATTCTAAACTAAAAATTAGCTTCATTTTCAAATTTTCATTCATTTTACTCATTTGAAATATCGAGGTTAATTTATATTTTTTGTTGTGAAGCAGTTCTGATGTGTGTGTCAAACATTTGTTCAGAATGCTTGTTTAATTTGAAATTAGATTCTTTGCTCGTTTGCCTGTCTGGGAATATAGAGTTTAAGAAATTCTACGCGAGGGTAATATCTTCTTTTGGAGTGTCAAATTTTTAAAGAACTGATACAAACCCTCTTACCCAGAAGTCGAATTATACTTTAGTAATGTTGTAATAAGTAAAGGCTGCAAACGAATCGTGGTAATTAAATGCACTTATTTCTGGTTCAGAAAACTCTATTATTAACTCTAAAAGTTCAGTATTTTCTAGATTTTTCAAAAGAATCTCTTTTGGTAAAGGCTCGTCTGTTATTTAGGTTTAAACCCATTCTGATAGATTTTTTAGAATAACTTGTAGTGGTTAAGGTAATATTTAAGATATATATTTTTCATAGCCTAACTTTTATCTAAGGATTGTGAACTTGCACTTCAGATCAGATCTATCTTCTACACTTAAATAAGAATAGATTTCAAAGGCTTGTATTGAAACAAACTCTAAGGATTCAATGAGTCGTTAGAAGTTATCTTCTATGGCAATTTATTACAAATATTAAATAAAGACTGTAGCTGATATTTTTGATGTTATGTAATTGATTAATTATTGTGTTAAGTCCATTAACTATTGAGTTGTTACTATTTTAATGAATGAACTACTTACTAAAAAACTCTTTAGTGAGAGGAAAATATGTCTCTCTAGATTCGACGGGTTTCTGATAAACAAAACATCAGTACATATTATTTAACGTAGTTAGTCTAATCTGCTAATAATTTTGAGTATCTGCTATCTTGTGATAACTAAGTTCTACTTTAGCAAGAAATAAAATAATCTCTTCTTCAATATAAAAAAATCTATTGAACTCAACTTTATTCCTAAAGATCTTATCTTATCTTTCAACGTTTCAGCAATTTAGTGATCATTACTAATTTTAAGGAACTCACAAATCATTTAAACATATTTTTCTTAATAAATCGGGTTATATATTTTTTCCAAAATAGCGTTATACTGCTCTTCGTAACAATCTCTAAGAAATTCTTTGCTCTAGATTAGGTCTCCAAAAAAAATGGCAAACATTTTTTCTATAAAAACTCTGCCTCCTATTTCATCTAAAAGATTATCTGGAAGGAGGAATGATCTGTTTTCCTTAAAGACTTATAGCTTGTACTCTATATTTTTTACGTTAGCTTAAATAAAGCTCTATTTCAATAAATCTTCTATTCTTTCCACTCCATATAATGGAAGCTTGATAGATTATGTCAGAATCTACTATTCATTTATGGGTTCAGTATTTATGTTGGTCATACTGCCTTGGGCAAAGGATTGATTATTGTCATTTAAAGTAATCACACGCTATGATGTGATTACATTTTTTTATTGTTAGATTGAATTCTCTTTGTTTCTCATAAGCTAATTCGAGTTCGTTCCTTCTTCTTGGATATTATATATTGAATCTAAGAATACACCAAGAAAGAAGCAGAATTCTTCTACTTCAATGAAACAAAAGGTTTAAATAAAAATCTTCATCTATTCATCTTGAGTAATTAATAGCTTTAGATGTCGAATGGACTCTATCAACTCTTTTTCTATTTCCACCATAGTTTAAGTTCTCTGCAGTTTTCTTTTTACAGGAACATTTTAAGTGTCGTGCTCTTCCTCTTGAATTTCGCTTTAACTATAGTTTGATTTTGAATGGAAGCTTTTATTCTTATGCTTTCTTGATTATTCGTTGATCATATTTACATTTAACAATCCTTAATTTGAACTTAAACTTTCCTGTGAATCTCCATCCAATTGTTTGATTTTAGATTCTGAATAGAATTTTGTGTGAAGTGAATCTACTGTGTACTATCTTTTAATTTATTTCTTCTCAATATTATTGATGCTTTTGACGAATTCTGTTTTTTTCTTAACTTTTGATCTCTCAAAGTTTTATTTCTTTTGAGACATTTATTAATTCTGCTCCTAATTGTTATCTATCAAAACTAAAGAAGGAGATTTTACAATTTTAGGTAATTAAAAATTGGAGTTATCCTCTTCTTTATTTCTATTTGTGATCATGATTATATCTGTCATTGATCTTGTATTTTGCTTTTTACCTTAAAGATTTAAAGAAATTGGAGGCAATTGAATCTAATTATTGGAAGGCAAGGTACTTATTATGTAATTTTAACTTATTTAGCTCTTAACCTCTTTCTTTTTAACCATTGACTAATAGTTTTATTGCTTGTACTTTGTGTCTAAACTCTAATGAACATTTTTGGAATCCAGCTCTCTCTTTTTAACATCACTAGGTTTTAGATTAATTTACTTGTTCAAAGTAAAACGATCATATGCTATTTCATTCAGAGATGATTAAACATTTCTATCTGATTTTATCTCAATAACTCTGTTACTAGATGCATTAGATGGTGTTACCCCTTCTTAAGTTAAATGATGAATAGAGTTAACTTTACTACTCTATATATTATTTAGGTTAAGTAAAAATTTCTTATTATTTTCAATAATTAATGACTTTTAATTTTCTTGCTAACACTCCTACTCATTTTACTATTGTTGTTGCTCACTTAAAATAGATTAATTTATTTTATTCTATTCCTTTTATTTAGCTTATTAATATGCTTAGGTAGCTTTTAAATTACTATCTCGATTATGAAGTTCATTTAGAGTATTTTATATTTGATCTTTAATGGTGCTTTAATAGCCTAATTTTGAATATCTAAACTATGGAGAAGTAACGAGATCAAATTAAGCATCCCCAAAAGGAGAAAAATAATTTTTCTCGATAAATAATTTAGTATCTGGGTTATTTAAATTCTTTACAGAATTGTAAGTACTTACCTTTTAAACGTGATAGTTTTTAAACAATTTAGTTTTTTTATGCGAATTTTAAGGGCTTTAAACCTATTTTGTAACGTCACTATTATTTTTAAGTATTTAAGTGCTAATATTTTGAGCAGGGTATATCAAAGGAAGTGCACTCAAGTGCTAACTCTAAGTATGTGTATTCTAACCAATTAATAGCTTACTAATGTTACCGTGCTCATTTTAGGTTTTAATATAATTCTTTTTTGAAGTAGTTTGACTTTCTTACAAATTTTTCAATAATTTACTACTCTAATTTTTTTAGGCTGTTTGGCTTATTTTATTACCAAATATTTCATCAATCATTTTTTAGCTTTTATTCTTTTTTGCTTGTTTGTATGAATAACTTTACTAAGCTTTCGAACTTGGAGAATTGAAGTATTGTAAAGGAAGTACAAACTTAGTTGTATCTGGTTCGCTCTTCAAGGCTTCTTTATCGCTAGATTATGACAATTGTACTCTAAAAAAATTTGCAAGATTCTATTTATCGCTACCTGGTGATGATTAATCTTATGCTAAATAATTAATTTGATTTATTCCACTCGTTTCTGTATTTATTTACTTTTATTCACTATTAATTGGGCTGTGAGCTTGTAGTTAGTCATACTAAGCGTTAACTTAAAGCTTCTGATTTCCTATATTTGGCAATAACAATTTTTACTCAACTCCATTACTATTATTCACAATTTATTAATTTTTTAAATGACTAAAATGAACTAATTATGTAATAGATTTTTCTTTTCTTGAACTTTTATTATTAAGCAAAGAAACTTTCCTGTTACAGTCCCTAGGAGATTAGAATATTTGCTAATCTTGTTTCTAATCATTTGTTTTTTGTTGAGAATATTTTTATTTAATATAATGAGAAAAGGGATTTTCTTTGCTACAATAAAAATTTGTCGATTACTGATTTAAGCTCATAAAAATCTAAAAACTATGTTTGTTTGCTGCTCTCCCAACTTATTATAAACTATAAACCTTTTTTTATTTAGCTAGCTTTCTATTTTTAAGTACTAAAACAAACAGCAATAATTTTGCAATATAAATATAAAATAAAATTAAAAATATTGTTTCAATAAAAAAATTTCTAATACGTTTAGCTTTCTTCAAATTTATTTGATTCTATAAAAAAATAACAATAACATTACATATAATTTCGATGAGTTATAATAATAATAATTTTAATGGTTATATTTATTTTAGATTTATAAAGTTAAAATATCAAGAAGAAAGAAATAAAGAAAGATAAGAGCAGATGGCAAATATTTATTTTCTATAATAATTTAATTTTAAACATTTACGACTTAAATGTTGATAATATGTTTTCTTATATTAATTTGTTGATTCACAAAATCTTTACTAATATTTAAATTTAATAAAACTAATCATCCATGCTAAAAAAATATATTATGCACTTTTATTTTTAATTATGTCATCATTACAATTCTAAAAAAATGTAATTTTTTTCTATATCACTTAATTTATTATCATATGTTTGCTCTAAATTTTAGTTAACTAAATGTTTTAAATTCTAATTACTAACCTGTTATTTCTCATTAATTAATAATGAAAAAAAAAGATAAAAAATATAATAAAAATGGTAAAAATATATTTTAGTTATCCAAAAATAGTACAAAAATCAAAATTAACAAAATTAGTTTTTGAAATTTTTTTTCTTCATAAAATACAAAATATGAAAATTTCTACAAAAAAAACTGAAAAAAAATAGAGACTTTTCAATAACAATTAGTTTAATAGGCTAAAATGTGATTCATCAAACGAAAAAGTATTTATAATAAAGATACATACAATACCAATTCCAAGGTTTACTTATATGTGTTTTTTTAAATTTAAGAAATAAATAATAAGATTTTAGATAAAGGGCAATTATTTAATTAAATTTTGTAAACCAAAAAAACTAATAACTCTTCAAATAAGTTAATTAAACCAAAAATTATTTATTGCCATAAACATATATTCATAGTATTACTTTAAAAGTAAAATATTCGAGTTTTATAAAAAGGCTAGTTAGTTAGTTATTTAAATAAAGTTTTAAATAGGAGTGATTTTTTCAGGACATAAAAATATCTGCAGCTTTAAAATCATACCTTTTTAAGAAAAACTATCCCTTAGAGATACCAAGTTTATAGCCAGGTTAATTTGAGACTGAACTCATATTATAAATATTTCGAAATATATTTTTGAAAATTAAACTCTATTCAATCATTTTTAAGAGAAAAAAAATCAAAAATGGAAAAGCTTTCTTAATATTTAACTAAGAAGTTTAATAAGAGAGCTGCTAAGTAAGATTTAGTGAATTAGCGTAAAATATAATCAAACTAACCTACTGAATTATATATGGATAATGGGATTTCTACATCGAAATATACTCTTTTAACTTTCTTACCTTTAAACATAATGGAGCAATTTAGCAAGCTAGCTAATGTGTATTTCTTATTTATAGGATTTATGTAGATGATAAATACTATTTCGATCTCAGAAGGGCAACCAGTTATTTACTTCCCTCTATTGGTTGTAATTGCTATTTCTATGGGTAAAGATTGTTTAGAAGACCTTAAGAGGCATAAATCTGACTAGAGTGAAAATAATGAAGAAGTTGAAGTTTATAGAAACGGAAGCTTTATTAAATGCCCTTCAATGTCCATTTAAGTGGGAGAAGTTTTAAGGGTAAGAAGAGGAGAACATTTTCCTGCGGATGTCCTCTGTATTTACTCAACAGGTAAAAAAGGAGAAGCTTTCATAGAAACAAAAAACCTCGATGGAGAAACAAACCTTAAAAAAAAGATAGCACCTAAAATTTCAAACAATTTAACAATACAAGACTTCGCTTAATAATCCTTAACTTTTTAATATGAAGCACCAAATCCTTATTTGTATAAATTCAATGGAACTATTAGGATAAAAGGAAATCCAGAGGAGGTGTCAGTAAATGACAGTAATTTTATTCTTCGTGGTTGTTCATTATAAAATACTGAAATGGTTTATGGATTAGTATCTTACACTGGACATGAAACAAAGATCATGCTTAATTCAGTGAAAGCTCGTCCAAAGGTAATCTTAATTTTGTTGTTAGAATTTTTCATAAGCAATTTATAACAATCATTTTAAAATATAACAGTAAAAATACAATTAATTTTTTAATCATGAGATAGTATTTTACTGTTTTAGCAAGGGTTAAAGGAAATATCTTTTGAAAGTTTTAAATTTTTAGACATTAAATACTCTTTATTTATTTAAAATGATATTGATTACATTTGTGCCAGTAAAATAATCAGATTTTTTAATTATTATCACCAAAAGTTTTAATTAAGATTTATTTTCGAATTTTTTTTTACTGTGCTTATTTATTATTTTTTTTTATAAAAAAATGAATGCTTACAATTTGTGTCATTTTAATTACAATTATTGAATTGGATAAGCACTAAAATTCCATCAAGTTTGTCCAAATATATATTTCTAACCACAAAATTTTCAAAAATTAAACTGTGATGATAATTAATTTATTAATTATTTTAATTTTCTTTCTTTCTATATTTATCTTAATTAATTGTTAATGAAACTAAGTATCCATTTTAAAATCTAGTTTTATTCATTGATTAAAAATAAAAATAATATTTGTAAATCAAACTTAGTGGTTTGGAATTTTTTTGCTAAAAAAGTTTATTTGGTATTTTTTTAACTTGATTTTCTATTAAAGGTTATTTATTGCAGCAAAATGAGTTTTACTCTCTCTCTCTTTTAACTGTTATGTCAAAGATATAAATAATTATTTATATATATAAATTAAATTACAAAAAATATTTTTTAATATAAAATTAATTTCATTTAAAATAGAAATCTAAAGTAGAAGTTTAAATGAATGGCTTTATTGGACTTATATTTTACATATAGATCTTTATTTGTTTCGCTACTGCTATAATATCTGCTATCTTATCTGATTAAATATTTAATAGTGCTGGATATTTATAAATTTCTAATAATGATGCAGACAAAAATTTTATGCTGAATTTTTTAATTAAATGGGGAACTTGGATTTTAATTTTTACAAATTTTGTTCCTATTTCTCTTCTTGTCACTTTGGAAATGGTCAAATTCTTTTAAGGAAAGTTTATAAGCAGTGATAGAAATACTATGGTGATAGACCCTGAAGATCCAACCCACCCACAAGTTGCTAGTGTAATGTCAT
The DNA here is from genome assembly GCF_000189635.1 of Tetrahymena thermophila SB210. Lineage (NCBI taxonomy): Eukaryota > Ciliophora > Oligohymenophorea > Hymenostomatida > Tetrahymenidae > Tetrahymena > Tetrahymena thermophila. The sequence goes on along the minus strand of NW_002476326.1, from coordinate 413,142 downwards.
CTAATCTTAATGAAGAGCTTGGATAAGTGTAGTATATTTTTTCTGATAAAACAGGTACTTTAACTTCAAATGTTATGAAATATAAATGCGTTTCTATTAATGGAATATCCTATGGTGAAAACAGAGATTTAACTGATAATGATATTAAACAATTACCTTAAGTAAAAAATGTTGATTTTAGAGATAGGAGTTTATTCAAGTAGCTTGAAGACCCTAAGTCTTCAAATTATAGTTATATATGTGAGTTTTTAACTATGCTCGCTGTCTGTCATTCAGTTATCACTGAAGTTGATTCTAAAACATAATTAATTGAGTACAACGCTTCATCCCCTGATGAATTAGCTTTACTCTACTTTGCTAAATTTGCGGGAATGGAATTTACTGGAATTGATGAAGAAGAACAAATGAGTGTTAAATTCAAAGGAAAAATAAAAAAGTTTTAACTACTCCATGTTTTAGAATTCAATTCAACCAGAAAGCGTATGAGTGTAATTGTTAGAAATGAGAATAATCAAATAGTGCTATACACCAAGGGTGCTGATTCTATTATATAAAAGAGGATGGCTTAGTGCGATGAAACAATAGTTGAAAAAACATGGGGTAATCTCCAAAGGTATGCTTAGCAAGGTTTGCGTACTTTACTTTGTGCAAAAAGAGTAATCAAATAAAAAGAATACGATGAATGGAATGCATAGTATCAAGTTGCATGTGCAGCTCTTGAAGAAAGAGATAAAAAAATGGAATCATTACAAGAAGTTATTGAATAAAATCTTGAAATGTTAGGAGCAACTGCTATTGAAGACATGCTTTAAGATTAAGTAGGTGAAACAATATCTGTATTAAAAAGTACTGGAATCAAAGTAATCAAAATTTATTTATTCATAAATTCAGCTTTTTGATAAAGGAGAAGAAACTCCTTTCTAGAATTTTTTGTTCTTTTCTATTAATTCAAATATTTGAAAAACATATTTATTAATTTAATATCTAAATATTTAGGTATGGGTTCTTACTGGTGATAAAGTTGAAACAGCTATAAATATTGGATATTCTTGCAAATTATTGACAGATGATTAAGAACAGCTTGTTGTTGACGGGGAAACAGAATAGTAAGTTTGTGATTCTATTGAAGATGTTAGAAAAAAAATATTGGAGATTAGAACAGAAGACGAAGATTAAGCTCCTTACAAAAAAACTCCTATTGCTTTAGTACTTACAGGAGATAGTCTTATACCTTGTATGAAAAATGACAAATTAGTTAGTTAAGTCATGGAAATATCAAATGAATGTGATGTGGTTTTGGCATGTAGAGTTTCTCCTAAATAAAAGCAAGAAATAGTAGCCATGGTAAGGAAAGCTAAACCTAATATAACTACTCTTGCAATAGGAGATGGTGCAAACGATGTAAATATGATCACAGAGGCACATGTAGGAATAGGTATTAGAGGAAAAGAGGGTCATTAAGCTGCTCGTGCTAGTGATTTTGCTATTGGAGAATTTAAAATTTTAAGAAATCTATTACTTTTTCATGGAAGAGAATGCTATAGGTAGAATATTTTTTATGATTAGTTCATTATAAAATTTTAATTGACCTTTTTATTTTTAAAGGAGAAACACTGCACTGATATGCTATAATTTTTATAAAAATATGTTACTAGTCATTCCTCAATTATGGTATGGTATAATAAATGGATTTTCAGGTACTTCTCTTTATGATCCCTATCTATATCAGCTATACAATATGTGTTACACCTCAATCCCTATTGTTTGTAATTAAAAATTTTTTTTCTTTCTTAGATTATAAGTTATCATACATTAAATTTTATTTAGTATATGCCATATTTGATGAGTAATTTTCTTAGTAAGAATTGATTAAAATGCCTAAAGAGTACGGATAAGGCATGAGAAGTTCTTTGTTTAACAAAAGATAATTCATATTATGGCTATTTAATGGATTTTGGCAGGCAGCTGTGTGTTGTTGGGTTAGTTACTTAGGTAAATTGATTTCAAATTAAATATATTTGTTTATTAAGCTGAAATATTTTTTAATTATTAGGGATGGAACTGGTTTCAACCTCAAATGGAAGAATGTTCTTTTTTGCTTCTTCTGGTAATGCATCATTTGGTGGCTCTGTTATAATAGGAAACTTAAAAATACTAACATTTAGCTATACTCATACTATAATGTCGTTATTGTGTATTTTTGGTAGCATCATCTTCTACTTATCTAATCACATTATTGTAAGTGTAGTTAGCGCTTAATCTGAATTATGGCAAACTTTTTTTATATAAATAAAATCTCCTTCTTTCTGGTTATCAAACATGGTAATCATTACCTTAATTATGTCTATTGAATGGGCCATTTCTTACTTTAAATATGGGTAGGTGTATCCAGAAAAATTTTATCTTATAAAATAAAAACAAATTTCAACTCCTGATAAATAAGCTCTAATTGCTCCTACATCTAATTAAAATACCATTCCTATAGAAAATAATATTATTAGTTAAATTGCTACTCCTGCTCTGAATACTCCGTAATTTATTATTTTCTTTTTTTGAAAAAATAGTTAAAATAATTTTATTAAAATAGAGACATAACAACTTTACAAGAAAAAAACATTGACATTAATTTCAAAGAGCAAATAAGCAATTAAAAACACAGCATTATCATTTCAATGAGTGAGAAAATTCCTACGTCAAAAAAAATATCTAAATAAAACAAATAACATGATATATCTAAGAGTCATTATGTGGAGAGCAATAATCCTCCTATAGTTGTTGCCCGTTCTGTTCGTCATTAATTAACCACATAATACACTGGATATGCGTTTTCAGAGAGTGAAAAATTTACAGAAGCCAGAAAAAATAACTATTAAAATTGATTATTTTTTAAAAATGGTTAAAATTAAATAGATTTTCTAAAGTTATGTGAAAATCAAGAAAGATAACTTTAAAATTAATATTTCTAACATTTATTTGAGATACAATACAATTAAAATTTTGATAAAAAATAATAAATAAATTTATAATAAAATATTTTTTTTGCAAACAAATAAATTTGATTAAACTTCATGTCTGTCTATGTTAGTTATTAAGTAAAAAATGTTTGTCTTTTTCTTAATTAAAAAATTATTTTTCCTATTAAAAAGTGAAATTCATTCTTGACTTTTAAATATTTTTTCAAATTAAATAAATACTAAAATTATTTTTTTTAAATAATTTATTTTTTTGTTAATGTTTTTGAAAATATTTTTGTGTGTTTATTTATTTATTGATAAATTTGTTATCTAAGGATTCATTTAAATTTTAGCCAAAATAATTTATTTTGATTAATAATATAGCTCTGCTTTTTTATTAAATAAGAAGTTTGTTGAATTTTCATAACCATTGTTTTTTCAAGACATATAAATAATATATGGTATTATCTTCATAAAATTATTGAAAAATAAATTAAATCAAAAAAATAGTTAAAAATAAACACTTCATTTTGTATAATTTAACAATCACTTTTTGAAAAATTATAAGTCTTAATAAATATCAAGAATTTTTATAGGTAATTATTTAGTTTAACAAATAATAAACAATAAAAATAATTATTAATTTTTGGTTAAATTAAGCAATATTCATAAAAACCAGTATCAAGTATTTTATGCAAGAAGCAGTATAATTAGGCTAAAGGAGAGGTTCATCATCGGACATTAAAACTATTTATTAACCATAAGGGATAAGTTAAGTGTAGTAAATGTACTAAAAATATAATGAAGTTCCTATTGCGGTTGGAAGATCACAAATAATTCCTGAATAACAATAACAGCAATAGATTTATCTTTAGCAATAGTAGGTATAATAAATTAACAGCTAATTATTAGCTAATAATGGTAATCTTATGAGAGGAATAGAAAAAAATTAAGCATAGCCAATAGCAAGTTATAATGATAATAGAAACTTGAGTGAAGCGGGCGATGGCCTATATAAGAACAATTAGTATTATGAAAATTAAGAGATTATTAATGGCCAGTGTTTTTAACAATAATCATAATACCCTTTCTCGTGTATAGGAACTCTAAGGCAAGAAGAAAATCCAAACGATTTATTTGCTGAAGCTCTTTTAGTAGGCCCTTACCATGTAATAGTGCTGGCAAGTCAAATGAAAAAGCTGATAGTAACTTCTGATCAAAATATCACAAAGAGGCTATACTTCTAATATTTTGGCAAAGAAATTAATGTCAAAGATTTTTTTTTAAATAGTTCTAACTAGTACGCTATAGCCCTACTTGAGTAAGATATTGGAGCCGAGTATGGATATTTAGGCATAATTAATGCTAAAATAGACTATTTCATAAATATGATATAAAAGTAAAAAAGTATTGGCGAAAGTTGCATAATTAACATGAATAAGCCTAGCCAAAAATATGAAATAAATGATATTAGCTTTAAGTAGCTTAAAATAAATTCAATAAATAATGTCTAAGAGAGCGATTCTTAGCAATAAAATTATTTATCTTCTTAATAGAATATGACTAAAGGTTGGTACATCATCAAGGATGAACAGTTGGGATATTGTATTATTGGTTATTCTCAAAATAGTACAATACCTTTTATCAACACGATGCAGATAGAAAGATGGATGTCATCGAGTGATGAGACAGTACATGCAGATAATTTTAGTAATATTTTTTATAGTTTATTATAGAATTAAAAGATAGGCAAATAAGGAACAGATAAAATTAGCAAAATATTTTGAGTAAATTAAGGTTTTAACAGCTATATTAATTGATAATTTTATTAATTTATTGATAATTAGATATATAGATATATCTAAATTAATTAATTAATTATCATATAATTTTATTATTAATTTTTTATCTGATATTCTTGTTTCTTTTAGTATGAACGACATTAACATCAATAAACAAACATAATTATTTATTTTATAGGTTTTGTGGCTTCAACTAAAATGGATATTAAAGACTTAAATGATAACGCTATTTCTAAGGCTCACTCTTCTGGAATATATAAAATTTGTAGAATTAATCATGAAATAGTTGTTAGCAGTAGCTGTGATAATTCAATCAAATTCTGGGATCCAATCTCAAAGTCTCTTATAAAAAACTATTAAAATGATCAATGCTGCAGGAATTTTTGCATTTCAGAAGATTAATAGTACTTATTTGGTACATGTGATAATTATATATTTAGAATGAAATGGAAATCAAACTACCAAATAGATAAAGCCTTTTCTTGCTAAGATAAAATATACAGTATTTGTAAAATCAAGATTGATGAAAAGACAGGGCATGATATAATTGCTGCAGGAGATGCTCTTGGAAACATATATATTATTGATGCTACTTAAATGTAACAAATTTAGATTATACCAAATTCTACCACAAATAAAAATGGACATGTGTCAAGTCTTAATTCTATTTGCAAAATCAGCAACAATCAAATAGCTACAGCAGGAGGTGGAGGGTAATATTAAATTTTATTCAGATAATATTTAACCAATAAAGATTTAAAGATAATAGATTTGTTTAATTTCATTAGAATGTTTTACCGTTATAGTTTTAAATTAATTTATTTATTAATCTTTAATTTTCGACCATAGATTTTTTTACAATTTAAATAAATACTATCAAATATCAAAACAAATAAAACCCATAAATCAAACTGTTTTTCTTAATTAATTTACAAAATCAATCATTCATTACTTGTATGAATTTTATGATATTTGAAAGATCCTAATTCTTTCGGATTGCTTATCAACTTCTCATATTCCTTAATTTTAATCAATTTTCGCTAACTACCAAATTAATTAATTGTTAGAAATGTTTATTTACTTACTTACTTAATTAATTAAAATTAAATTCATTTTTTATTTTATTTAAACATTATTTGATTATGAATTTAATTTTTATGATAGCTAACTTAAAATTTGGATGTGGGAAGACGGATTTTTAGTGAAAAATTTAGAAGGCCACAACACTCAAAAGAACATTTATTTCGTAGATAAGCATCCTGAAAAAGAAAATTAATTAATAACTGCAAGCAGCGATCAAACTATAAGGGTTTGGGATATCAGCACTGGATAGCAAGTGAAGAAAATTCTTGTCAATAATTCTATTTATTGCGCTGGTTTTCTGAATGAGTATGAATTAGCTGTAGGTGACTTCAATCTTATAAGAATATTCAATTTAAGGACATGGCAATATAAAAAAATTGATAAACACACATGTAGAATTAACACTATTTGCTCACTAAATGAAAGAAGCTTTGTTAGTGGAGATATAGAAGGAAATATTTTTTTATTTAGCTTTGAAGATGATAATAAAAACCAAGAAATCCTTATCGAAGGTATCTAAGGTGACTCTAAAGTTCAAAATAACTAAAGCTCTTAGTTTAATAAAACATATAAAATAGTTTATCCTAATTACTAAAATTTCGGTGAAGTAAGTAGATTTAGACAACACACTGATGCAATTGAGTTATCTTTTGAAAGACTTGAGAACTAAAGTGTTAAAAACCCAGAGAGTGCTCAAAAACCTGCTAGCGAATAAAAACAACTAATTACCAATAAGCCTTAGTAAGCAAATTAAGATACTCTCAATCAGAAAAACTAAATCCAAAATCACAGCTTTGGTCAATAGCCAGTAAAAATTCAAAAGTAACAAGAAAATCCAGTAACAATGAGTACTCCATTAAAATAAGCAGCTGTGGTGGACAGAACTAGATAAAATTCAGTACATCTTATTTAAATGATTCCTCAGTAGAATAGTGCTGCTTAGTAAATAAGAGAATAGGAAGGGGTCTAAGATTTTTCTGAAAACTAAAATCTTGCTGCTTTATCTGGTAAAAAATAAAGCCTAGATAATAATTAGAAGAATAATTTTTCTTCTATTTAAGATTCACAAAACTTTGCTAAGGGTAATAGCATCTACAACAACGGTAATTTTATTAGTAGCGAGAAAAAAGATTTCTCTTATAATTATAAAAATCCATATTAAGACTCTATTAATAATGGTAGTAATAATAACTCCTTTATAAATGTTCCCAACAATATTTCTCAGAGTGAAAAAAAAATTGAAAGAAAAAATTCTTTTGAAATGGATAATATAAAAAGAGACAATGCACAAGATTCTAATTAAATCAATAGTTTTATTAATGCGTAAGGTATTAAAAACCCAGTAAACATTTCTTCATCTTCCACTGCTAACTTATAAAAAATAGGAAGTCCTGTAAATTTATAATTTTAAAATCAGTAAAATTAGGTTCAAATTCAACAATACAAAGTCTAATAAAATAATATTAATCCTATCAATCCATATGAAAGAAAAAGAAGTAACAGTGTTGTCAAGGTGTCATTAAACTAAAACGTAGATGAATAATTTTTAGCTTGCCAATAATATCTACCTTTGCAGAATAATTCTAACTAAAATTAGATTTACCAACCTCCCTGCAACAGCAACAATAATAATAACAATAATAACTAGTAAATTAATATAAATAATCAATCCCTTAATTAAGTAACAAACCAATATGGAGGAAGAGTTATAGTTGTTCCGAGAAGCTCAAGTGCAGCTAAATTGAGTGCCTAAACTTAGCAATAATAAAATAATCACCTTTCTAATAACATGAGCTCAGCTACAGCTGCTTAGAATCAACTCAGTTCAAATCCTTACAACTCTCCAAATTCAATTTAACAAGTTATGATTAACAATATTATATATTAAAAACTTAACCAAAACAATAGTAATGTTGTTAGCTCACCTTTTAATCAGATGATGCAAAATTAAATGAAGCAAATTTAAACAAATTAAATAAATTACCTTTAATAAGCAGTAACACCCACTCAATAGACTAATTCATCTGCTTAGAAAGACATTTAATCTCCTTAAATATATACTAACCCCAATAATAATAGCAATGAGAACTTACATAAAATTAATTAAAATAACCCAAGAGAATCTTTTGGATCTAAAGTGAGAAGTTTCACTCGTACTCCAGAGAAGACACCAATCTCTTAGTCTTTAGCTCCTTCACCTGTTCCATAAATTTAGCAATAGCCTAACCTAGTTTCTAACCAAGTCAACAGCCAATATAAACCATCCATATTAAGAGAAAGAAATCAAGGAAATAGCATGGATTTAGGAAATCATAACAATAATTAAAGCTTTAAAAATGAAAATGATGATAACAACTTATACTAAAAAGATAGTAAAATGAGATAAACTTACGAAAATCATATTTAACACTTAAAGAGTGAAATTCAAAAATTAGAGTAGAGCTGTGACAGTAAAAATGAGATGATTTCTTTATTAACAAAGGAAAAAACTGAAATGTTTGAAATAATCAACTAACTCAAAAAAGAGCTAGAGCTCACTAAATTAAATCAAGATAAAGAAAATAAGTCTAAATATGAAATTATGTAATGCTCAAATAAGCTATCAGAAATAAGTTTACTAAATGATGAGCTGATTAAAAAAATTACTCACTATTAAGAGCAAGAGAAGAAAAATTAATAAATTCTTTCAGATTTGATCAACTCAAATAGCCTATTAAATGAAAAAAGTGAACAGCAACAGAAAGAGAGTAATGAATTAGAGTCCCTGGCCTTTTAATTAAAATAATAAATTCAAGAAAGAGACTAGCACATCTCCATGCAACAAAATCGCATATAAGATTTAGAAAATCAAAACAATATTTTAAATCAAAAGTTAGAAGTTACTCAGAGATACAATGAAGAAGAAGTTTAAAATTTATAAAAATAACTAGCTGAAAAAGAAAGATATATTTCAACCATATTAAAAGTAAGTTGTTTTAATTTTTAATTTTGAAATTTATATTATTTTTTGAAATAAAAATAGGGCTAGTCAGTTTATGGTTTGCAATCTTTGAATGAATAGTAAAAGTAATCAAAGGCCATCTCGAAATACTTCTCTGAAAAAGAAAGCATATCAGAAATAAATCCATATGAGACTGAAAATAACAGAACAAATACATATCAAGAATAAGATTCGTCGTTGCTTTTTAAAGTTGAAAAAGAAGAAGAAAAATAGTCTGCTAAATTTTAGAGCCACTCAAACAATGACTCTGAGTTCACAAGTAAGGACTTAAAGGATAAGTATAAGAAAATAGAGATAATGGCATCGCTAAGAAGTGCTCAAGATGAATGCATAAACTTGAAATCATAAATACAAAAACTTAGACAAGAATATGGAGATTAAGTAGAGTTAACTGAAAAATATAATTAATTAAATGAAAGCTTTAAGCAAAAATCTAGAGAAGTTGATAACTGGCGTAAAATATACAACGAAATTTATGAAAAGCAGTGAATACAACAATAAGTAGATAAGCAAATCAGTAAATAAGAGTGTGAGTGAGTGAGTTAGTAAGAGTGAAATACTTAGTAATTAATAAATGATAAAATTCATAAAAAGATATTTCCTTGCATTATTTGTAAATAACCAAATTTATATGTTCAGAATTAACATAAAAACTAACACAAAAGTGTAATAATGATTTCTAACTAGTTATTTTCCTTGTTAATTTATATTTTTAATTTAGAATTCATGCAATTTCCAATAAGATTATGTTCAATAATATTTGGTCTTTAGTTTATTTTTTAATTATTAGAATAAAAATGAAGATTAATAATTTAAAATTATATTATCTTTACAAGTATTTTTAAATTTAAAAGTAATGTTTGACTTATTGTTAATAATTTATTGTTCAAAACTCTTTCATATCCTATTTACATTCTTAGTTTAGTAAATTCAAAATATTACCTAAGTAATTTAAATTAAGATATTATTTGATCATAACTCACTTAAAATAACATCTTTATTAATTAAATTAAATAAAAAAATAATTACTTATTATGTGTTAAAAAATGTTTTTTAAAAATTAAAATTTGAAAAAATGAACGAAAAATAAAATTTTCATCTATATATTCAAATAAAATAGTAGAAAATCTACAAAAAAAGAATACTTTATTATAAAAAGTAAAAAGTTTTTCTTTATTTCTTTTATTTTTTTATTAATTTAAAAGTAATTTTAATTAAATTAATTACAATTTAGCTTGCTTAGTAATTTGATTATTGAATCCTTTAATTTGAAAATATTATTTAGTTTAATCTAATTAATTAAGGAATTGCATTTAAAATTTAAAATTAGTATATATTGTAAGATTATAACTTTTTATCTTAATGGTATTTATAATAACTTAAATTTACTGGAGTGAAGATAAAAATGATATTTTTATTTTTTTGTTGAAAGAAATTAGAAGTAAATATACACTTAAAATAATAATACTTTATTTTTAAAATTAGGAAGAAGTTCTTTGATGTCTTTGTAATTTTTATGAATTTAAAAGTAATTTTAATTAAGTTAAACAGTATTTAACTCTCTTCTTAGTAATTTGATTGTTAAACCTTTATTTTGAAAAGTGAAATCCATTTTACATAAATTAATTAAAAAAATACATAAAAATTTAAATAAAGATATTATACAATCAAAATTTGTATTCTATTAAAGAAAATTTTTTTTAATTTTAAATTTGTTAAAAAATAATATTTTCATTTTATTTATTCAAATAAAATAGTAGAATATATATATATAGAATAATACTTTATTCTGAATAAGTAGGAATTATTTTGATACTTTTATTTTTATTATTTATTATATAAAAAAGAAGGTTTTTTATTACCTTTTTAATTATAATTTTTAATAGATAGCTTTTTTAAATAAGTATTTCAACTAGAAGCAGATCTCAAAAATTAACTTGATTTTTAGAGGAGAGATTTAGGAACAAAGATCTTAGCTTCACCACCAATAAGAACAAGGTTGAAGGAGTTATTAGTAATTGTAAGGCAATCTTAAGTAGGATAGAAAATATTGCAAATAACTTCACCATTTGAGAAGGGATGAGTAACAATTTGTCTTGTAACTTAATTAAACTTAGAAGTGACACCAACGAACAATTTACCTCTGAAGAAAGCATATAAATCTTGGTCACAATAAGCTTCAGTTTATCCTTATAATCCAGCATTAGTGATGTTCTTAGCATATAAAATAGATTGGACATATTTGTACCTCATTAAATATAAAAAAAAAAATAAATAAACTAATTTAAATTGAACTTAAAATATTACATATCAGAGTTAGTGTTTAAGCTGTTCCACAAAGGTTCACGGTCATAAGGATCAGTATTACCAGAGAAGTATTATTCAGTACCGTAGTAAAGAATAGGAATACCAATAGATGTAAGAGTGAAAGTTGTGTATCCCTTTAAGAGTTGAATACGAGTGTTTCTGTCTTTACCATTATTGAAGACTTGATCAGATAAGAAACGAGGATTATCGTGATTATCAACGAAAGGAGTAAGGATAGAAAGATCAGCGTGTTAATTAGCCCAATTTTAGTAATAGGTTCTAACTCCCCACATATCCTTTTGGTTAACGAAGATATCTCTCATGTTAAAGTACCAAGGATAGTTCAAGACTGAGCCAACAGAGGGAATGTAGCTGGCAACATATCCAAAATCACCATCAAAAACTTCACCAGTAGCAAAAACACCAGCAGAGGTAGTATATTATTTCCAGAAGTCAGGGTGTACTTCAGGGACAGTGTCTATTTATATAAATATTAATTTATAAATATTTATTTGTACAAACAAGATTATAAATTTCGAATAAATAACTGAATAAATTATCAGTAGTAATTTTTCAAGTTTATTTATATTTAGTTTATATTGGAAGATTGTTATGTTTAGAGTAATTTATAATTAATTATTTGAGTTACTAAATATTAAATTATTAAAAATTAAAAAAATTAAGTTGTAAGTAATTATTTGTTTCTCTTTACAATAATTTGCTTACTTGAATAGATAAAATTAATCTGACTTTTAATTTTAACTCTTTCAAACTATTTTTTTTATTAATTTTGATAGAAGATTGCCATTAAATTATTTATCTCAAATTATCTTTTCTATTTTTAACTTTTTATCTTGAATTAATTTATTAAAAAAACTCAAAAAATTAATATATAATGATAGATAATTAAGATAATAAATCTGATATTCAAGCATATATTTAATTGTATAATGCAATAATTCTTTTTTTTTATATTCTACCATGTTATTAATTGATTAGTTAAATATAGTTTTCATTTCTTTAACAATTCAATCTTCCAATAAAAGTACTATTTTTATTTAAAGTATGTAATTTAAAAAATGTTACCTATTCTAATACCATCAACGTTGTAGGTTTAAACAAGATCCTTAATCCAGTTAACAAGATAGTTGCTAACATAAGAATTTTCTTAGTTAAGGTCGGCAAGCCCAGCAAGTCTGCAGTGTTGAATGTTGTACATATTCTTAGTTGCGAAATCTGAATCAGAAATAATACAGTAAGAGTGATAGTGATCAGGAGAGTTGAAGGGAATATTTTCAGAGTAGTTTTAATCGGTGTTACCCATGTGGTTAGCAACAACATCAATCATAACCCAGATATCTAATTATTAAAATAATTAATGATAATATTAAAAAACTAATAAATGATTATTTTTGATAAAATAAAAAATATTAATTTTGATTAAAATGAAAAATAAAATGATTCAAATATATTCTTTTTTTTTAAATTTATTTTTTGCTTAAGAAATTGATAAATTAATCTGATAGATATTTAATTTTTTTCATTTTTAATTTGTCTTCCTCTAGAAAAAAAAGTTTATTTGTTAGTATAATTGTATGTTGATTATCGAAAAAAACTTTCATTAAATTAGATTGGATTTTATCTTTAAGAAAAATTTTCATGAATTTATCTATTTTTTATTGATAATATGAAGATTTTTCAATTATGCCAACTCATAGAACTAATTTATTTTAAATTGTAATTGCCAACATAATGACGAAAGAAACTTAGTACAAAAAGATTACTCTTTCATTTAAGAAAAAATATTAATTCTTCAATTGTAATTGCAAGAGAAAAAACATTTTTAAGTTTTTTCTGCTATTAAAAATATTTTAAGCAAAGTAAGTTTTTGTTTTTTGACTATTTTAATGGCCATATTTATTTATTAGATAAAAGAATATCTGATTACCTCTCTTGTGGCATGCATCAATAAGAGATTTAAGACCATCAGCACCACCAAAATGGCTGTTTATTTCAGTCATGTTCTTGGCAGCATAACCATGGAATTAGTTGGGGTAGTTATCAGGAACAGGAGAGATCCAAATAGCATTGAAACCCATACCTATATATAAATTAAGACCAATTAATTAAAAATAAATGTTAAGGAAACAAATATTGAATATAAATCATTAATTGGAGTCATATAGCCGTAGCTAGATAGATATTAGAGACAGCATATACAAATTAATTTGTTAATTTACCAAATAACATTTCCCTATTAATCTCTCAATTTAAATCAAATAGCAGCAAGGTATTATTTATTAAATACCCCTAACGAAATAAGATATTAAAAATTTACCTTGAATGTAGTCAAGATTGTTCTCAATACCCTTGAAGTTACCACCACAATAGTAGGGTTATTTATTTAAATCACAGTATGGCTTAGATCCATCACCAAGAGCGAATCTACATATTCAAATAAAATTATTGAGATAAATGTTATAATAATTTTATTGTATTAGCGATAATCATCTCGTTTTATCCTGTATCTCATGAATATTTTGCAGTTTAGGAGTCTGAATTTATCTAGCATAGTGCGAATGGTAATCCAGATAGACAGATGATTAAGGCGTTTTTTTGTGCGCAAAATAAAAAAAGTATAAAAGTTTATTACCTATCAGTGATGATTTGATAAATGTTACGTGTCTTCCATTCCTAAGCGGTTTTAGCAGAGACTGCAACAAGAAGAAGTGCAGCAATTAATACAAATTAGAGTTTGCTCATATAGGAGTGATGAAAATATATTAATTATAGTTCTTCACCTTATTTTTTATCTGAGATATTTTTTCGTATTATTAGAAATTGATTTAATAAAAATCAAATATAATAAGATGAAATCTTAGCTTTATTTGTACTTGAATTTATCACATTAATATCAGTGATGCGCAATAGAAAGTTTTGTAAACAACTAGATTTGCATATTAAATTTAACAAATATACTGGCATCCACTAAATTCGTTTATTAGTCTAATTGAGTCTTTGAAAAAAAATTAAACTAAAAATAAATAAATTCTTCAATTTGATCACATCATATTTACCCTCAAATAAGTAACTACACACATAAAATTTCAAGGTACTGTATTTTTTTTATAGTTACTATTGTTTGTTGCTCTATTTAATCAATAATAATTGATATCCTATTAAAAATTTAAAAAAATTAATATATGCTCACTCATTTATATTTAGGAATTAAATTATAAAAGAAATAGTCAATTTCATTAAATATTCATAAAGATTTTTTTAATATTACGTAAAATCCTAAATGGCACAAAAGAAAGTTCTCACTCATTAATATATATTTATTTCTTTAACAATTTACTGTAAATAAAATTCATTCATTTAAAACTTTAGAAATATATTAACTCTTACAATCAAAATTATTTTTGAATTCATATTTTTTTGATATTTTAACATTTTCTTTAAAATTTAAAGAAGAAAAATAATATCTAATTATTTTTTTAACTGTAAAAATATTAATTTAAATAAATTGCATCATCATATGTCATTTTTTAATTTAGTGTAGTACCTTTAGCATTATGAAAAACAGCAATTATTAATTTATTGTAATTCTTTCAATTTCAAAGAAGCCAAAAAATGAACTATTTCTTATTTAATTTTTAAGTTTCTATTCAGAAATTTATCGGTAAAGTTAAAGTACTCATTATAGCTACATAAATATTTAAAAATCGCATATTAAGCTGCAAATATCATCATTATTAATTAAATTTACAATAAGATATACTTATTCTTTTAAGATATTTAAATATGTTCGTCTCCACAAAATGAATTAAAAAAGGATAAAAATAGGAATGAATTTTAATGCCGATTTGATAATCAATAAATCAATCACAATTTATAAACATGAATTTGAATTATAACGAATAGTAGTTAATCTTGTTAGATTACAATGTTTAGAAAAATTAGTTTTCATTTATTAATATATACATGAAAAAATCTTATTTCAAGAAGTAGGAGGCCATTTCTTCTATATATTAGCTTTATATTAATCTTTTATCCACAAAGCAACTTCAGGAAGTAAGAAACTATTTTATTATAAATTACAATAATATCACAAAATAATAAATTTAATTAAAGATTTTACGATTTATCTGACTCCCACTTTTTAACTAGCTTTTGAGAATTATCAATTTGATTGTTTTTAAGCTTATTAACGATTGCTTAAACTTTAGGTTATAAATTAGATGATTTTATTATCTGAGGATCAAATTAATAGAGGCTCTTGCATGCTTTGAAGAAATCTAAGACCTAACCTTCAAGCAAACATCTAGCAAACCAACAGTATTTTTCAATACTTTCTTCTTAAAATGTTGTCTAATTTAAATTTAATTTACACATAAAAAACAATTAATTAAGAGTTATCTTTGAGTAAGTTATAAACTCTAATAAGAGAAAATAAAATCTTTTTGGATCTTTCTTAATTTACTCATAAATTCTTAAAGATATTATTTTAAAGAGTAAACTAGATTTAAAATGAATTAAATACTAAATACATTGTTTAATATTTGTTTTTTTTTATTCACTTTTTGATCTGTTTTTTCAAAGATTATGTGCGATAATGGTCAAAAAATAAAAAAAAAACGTAATTTTTCCTAAAGAAAGCTTTAATGTAAAAAGACTTTTTCTACAAAAAAATAGATAGATTTATTGTAATTTTATTGTGCATTAGCAAGTTTTATAATTTATTGGAAAATATAAAAGGAGAAGTGTTGTTGATATGAGTAGCATTTATCAATATATAAATGTATGCAGATTTATTTTATTGTATTTATAAAAAATCTTTCCGAAGAAATTCGTTCAGTTTACTTTTTTTTTAAACTGGTGTCGTAATAAATCAACGAATTCTATTAAATAATGATGAAAGTAAAAAATAAATGTAAAATATAATAATAATTAATTTTGATGCAACCATAAGAAAAGGAAATTAAATTATTAAAACCACTCATTATTTTTATTAAAATTTCTGAAAAAAACTTTTTTGTTGGCTAATACCATTTTAAGAGATTCAATAATAGTTATCTTAATTTGAAAATAACATAATCTATTTTCATGTTTCATTAACATCATTTTTAATAAATAAAGTCTTCCAAAAAAAATTTTTTTTTCTTTCACGCATTCATTCATAATATATTATCAAAAATACAAATTTATTTGCTATTTACCTCAAATGTAGGAAGATCCCATTTTCTTTTGCCAAAAGTTGATTTACCTAAAATAACCAATTGATTTTTTTTCTTAGAATAAAATGGCTTAGGCTCATATACATATTACAATTTTCTATTTGTAGTTCTATAATCGTATTTATAAAGCAAAGATACATCTTCAACTATTGTAATATTGTTCATATATTTCCTACATTTTAAAATATTTAATAGATATAATTTATGATTTAATAGATGATTTTTTATTTAATTTAAAACAAGCTCTTAAAAATATTTCTTAAAAGTAAAAAAATATTTTATATAAACTAAATAAACTGCTTTTTAAAAATTATTTAAAATTATATCATTGTAATATTTTAATAGCAAAAATTAATGTTTAAAAGCATTTAATTTATTGAATAGAAATATCCGATTTTTTAAAAAGAATTTTTCTTTTATATTTAGCTTAGTTGTACATAATCTTTTTGAATTGAATAGTAATAATACGGAGTTTCTAAATAATATTAAACATTTATATACTTTTTGGTTTCCATGATGTCAGTATATACGATAAAATCTGGCTAATTTTTTATCAAAAATGATGTAGAATTTATAAACACTCTTTCTGTTGTCTCCAAACATTCATATGCTACTTTTTTACGATTTTCTTCATCCAAATAAAAGACTTTTCTTGCACATTAATCAATAAAGCAACTTATGACTATCTCTTATAATAGTTTTTGTTGAGTGGCATTAGGCTTAACATAAGGTTAGAAACCCTAAGAAATTTATTTTTTTTCTTCAGGGTCATCAATAATGCTCTCTAAAATATCTGATATTTGATTGAGATTATAATAAACTTCTTTCATTCCTTTAGGATGTAAATGACGTTCTTTAGCATATTCATATATGTAATCTTCAATCTTGCTAGTTGAAGGGTTATCCTTGTATATTTTTTCAATAAATTCACCAATTATGTTCATGTGAATGAAAAGGTCACTTTTTCCTATCATAAACTTTTCGAAGTACTCTTTGAATCTGGCAATTTCTTCTCTACGTTTTTCAACCAACTTTTTCTTTAACTCTTTTTGCTCTTAAATCATGTTCAGCTTCTATTTTAAAATATCTTTAGCATTCATTTTTGAATCTTCATCACTTGCATACAACTCATCATTTTCTTTTAAATAATCATCTTTTAATTTGTCAGCAGGATTCTCTTCAATTCTGAAATCTCCTCTGCAAAACAGTTCTTCAATGGTCAAAGCAGTTACTAAAATGAGTGCATATGTAGTTACACCTCCTGCTCTGCCTTAAAGAAGCATTTTTGAAAACCTTGGATTTATAGGTAAGAATGCTAAAATTTTTCCTAACTCAGTGATTTCACTTTTATCAATTCTGTCATCTTCCTAAAATTTCAATGGATAAAAATTTTTTAAAAAATCAATAATTTTAAAAAAAATAAATAAATTGTTTTTTGTTAGAAAGCAAGCTTTACATTTATGTTAGTTTCTTCGATTTCTTGGTCGACGTCCATATTTTTATCTCTGAGAGCTTTTATTTTTACAAGATTTTATAAAGCTCTCTTCATATTCAAGAGGCTTGGAGGAGTAGGATAAGGGAATTTAATAACATCTTAAATGCCAATGGCTTTGAGATGTAAAATAACACTTTCTAATGGCATACTAAGTATTTCAGGATCAGAAAACTTTTCAAAAATATTTGCATAAACAGATGGTGCAAATAGTCTATAACAATAACCAGGACCAGTTCTACCAGCTCTACCTTATCTTTAATCACAAGATGCTTGAGAAATCCACTTAATTACATGCTTTGAAATGGATGCTTTTGTTGAGTAAATTTTTTTCTTTTCTCTACCACAGTCAACTACGTACTTAATATTTGGAATAGTAAGAGATGTTTCAGCAACATTTGTTGATGCTATAATAAGACGAGTATTAGGACTCTTATTTTTAAAAATCTTTTCTTGTTCTTAAAGTGGTAATTTTGAGAACAAAGGAAGGATTTTAAAATGAAGAAAAGTTTTCTTTTAAGCTTTTAAATTTTCAGATTCCATGGGATTGTGTTAAATAATTCCTCTGTTTTTTTCTTCTTCTTCATCTGCTGCTTTTAAAAATTCTTAATTTTCATGATCCTAATCCTCTTCAAAACGTAACTTCTTTTTTTAACTAAAAATAGAATTTTAATTTTTAGATTCTTAATTTTCTAACTCATCTAACTTCTTTTAAACTTCATCTTATTCATCTTGTTCTTCATCCATTTTTTCTTTTCCATCTTCATCATCTGAATCATCAAGCAAGAAATCTTTTTCAGTGTATTCCTTTTATTCGTGTTTACCCAGATCTATTTCCCTCTTTTTCTTGTTCAATTGTTGTTCTAGAGTAATACAAAATTCTTTAATTTCTCTTTCACCAGTCAAGAAAACTAAAACATCACCAGGAGGTAATTCGGAATGAATTTAACAACACTTTTTTACCGCAGCTTATAGATAATCATTAGGGGTTCTTTTAGAAAAATAAGTATTTACAGGGAATTATCTTGCTTCTACGTTTATTACATTAATTTTCTTTGGCAACAAGTATTTATTTTAAGTGAAATCTTCAACACGTAAAGTAGCTGACATAATAATCACTCTTAAAGGATAATATTTAAATTTAGTTTAATCTTAAGGAGCATTCTTTCTTTCTTCTAGAGCAAGTCTAGCTCTGATATTGACAAGACGAGATAGTAATCCCAATAATAAATCAGTATTAATTTTACGTTCGTGAGCTTCATCAATCATAATTACAGAGTACTTAGATAATAAAAAGTCACTACACATTTCATTCATTAATATACCATCTGTCATAAACTAATTTTATAGTAAAAATTTTAAATATTCTAAAAAGATAAAAAAATGCATTACTTTGATTGCAGAATCCTCATTAAAAGTAGAGTGTTCGTGTCTTACTTGATAGACGATCTCTTTACCTAATGTCATATTCATTTCATCTGAAACTCTTTTAGCTAAAGCTATGGCTGCAATTCTTCTTGGTTAAGTAATACCAATCATACCAGGATTAGGTCCTGCTTTATTAGTATATCCTGCTTCATAAAGGAACTAAACAGTTTATGTACTCTTACCACTTCCAGTTTCACCACATAAGATAGTAATTAAATTATTTTCTACTGCATCTAAAATATCTGCTTCTCTCATGAAAATAGGTAATTTTTTTCTTGCTTTGTCTTATTCATCGCTTCTGTTTATTGTATTAAATACTTTTTTTTGACCTTACAATATAGGCTTTAATAATTCGTCTTCAATAAAATCATCATATTCAGGTTCCTAATTTAATAATAAAAATCATATAAAAAGATTTTCAAAAGAAAAAATATGTCAATTCATAATAAATATCAAAAATTATCTTGACAAATTTTATTGTAAATATCAAAGATCATTTAAGTTATTATTTTTAAATGCTAAAATTATCTAACTAAATTTGATTTTCTTTAAATGCAAATGCAATTCCAAAAACAGAATTTTTTAATCCTTTTTATTGAATTTGCAAATTTTTATGAAGTTAAATTATGCTAAAAATGTATTTACATTCAATATTATTTAAATTATAAAATCAATTTAAGTTTAAAATTTCTTCTTTTAAATGATAAAATTAGTTGGATTATTTTGTTTTGCTTTATTCAAAGGCATTTCTTAAATAATCATAAAATACTTTGTGGTAGTTTAATGGAAAGTTTATTCTACTTTTGAATAAAAAGTAGATTTTAAAATGAAATTTACTAAAATAAGTAAAAATGCTATTTACTTTGTAATATTCTTCTTCTAACCTTTGCTTTTCTTTACGCATTTCATCAGTAGTGCTAAGATCTTCTAAAACTCTCTTTGAGGTTTTTGCTCCATCAAAAGTATCAAAATTGAGATCAGGAATAAGTTTTTTAACTTGGTTTTCCAACTAAATCTATGAATTAGCTATTTCCCTTTACTTTTATAATTTTTATTCATATTCTTTTTATAATCTTTCTTCTTCTTCTTCATCTTTGTTTGGATTTATATATTCTGCTTAAGCAAATATATTTACTGAGGGCTACTATGCTTACTTTTACTTATTTTAAGCATCATCCTCTTCTACTTTCTACTTTTTCTCAACATCAGGTTCAAAATCTAATCAATTTTATAATGATCAGTTAAAAAGTGAGTAGACAATGCTTAATAAAATAATAGCATTATAATAATCATAGTTTTAATGATGAATTTTATATTTGAAAATGCATAACTACCTTCTACTTCTTCTTCTTCACTTAATTTAGAATCATCAGTTTCCTTTTTCATCTCTAATGATTTTTTATGCTTTCTTTCTTTTTCAAGTTTTTTTTCTATCTTATTTTAGAGGCCCATGTCTTTTATAGAAGTCATTTTTTCAATGATCTATTTTTAATCTTGGACTCCTTTTTGTAAGCCAAGCAAAATTTCTTTTCTTTCAGCATCCTTTTTTTTCTTTTCCTAATCAAATATTTTATAAGATAAAAATGAAATTTCTGATTTATTTAGGCATGCTTGAAATATTAAGCAAAATAATATTAAGCTTACTTAAAGCTTTTAAAGCTTTTACTATGCTGTTAACTTCTTTCCCATTTCTAATTTCTATTATTTAAGATTTCTAAAATGAATAATAAATATTTTATATATCAAAAAATACAAAGATATTTAATTGATTAATCATAATAAATTAATTTAACAAAATTGCTTTGAATTAATAATTAAACCTCTGGTCAAAATTGATTTTTTTGGTTATTTTTCAAAGTCTCTATCTACTTGAGCATATTTCTAAATATTATTTAAAAAATAATCAAACTATTATTTAACAAAATCAATTAATATAAATAATTTTATTAATTATTAAAAAACAATTTTAATAAAATTAAAATATTTAAAATAAAAAATAAAATAAAAAAATAAATTCTTCCAATTTAAATTTAGCCAATAATAAAAATTAATTTTCAAAGTATAAAAAGAAAATAAATAATTTTTTATTAAAAATTTCAGAATAGGTGAGTATATCAAAGAAAGATATTTAGAGTTTAATCAAGCTATTAAATAAATCAAAAAAAAAAATTATAAGTTAATTTTTAATTTAAAATTATTTATAAAAAGGAATTTTTTTCTTAAAAATATTTTTACAAATTAATATTTTAAATTTTTTTTTAGCTTTCAATTTACTGAAATTTTTAATCAAATACTTTTAAATTTTTAATAATCAATAATTGATAAATATGAAATTAATCTAAATTAGCTAAAAATATTTCTAATTCAATAAAAATTTATTAAATTGTTTTAAAATTATAGGGTAAAAAGAAAATAAAAATTGTAAAAATAATCTAAAACTAAGTTTAACATCAACATAACATATTAGTGTATTTTTGAACATATAAACTATTAAATTATTCATAATTTATTAATTATTTAATTTATTGAGCAATCCTAAAAGTTTTTTTTAGCATAATATGCATAGGCAATTATTTTCTTTAAATTATTTATTACATATTTTTATATTTAATTATAAAAAGAAATAAATTAATTAAATTTTACTCTGGAATAAATTTTATTTTTAAGCGATTCTTGAGATAGATTGTTAAATTAAATTTGTGGGACAATAAAGAAAAAAATTCATTTAGTTATTTAAGTGTGGTAAATTTTTTATTAAACCTTTATAAACATAAATTAATTTATTCTTTCTGTGGTTTTAATTAATTAGATAAGGCACCTGATTAAAAAACGAGTGATAATTTCAAAAACAAATTATAAAAATATGATGAATAATTAAATTTTGAGAGAAGTAGAATCAAATTAATCTTAAAATTTACTTCCTTCTATATCTTTTTATATATTATTTATTATAAATGGTTAATACTTATTTTTTAAAATTAATTATTTATTTATTTTATTTTTTCTTTGATTATGTAACATATTTACATACAACAATAATATTCTTAGCTTTCTAATACAGTTGGATACATTTAGTTTTTCTAAATTTATGGATATCATTTACTTACAAAACTAGATAATAGAGAGTTGAAGAGAAAATAAGATATATTTTTTGATTATGCGTCTAAGCAAACGAAGCAATCTAATCATATTAATTTAATAAATATAATAACAAAAAGAATCAAAGACTTAAAAAATAAAGAAATAAAAACTACAATTAGGAATAAATTATAAAGAATATTACACAAATAATATTCATACTTAAGAAATTTACCTCGAGTTAATGACATATTTGATATAAAATATGAAGCGAGTAGAAGATCATCAATATAATTATAAATAGTGCTGTGTTTGATTGTTAAAGAAGCTAGCGCAGAAGAAGCACAATGGCTTTTACAATTAAGAAATCTGATTATGTAATGGTTTTTTAAATATTCATTTAAAAAATTAAATCAAGAACTTAGCGAAATTTGATGATTGAAAAGGTGTAAAAGACAAAAATTTTACTAAAAATTAGAATACTTTTATATAAATGTGAAAAATAACTTTCAATTATTTGTGAAGGTTATAGTTTTAGACTTTAATATAAAACTAATGACTTTGAAAATGATATTTACCTCTTTATTTTTCAAACTAGCAAAATTAATCAATCTATTAATGACATATATTATAATTAATTATTCTCAAATAAATATCATAAACTATTAATTTGTTGGAAATCTTATAAAACGTTTTTAGATTTTATTCAACATCATAAAATACTCTCCCCATGAAAAAACAAACAAGCTTACTTAATTATATAGGATGTTTACTATCATATAAACAAAAACTAAAGAGATTTTTAAATTAATAATAAATTTTTTAATCGAATTAATAGAAGTATTATTACTATAAACAATAAAACTTTAAATCTCTTTTCTTACTTAAAAGAGTAAATTCTTTTTTAATAGCCCTCTATAGATAATATCAAGAGAATAATAAATAATTTTTAATCTCCCACACGACATTGCTTTCTTTTAATTCCATTTTTCAATTTTGCTTCATTATTATTATTTTTTAAAATCTGTTTTGCACAAAATTTATTGACAAATTCAAATGACTTTGTTTAATTTAACAGCAAGTTTCTTTTTTTTAAATTTAAATGGATTATTTTTAGTAAAAAGCAAAATAGAAAGACATAGAAATAGATATAAGTTTAAAATAACCTTTTAATATAAAGAATAATTATTAAAAATTATAATGCTTAATTCATAATTTTATTATTTAATGATACATGGATTAAAAACATTAATGCAATATATATTTATATTTAATTAAATCTTTTTTTAAATGATGATATTTATATATGAATGAATAATAAAGATATGAGAAGGAATCTAAATCTGAAGTTGTCTAGTCTACATTTTAAATGAAATCATAGTCTATTTATTTCTTTGACTTGCTTTTTAACTTTTTGCTAAGCTGTATATATAAATTTATACTTAGTAGGATGGGTCATCAATTATTTTAATTGTTTCTCAAAGTTTATTCAAAGCAAAAGTAATAATCATTATAACCATATATTTATTCGTTTATCTACTGCTGGATAATTTAAGTCATGGTATATTTGCTAATATTATCTTGAAGAGAAGAGCTTTCTTGAAAGAAAAGAAGAAAGAAAAGAACTCGTTCGAGAATAATATAGCTTTTTTGTCTGTCTACTGAAATGAATCCTATTGTTTTCCTTAAGACTGAAAGTTGGATGGATATATTTCTGCTATTCTCTAAGAAAGAGAGAAGAAGAGAGACATAGGATTGATCTATTTTGGCTAAGGATTTTTAATTTGTTTGTTTGTTTGTTATTATTAATTGACTAAATAGTAAGAAAGATAAAGATAATTTTATATTATTATATAATTTTGTTTATATTTATTTTATATAAGAAATATATATATAAGAAAAGAAGAAGATTTGAGTCATATCATAAAAAAAACAGGAGAGAAGATCCTGAAGAAATTATAAGAATATAAGAAAGGGTTAGAATTATTTCTTCTGATTGGCTTTTAAGTACTTTCTTTTGAATGCTACTATTGGCATAACCTTTTAAATTGCTATTTCAGGTTTTCAATGTTTTAAAATGATGGCTGGTCTCATTTTAGAATCTTTAAAAGATTACTGTTAAAATTATTTATTTATTTTCCTATTGAAATAAACAAAATTAATAAATTTCATGATTTAAAACATTTAATGAAATAAACTTACATTATCAATCAGATTGAAGAGTGTCTGTCTGCATCTTAGATTGCGTTTTAAGAATTAATTATCATCACAAGTATCAATTGATAAATTCAATTAGAATTAACTGGAGTTAAGAAACAAACTCAAAAGATATATTCGTTTATTTTGAATAAGCTTTTTGATGATTAATTGAATCATTGATGATAAAAAGTTTGAAGGATAACCTAGAAATATCTAAGAAGGTAGATAAGAATAAAAAGAATTTTTAAAGATGCATTGGTGCTTTTGTTCTTAAAGATCTTAAAAGGTTATTTACTTGTTATGCTAAAGAAAGCTACTTGCAAAGTTTTTTAGTTGCTCATTTGATTAATATCAAAAGAGTATCAGAAGAAATATATATTAAGAAAGGGATAATTTGGTGTCAGAACTTGTGGGAATACATACCTTAGTTAAGTTTTGAGATACCTTAAACAACACGAAGATAATAGTCTAATCTAAGTTGGATTTATTTAAATTCCTAAGAGTCTTTAGGAATAGGCTGATTTGGGTCATTCGCTATGTTGTTTAATATCTTGGTTTGCTCATCTTCTTTATTAGTGAACGAGAAGTTATTAAAGTGAACAAATATTTTGTAGAAGAGAGACTTCATAGTATTTACAAATTTTATTTTCTCTTGTGGGATGCTCTATGGATCACGGAGATCAATCTTATAAGCAAGCCAGTGAGAGTCTACATCCTTAGGCTACTTTTTAAGGTATTCCATTGAAGATGCATTAAGCTTGAGAAACAATGTGTTATAGTGTGAGTGAGTGTAGTTTTCTACTTTCAAAATTCTGTAGTATTTCTTGAAGTTTTTGATGGGAAAATCTTTATCTTCATCCTCTTCATCTTCTTCTACTTCTACTTCACAGCCTTCGTCTATGTTATATTTTTCTTACACTCTTACATCAGATTCCTTACTATTTTCTTCTTATTAGCAACTTAAAGATGAAGATTCTATTTTCTGTACTTTTTTAAATCTTAATTGCTATTTCTAAGACTTAGTTGCTTGCTGCTCTTTTTGATAAGCATTACTTAAAGTTTATCCAGTATTTTCTTCTACTTCAGAATTAACGTTATCTAAATGACTCAATAAAGATGAGTATTTTTTAGCTGTGACCTGATTTGCGTCGAGTTCATTGTTTGAAGTAGATGTTTTGCTAGCTTCACCTTTCTGACTGAGAGATTTGAAGATGGTGTTTACTGGTGAAGGAGTTTAAGAAATAAGTTCGCTATTTTCACAATGATAGTGACTTAGTTTGGATATTTTTTAATCTGAATCTTTGAAAATGTTCTACTCGCAAATGGTTTTTGAGTACTCACCAGCTGTAGAAGCCCTCTTTCTACTTTAGTTATCTTATGTAGAGATAGAATGAGACTCTTATCTCGTAAAATGTAAAGAAGAATTCAAACTTTAGTTATTCTATTAACTAACTCCATAAGCTTCATAAAAATTAGTAATTATTTGGCTTTTTTATTCATTTTTTTCACTAATTTTTTATTGTTTCTTCAATGAAATTTTCCCCTCTGCTTCAGGAGGTACTGAATGATGATCTCCTGTAGTATCTATTTTCATAATTTTTTTTGCACTATTGTCTAGGTTATCTTCTAACTCTTAATTATCCTTTTATGAATAAGATCTTTTTCTTTTTTCTGTTTTGGTTGTCTGGCTTGCGAGAGGGTTCTGTAAGTTATTAGTAGAGTTATCTGATTGCTTTGATTTTTAAGTTATTAGCTAGAGCTTTGAATGTATTTTAATACAGCTAATAATGTTTCTTAGTTACTCTGAAATATTTGGATCTATCAAAAAGCATGACAATGCTTCATATGAGTACATACTCATAATTTAGTAGAAGAAAAGTCTATTTAAGTTATGGAATCTAGACATGTATTAGGAATCTTTGTTACGCTCTTTAAAACGTTTGCGCTTTTCACCTCTAACAAATTAAATGCACATGTTTTATAAGTTAGAGTAAACTTAGTATTGCCCTGAAGGTATTAAGCTAAGAGATTCTAGGATTTTTTCTTCTTTAAAAAGTAAGGGAATTCTAGAGAGGATAGCAGTTTCAATTGATTCCACTATTTAATTAACTTTTTCAGTTTTTTTATTAAAGCTCGTTAAATTAGTTAATTTGTATTCTAGACTATCATCACTTTCTTCTATCTTCAATTACTAATCTTCTTTTGAATCGTAACGAACAATTTAAAAAGGTTGATTTGAAAACTTAATTTCTACGAATGTTTGATTTAAAAGTTATTTATATTTTTTTATTTCTTAGTATTTTCCTGATTTAAATGAAGGACTATTAAAATCTGAAATTTGATTATTTAAATTTTGCGCGTCAATATTTTCAATCCCTCTGTATTAAATTAAATCTGTAAATTCGTCAATTACCTTCTTGTCTGCCAAAAGATTATAAAGTTGTAGGTATGCTGAATGATCTATTGATGTACTTCTCTTTCTGCTATCTACAAATACTTCGACGTGATTGCGTTACTCATTTTCTTTAGAGATGCTACTCTGAGTATAAGATTTATTTGATTTCTATTCTTAGGTGTATGCATATTACCTGTCTTAATTATTATAAGAAATAGAGGAGGATGATAATGAAGTTAATTATAAATTATCATCTTTTGTACTATTGCAATTTAGTTTTTTCTGGCTTTGATTTTAATTATCTTAATTAAATTTACACTTGTCTTGTTATTGAATCAAGCACTAGTTATTATTATTTTCACTGATATTGTAAGCTTAAATCGAACTTTAGGAAGTAGATTACTAAATATGTTTCTGAGAATTACCACCAACAGATTACTTATTTTGATTTTTATTCTAAGACTACTTTTTTTGTTTTTGCTATTTAGGCTGAATTTATTAAAGTTCTTCTTTTTCTTCTTCTTCTGATTTTTTTATTTGATGCTTCTTAGATTCAAATATCTAAATTTTGTCTTAGTTAATAATTATTTAAGAAGAGAAAGCACTTTCTTAATTAGATAATTTTGCTTGATCCTTCTGGATGTCTCTAACTTTTTCTATAGATAAAAATGCTCTTTTTCTACTTTACTCCTATTGTTCAGCAGGATTAATATATCTGTTTCTGAATTGGTTTACCTCGCTTTGATAGCGCGCTTAGTAATTAATCATTTAAATTTCATTTAATTCATCTTAATAGGATGATGACTATTAAGAGTTAGCGGTTTTTTAAGAAATTTAATTATTATTTAGAGCTAGTTAATTTAAATCGTTGCTTTACTATTTTAATAAAAATTGAGAATCTTGATTGCTTTGCAATATATTTAAATTTTTGCATTAAGATTAAGGCTAAATAAAAGGAGGCACAGCAGTTTGCTCTATGCATTAGTTTAAAGTGCTGCTTTATTGTTCTGGATAATAGTTTGATAGACTATTTGGGGAAAAAGTATTCTGAGATTACAAGAAATTTTGGTGAATCAAATTAGAAGGGTATTATTACTATTGAGCATTTTGTTGAATCTCACCTTAGTTAAAAACTGTTTCAGCCATAAGCTGCTTATTCATTTTTATGGAATCATAGTTTGGCATTGATCTGGGTTGATTCATTTAAAATTGTGTTATGTAACCAGAGCATAAATTTGAAGTTTACTAATCTGGTGCTATTTAAAATATCCCAGATGATTATGATTATTTGAATTCAAATTACTGTTTGTTTGGATGTAATTAAACTAACTATTGCTAGCTATAATGATTTGGTAATCCAACAAGACTCTGATTTACTCCAAAAGCCTTTTCATTCATGTCAAGGAATCCTTAGGGTTAAGCTATGCCAACACTGTGATTGATTAATTAGTTTGCATAAATTTAATTAGTTAAGAAATTATTATTGCTTATATTGCTATTAAAATTATTTAGATATGTGTTTACGCAATAATTGGATGGATATAAACCTTTGAAGTTGCTTTGTTGAGTATAGGGATTGTTAAATGTAGTTGAGTTTGGATTTTAAGTATTAACCAAATTGGCATTCATGTAATCAAATGCATTGTAGGGTGTGCCAGTCATAGATCTTTCAGTTTGTTAGTGGATGGCTATATCTTTAGGCAGTATCTAAACATTATGGATCTATTAATTATTGATTAATAATAAGTTAGATTAAGGCGAAGGCAGTAAATAATTCTAGGGTAACATTTTCTGTATGGAATACAAATAGAGAAAACGACTGTAGTATCAGAATTATTTTAACTTATTATTTCAAATTGTTATTTAAAGAATATGTTTTTTTGTTGTATATGGTAAATGTATTATTATTATCTCTCTCTAGATAAGGTATTTAATCGTGTATTTAATAGATATTATGAATATCAATTAATTAATTTGTTTTTATGCTTTCTTATTGTTTTGTTAGCTTTACTTTACTTAATTTAATTAATAAAATTGAATGAATTATTAAATTACAGAATATACTCGTTATTGATATCAATCAATATTTTTATAGTTCTTTCTTTTTCAATTATTTTTTTTATTTATTATTAGATAGATTATTAATTTTTTCAATACGTCTTCCTTCCTTCCTTCTTTCTCTTCTTTTTCTTACTTTATTCTTTGTTTTTTTTTTCAGTTGATTATTAAGACTTTTTAAATGTTTGCTTTTTTGTTTGTTTTTGATTTTGATAATCTCAATTTTTCTAATTCTGTCCTAAAATCCTTAATAATATGTAATAAAATTAAATTTATTTACTGTTTAGGCGAACGTGATTTTTAAATTTTTTTTTGTTGTTGTTTTTGTTGAATTAATATGCTTAAATTTGAAAATTTTTAAATATTTCTGGTGATAAAAGTTTAGCTTCGAGCAAGATAAGTATTTTAAGTATTTAATATCTCTTAGTTTCTATTTTTTTAATCTAATTACCTAATTATTATTTTATTAATTATTTATCTTGTTTTTTTATTTCTTTAATGGTTAATATCAAAAGTATCACTTTCTTTTTTTGATTTGAGAGTCTATTATTTTTTTACTTTATTGATTAATTTTTTTTAGAGCTGTATTATTGATTGAAATTAATATATTTATGTCTCTTTCTTTTTTGTTTATATTTTTTTCTATTTGTTTTTTGCTTTTTTAATTTCACCTGACTGTGTTTGATATGTATATAAATATATATGATATATTGTATGTGTGTTTAAGATTTTTTTCTTTCTTTCTTCTTTTATATCTTTACACACACCAAAGCAAATTAAAATATTAACATATATTATGATAAACGATATTTTACAATTAACCTTTGTTACATTAAAAGAAGTAAAATTAATATTGTAAATTAAAGCGCATTTACAATAAAACAAAAAATATGGTAACCAAACAACTGCTAAATACACACTCTACTCAAGAAAAAAAGTAATTCTTTGACATTTAACATTAATTCTTTAAAAAAATTAAAAAAAAATACAAGAATAATTTGAGATTATAAAAATATACTATTCTTTATATCTAATTAAATTTTGATATTTTGTCTTAATTTTTTGTTTTACTCTTAATTTTTTTCATTCCTTTCTTTCGATTTTGAAATATATATTAAATAAAATTCATACTATTTTCCTTCAGCGAGCAAATTTGATTATTATTAGCTTTGTTAGCCTTTTATGTTTGTTTAATCATACTCTCATAACAAAAGTTTTAGATTTCGTCAATTTCGAAATAAGCACGAAATCAAAATTGTATTTTCATCAAATCTATTACATTCAACTATTTTATGTTTGAGCCTTACTAATTCAACTCTTCAAGTTAGTTTTTAGTAGAGTATTTTTCCTCGAAAGACATGAATTATATAAATTCATTGTATAAATCTTAGAATAGACAAAAATAAATATTTAAATCTAAGCCATAGAAAACATCAGTCAAAAAAATTTTAATTACTATTAATCTTTAAAAAAGAATGAAATTATTAGTTCATCATGATAATTCAATTATCTAAAGTTTATCTCACAAATCCAATGATAAAATTACAACTCTTTAGAGTAATTAATATGTTTTAATATTAAAATACTTAAAAACTTCCTATTAAAAATACAAATAGTAAGATTTTTAAATATTTGAGATGGAATAAATATTTCTGAACCTCTGATTTATCACACTTTCATAATTTCTTTAGTTTTAAAAAAGCAATTTATCACAAATATTCAACAAATAAGATCGTTTTTCCAATCTTACATAACGATTTAATAAGCAATTTAAATGTTTTATTAGATCAAATTTATTTATTTTATTTTATTTTTTTCATCTAATTAAAAGCTTTGCATTTATTTGACTATTTTGTTACTTTTGTTAGGTCGATAAAAGGAGGTTGAATGGCAGAATAATTAAATTTTACTCTTCCCCTCAGAGTTTGTTAGAAAAAAATTAACTTAAATTTAGAGGAAGTAATATAAAGCAGTATGTTATCCATCAGTAATTTATTTTATTGCTTTAATACATTTAAATTTTGCTTGAATATTTAGATTTGTCATTTGATTTAAAAAATGTACTATTTGATATAAAAAAGTTATTTTTAGGAAATAAATTAAATGAAAGAATAGTACAACAAGATATAAATAAAAAGCAAAATAATACAAAAATTGCATATGTTTAAATATTTATTTTCTGAATATTTTTAATCTAATAAATAATTCTAATTTTATTTTTGTTACTAAGGTGCTGCAAATAAATGATTATTAAATAAACATCTATGTTTATGATTAAAATATTTTATAAATCTATTTATTATTTAAGGTAATTAAAAAGTCTATGAAACTCTTATTGTTTTTCCTAGCTCTTGGAAAGAAAGACTTAAATTACAAATTAAATACATGGTTTATTTTGGTTGATTTGATGGTAAGCTTTAAAAATCCTCAGTAATTTTTCTTGTACTAGACTCATACATTTGTAATCTTTAAATGATTATTAAATTATATCAATACATCTCTTATATTAATGCTTAACTATTACACATTTAATTTATTATTTTTCCTCATATCTAATTAGAATATGATTAAAAATGATCTATTTATTGTTAAATATTAAAAATTTGAATATTTATTTCAGTTGCTTATTCAGCAAATTCAAGTAAAAATTATTTTATTTTTTCTCAGAATTCTGTTGGATGCTGTATATAACCCATTATTTAAAATTAAAGTATTATCTTATTAGCTTTAAAATTAAATTCACAAAATAGCAGTAAAAATAATAACAAATTTTAGCTTACTGCAGTACTAAAAAGAAAAAATTGTTAATTAAAAAAACAAATTAATACTAAATAGTGCTTACCAATGAAAGAAACATTCATACGAATAAAAAAACAAATTTCATTATGTAAATTTTATGGTTTTTAAAACTAATAAATCAAACTTACAACATTATTAAATTTTCGATGGATTTAAGTTTATTGTTTAATTTATTTTTAATATTGCAAAATTTTTATTCATTTATTTCTTTCTTTTGTGTCATTTTTATTTTACTTTCTCATACGGTTATTTTTTTTAGTATTTAAAAAATGTTTTATTTTTGTTTTACTCAAGATACAAAAAACTAGTTGAGCTAGAAAATAAAATTTATCATTTCAAGTAAATGTTAAAAAATGGATAATTGCTTTTTCTATTTTTAGATTTTGCAATCTAATTAAAGTAATCTTACCAGCGAATTATCAAAATGCAATAAAAAAATTGATTAATTTGATAAAAATTTCTAATTTTGGTGATTATTGTTTACAAATTTGAGTACTAAATTTAGATAAATTATTAAGAGTATATTTATATCTTAATTTTTAATACAATAAAGTTATTAAATTTATTGTTAAAATTTATTCTAAATAATTCTTGTGTAATTTTTTATTTTTCAAAATATTTTATTGCCAAAAAAAAAAAATCATATTCAAACTGAAACCAGTTTGACAGCTCATTAAATCAATTCTAAATATTTGTTATCTTTATAAATATTCTTAACTATTTTAATGGATAAATTTATGTAAATTAGAAATAATTAAAATTTTTAGTAGATCCAAAATATTTTGTAAATATGTTAAGAATATTAGCTTTTAAATAATAAATATTATCTTCATACTCATAATTATCACTTAAACACAGAATTGTTAGTTCAAAGTAAATAAACAAACCAAATAATATATAAATCATGTGAAAAAGTTTTAATGTGAATTTTATTGCTATTTAATATATAAAATAATAATAAATTTAAAATATAAATATATTTAAAATCAGTTAGAAGCTCAGTTAATTTGTTTCAGAATGAATTTTTTAATCTTATTAGAGTAAAATTTAAACACTACAGTTAGATGAATTCTAATATCAAAAAATCTGTTAATTATTTAATATTAAATAAGTAGTTGATTATTTTTTTCAAAATTCTTCTAATCTTTAATAACAAGTATATTTTAAATAGTATTTTTCATCCATTTTTATATAAATTAAAATTAATTTTTAACATTATATTTTGGATTATTTGTTATTAATTCAAAATGAAATATTTTGAGTTTTTTTTAAATAAAAATAATTTAACCTAATCTCTAATATTTTTAAATTATGGTATCAAATCTATTAAGAATAACATTAAAAATATTATTAATTTTGAAAAAAATTTATTTTATCCAGCTTTTATGTAAAATATAAAGTTTGCATAAATAATAACTTAATAGTCAATCTATTTATTTAAAAAAATTTTAAATTAAATCTAATTTTATCAAATGGATTTTAAAAACAATTTAAAATTTAGCTAATTAATTAAATAGACCAGAAA
Organism: Tetrahymena thermophila SB210; assembly: GCF_000189635.1. NCBI lineage: Eukaryota > Ciliophora > Oligohymenophorea > Hymenostomatida > Tetrahymenidae > Tetrahymena > Tetrahymena thermophila. The sequence continues at coordinate 379,784 of NW_002476326.1, read as the reverse complement.
TAATATTTTAAGTTAATAAATTTGATATTTATTCAATATTCTATACAAATAATTAATACAATACTAACTTCATATTATGAATATCTTAAGATTTTATTTAAAGCTAAAACTAGAAGCAAAATATAAATTTTAAAAAATTCAAACAAAATATTAATGGAATATAATTTAATTAAGTATCTTCTCTTTCTAAAAATAATTTCATTAAACTCAAGTATGGGAAATATTATCAATATATGATGAACACTCAAAAAACTAATATTTCTTTTACAAATTAAAAATATTGAATTTCTTAATCAAAAGTTTTATGTAAAAAAGAAGTTTCGCATAAATAACAACTTAATTAGTATATTTTTGTAATATTTATTTTTTTTAATTTTAATTTAAAAAAAAAATCTAATAAAGTATGATTTTAAAACATATTAAAATATTGCAAATTAGTTTTACAAATAAGAAATTATATTTTAAGTTTAATAAATTTGATTTTAATTTAGCTGCATTAATCATTATTAAATACTCAATTTTATTTCTTAATATATTTCAGATTTTGGTTTTAAAGCTAAAACAAAAAGAAAAGTTTACAAAGAAATAAAAAAAGTTATTAATATTTACTATTATAAAATTTATTTAAGTATTTCATTCTCTCATTAAAAGAAACAATTATTTTCATGTAAGTAAAATATGATGATTATATTGAGAATATCTCCAAAAAGAAATGTTTTCTTAATATTTAAAAATATTCAATCTTATAATGACCAGTTAGTAATAATCAATTTATTTATTGACTTATTATATCAAACTTAGATACTAATATTAAATAAATAAATTATTCGGTTTTTAAAAACAAGGCTCTTAATTCTTGATTAATATTTAAGAAAAAGATTATCTTTATTATTCTCAAATTTCTATTAAAGAGTAGAAGAATATCATAATAAGTAAGTAAGTAAGAAAAAAAATCAAAGCAAGCAAGCTAGCACTAAGCCTTATCATAAGATAGAAAAGTTAAATTATTAAAAAATAAGTATTTGGAATACTAATAGGATAGCTTAAAAATAGATATATAATTACAAACTAAAAAATGAATCTAACTTTGCTAAAAGTTATATGTAAAATTTTAATTGCATTTAACCATGTTATTAATTATGACTATTATAAATAAAGATATATTGATTAAAATAATTCAACATTTAAATTGTCTGCCAAGTAAATATATAACTACTTATTCATATTAGGCTTACAATGGCAATGTAGTAACTAATCCAGTTTCGGCATCTATTTGTAATTTATTTTCACTAATTAATTTATTATTTAATTTTTTTATATTTAGCTTGTGATTCAACTTGTTCCTTTGATGCTTTAGGTAATTATTGCTTAGGTTCAAGTTAGAATTGTAATGCCTGCTAAAGTTAGTATGCCAAAATAGATGCATCAATAACAACTTAATTTAGCATTTATGCTACATGCAATCAAAATAAAAACGCTTTTGGATATTATTTCAACTAAGCAAATAATATTTTATACTAATGTAACCCTTAGTGTTATAGATGTGTAGATGGTGGTACTTGTGAAAGTTGTTAGCAAAATTATGTTTACATCCAGTCAACAAAGTAATTTTTTTAGTTCAACCAAAATACTATTTCTTTATTTTTTTGTAGATCATGCGTATCTTAATGCCCAACAGGTTAATATCCAGATGAAAACCGCCTTTGTTAGTGTAAAATTTATAAAAAAATTAAATAAAAAAAGCTATTATTTCTTTAACTTATATAATTTATATCTAAATAAAGAATGTCCTCAAGGCTGTAGTCGCTGCATTAATTATTTTATATGTGTATAGTGCTAATAAAGTACCTACTACCTTTAATACTTTTACAATTCAACAAGTTAGTAAGGTTAGTACAATTGTACTACTACATTAACTAATTAATTTCCTCAATAAGATAACTTATATCCGATTTCAGATTCTTAACCAAATTAAGTTAGCATCTTCGAATGTAAATATATATTGAAATACAAATATTAGTTAACTATAATTTGTGAATATTTTATTCAAAAAGAGTGTGATCCTTAATGTAATGGATGCTAGAATGCCTCATAAAATTGTATAGCTTGCTAACCAAATTACAGTAGTAATTAGAGTAATCAAGCTACATTTTTTTGTGTTCAGAGCTGCAATGATGGATTTTACTACTAATAATCCAATACTTAAAAATAATGCTAACCTTGTTCAAATAAATGTGTTTCTTGTACCACTAATCCTGGTTGTGATAGATGCTCTTCAGATACTTATAAACAATTAAATGCTATTGGAGCTAATGAATGTGTTAATGTATGTTAAGATGGGTATTATGCAGATTAAATCTTGCTTGAATGTCTTAGTAATTTTTTTAAGTTCAAAAATTAAAACAAATTTAGATAAATAAAATCTTAAATAAACCTTTATTTAATTTTTAATATTTATATCATTTTCTAATATTTAAAAATTCAAGAATGTGACCAAAGCTGTGCAACTTGTTTTGGGCCTAGTTCTTATAACTGTCTTACTTGTAGTACAAATTATTACAAGGCTGGTAGCTATTAATGCATTCAACCAAAATGTGGAGATGGTATATTAACGCAAGAAACAGAATAGTGCGATGATGGTAACAATCTAAACAATGATGGATGCAGTAGTACTTGCTAAATAGAACCAGGTTGGAAATGCTGCATAGCTAATGATCCTGATCCTACCAAATGGATATGCAGCTTCTATGATCAAAGTTAGGGGAATTACAACTAGCTTTTAAATTTGATTTATTACAAATCTAAATGTTTAACAACGTGTGGTGATGGTTTTAGAGTTGGACCTCAACAAGGAGGAACAGAGTAGTGTGATGTTGGCCCTAGTCCTACTCCTACTGCTGGATGTGATTCTAATTGTTAAATTGAGAATGGATATTCTTGCATAGGTATTTATATAATTTATTTTTAAAAAGAATAGTTAATAATAATTGCTTATTTCTAATTTAAAATGTTTTATTTAACATTTTTTAAATTTTAGGAGGATCACCAACAACTTAGGACGTTTGCACTTACTTATGTTCGAAATAATGTATTACTTGTCAAACAAATTATTTGAGTAATTCATAACTTACTGGTACTTGTATTTAGTGTCCGTAAGGAATGTATGCTTACCAAGAATAATGCCTGTAAAAGTGCCCAAATAATTACTTCAATGATAGTACAAGTGGCTTAGGATTTTGTGTTTAATCGTGTCCTTCTAACTCATTCATAAATGGTCAAAATTGTGTTAGTAATTTATATTTTATAAATTATGTTTAAGAATTGTTTTAAAATAAATAAATAGCTTAGTGTGACCCAGGCCAGCTAATAAACAATAATATGTGCTTTGATAAGTGTGATCAAGGTACTTATTCATCTAAAGATCCTATTACAAGTTAAATTACTTGTTCAATTTGCCATTTTTCGTGTTTGGCATGCAGCGATGGCGGTCCAAATTTTTGTACATCATGTTAAATTGGTTATAAGCAGTAAATAAATAAATAAATTAATTAATTAATACTTCAAATACTAATTAAGATTATAATTTTTAAGAATTGATTTAGGTAATAACTAGCTTAAATGTGTACTTTAATGTAAAAATGGATACAAATAAGACCCTCAAAATTCAAATAAATGTATTGTATGCATGTTAAATTGTGATAAGTGCATTTCTCCATATTATCAGTACAATGATGATTGTGTTTAAGCATGTCCAGATGGAACTTTTTAAAATGAAGAGACAAAGACTTGTGATAAATTTTAAAATCCAAAAGTAAGTTTTATCTATGATCCACCTTTGCAGGGCAGTAACGAAATTGGAATCAACTAAGATTATAAAATAACTGCAGTTACTTCTTCTGTTTATCCAATAGTAAGTATGACATGGTCTATAGAAAATCAGAGTCCAACATTTTTATCAGGCCTATAGTTAAATACAAATAGTATAATAGTAAGGAAAATATACTTAGATTATAATATGCTTATTACTCTGAAATTTGTAGCATAAAGCACCATGGGAATAACTACGTCTTTCATCAATCTAGAAACTTTTTCAAAGCCTGTTATTTCAATTAATCTCCTAGTTAATGGAAAATAATAATTTATTATCAACCATTTATCAGACACTTTAACCATTTAAACAAAATATTGGCCTACACCCTAGCAAATAAGCTATTAAATTTAATCTATTGGCTAAAGCACCGGAAAATTATTGAATATTGGTATCCTTCATTATTTAAATAAAATTATTTAAACATAAATTATAAAATTTTGTCTTTAAAATGAATAAAAAATTAATATTTATTAAAATTTTTGATTTAACAATTTTTATTTTTGAATTTGATTTCTTATAAATTTTTTTTAATTTAGACTTATTTAATTGTTTTTAATATTCAAATTTTTATTATTAAATAATATTATACAAATAAAATAAATTTTAGACTCAGGAAGCAGCACTACAGATTTGTCTGTTAAATATATTTTTCCGTTTTTGAAAGCCAGTGAGACTTATACAATTTAGTTATATTTATGGAATTAGAATATTTAACTAAACACTACTGAGAGTTTAACTGTAACAACAAACTCTGTGCCTATAAGACCTTTAGATTAAATATTTGGAAAAGCCTTTAATTTAAATTAGTTAACAGATTATTAGGTTAACACTTTAATTTCTACGATAATTGCTTAATACTAATAGTAGCTCCAACAAAATAATCAGTTTTTAAATAATTTAGAGTTGAATATTTATTACTATCAAAAATTCAGCATACCAATCAAATGTAAATTAAGTTCAATTAAAATTAATTTATATTTCTTTTGGTAAAGTCAATAACTAAATTTATTTATTTGTTATAATAATTAAAGGCAGATAACAATAATTATGTGCTGTGGGAACTTGTAATGATAGCACATAGAATAGCTTATCTTGTGACTGCTAGACAGGATATAGTGGTAGATTTTGTTCATTCACAACAGATTAGTTCAATCAAATTTAAAGTCTTGGTACTATTTTAAATTCTTAGTTGTAAAGTATGGCTTTTTCAGAGTAATAGTATATTTAAATCGCTTTAAATACAACCATGCTAACAGATATTGGATAGAATATATTTACTAACGTTGGAAACTCTCTTTCTCAATATATAAATAAAATAACCCCAGATAGTTTAATTAACAACTATTAATCTTACATTCAAATCATTGGTTAGATTGCTGAAGAATAACTTGTTCTAAGTGGAAGCAATTCTCAATAAACATAATTATTTAATTCAGTTTATTAAAGTTTTCAAACACTAAACAACAAGAGGATAAATGCTCTTAACTAAAATTAGCCATTCTTATCAGTTAATTATTAATAAAATTTGTACTGCTATCTAGTTACATTCTAAGTAGCAAATATAACTAGCCCAACAAAACTTATTGCATCATCATAATGGAATCTAGCTACATAAAACAAGTATTTTTAATTTAATATCTTTTTAGATCATATAAAATTTAATTAATTAATAGTTCCACCAGAAGAAGCCTCTAGGTTATTTAAGATGGTAACAAGATTTTCAATTTGACTGGTATTATTTAAAATGATGTCATAGAAACCGAAGTAACGATTCCAAAAAGCATTATAAAAGCATCATCAGTATAGTAAGTTTAATTGCAGATTCATAGATGGTAAATGAACCCTAGATAAAGTTAAGCATCGAATATGTAAGGTAATCTTACTAATATAGAAACCCACTTTATTGAAGTGTAGTCTAATTTAAATTAAAAATATATTAACAAAAATGATAATACTACATATATTCTGTATATGCTTCCAAGAATTAGGAATTAAATTGACGATCAAACTATCTTATTAATTGAAAATCCATTTTCTTGCTTCTCTTTTGATACAACATAAAATATATGGACTAATTCTACTTGTGTATATATATAATAAACTTATTATCATATTTATTGCAGCTGCCCAACAATAAACACAGTATTCTTTGCTACAAGGAACTTCGATTTATTCTAACCATTGTAGTCTGAGAGTTTAATAGCTTTGATTCAGAAGCTAGTTTCAAACAGTGGACTATGGATGGTCATTTTTGTACTGCTATCTTTTTTAATGTGCTGGTTAGGGACAAAAGACTCTAATGATCCTGATTACATTGACAAAAAAACATTTAGAAGATTAACTCCTCTTCTCTCTGTATTCTTTGTTCGTTATCCCCTCAAACCTGTTCGCTTTAGAATTATATAAGCTTTTTTGACTATATTTACATAAATGTTAATTGAAAGTTTACTTTACTTAGTATATGAAGACAGTTTTACTATTGATGCTGTACCAAACTATGCACTTTATGGTGTTTTAGCAGCAATACCATTTAATTATTTGGTAGGTCTTTTTTCAATTTGGGCTCAGTATTCTGAGTCTGAAGAAAATATCATGCTAGAAATATAAAATGAAAAGATGGAAGGCACTCTTTCATTGTACACTTACCACATTGTCTCTAATTAACAAGAAGCTGATGCAATAAAAAAGCTATATTAAAATAAATAAGATAATAAAGAAATTAAAATTAGTTCTGCCGCTAAGTATTCTAAATATAAATAAATCAACAAGGAAGCATCCATAAATAAAGAACCAGAAGCATTTTCTTCTATTCAAAATAATACTAACCATTTACATTCTAATAGCTCACTTAATAAATCAGAGTAAGAAAGTAAAAGCATTGGCTAGCAGCCTAAAATTTTGATTATGTAGCCTGATCTAATAAAATCAAGAGTAATTACTTTTATAGCTGTATGTATATTATTTTTAGTAGCAGAGGCAGCAGGTGTTTTGTTGCTAATTTAGGTAAACAGTAATTCAAGTGCAACAGGGTATTTTATAGGTTCTGTTTTTGTAGGTTTTGTTATAGATTTTATTTTCTTTGATTTTTCTATAGCTTTAGCTGCTAAGTATATTAAACCTATATTCAAACTTATTACTTATAGAGGAATATGGTTTAAAATGCCTAAAGATATTAGAATGAAAAAAGACTATCTTGCTATTTAAAACGAAAATATGCTCGATAAAAGTTCAATATCTTCAAGATTTCAGAATAGTTAACACCACAACATAAACAAAAGTGGCAATAATCATAATTAGGAAGCTGAAAGTGAAAACAACAATAAAAATTTAGTTTCTAATACTAAAAACATAAATTAACTACTAAATGATAGAGATAATGAAGATTTAGATGTTGAAGAAATAAATAAAAACTAGCTAGATTAATTTAAAGATCATTCTGAAGAAAGTTCTCATTCTAATCACAATTTTTGAAAAAAGTTAATATTAGCTAATTATTAAAAAGAGATAGATGTTTTTTACATATTTTTTCTATTTTTTAAACAATTTAATAGATATTTTAAATATACATATAAGAGCAAAAATAATTAAATCAAATGATTCTCATAATTAGAATATTTTCTCATTTTTAACATAATTTTATAAAAAAATTTAATTATTATTTAGGTAGTCACAAGCAATAGATTTTTTTAAATAATTTATTTTATTAATAAATTTCTTTTTTTAAAATAAAAAAAATTTTTAATTATTGATGAAATAGTATTTGTTTTATAAAAATATTATTAAAGATATATTTGGTTTTATATAAATAATTTAAGGTTTTATATATGTTTAAATTGAATAAATTACTGAAATAAATCTTGAAAAAATTCAGTAAGACAACTATTTAAATATCTTGATAAGATCATTATTAACGAATAGCTTTCTTTTATAATAAAATTATATAATAAAAAAATTTAAGCAAAATCAAAAAAAGATTCAAATTAGCAAGAATAAACAAGAATTTCTAAAGCCAAAGATTAAAATTTTTAAATAGGTATGAACTATTTCTGTGGAAGTACAAGAGATAGTAGCAATATTGAGAGGCTAAGTCAAAAAGAATAATTTTATAGTGGGATTAGTAATAATTAATAGTAAAATTAGACATAATAAAACCAATTAAATGGTTATAATATGAGTTTCTATTAGCAAGATTAAGGACAAAAAAAAGAAAGGTCTTAAAGCGAGATAGTAGTCAGGTAAATGGTTTTTATAAACTAAATATTTGAGCTTTAAATATCAATATCTATTTTATTTTCTTAATTTTATTAGAAATTTTGATACTGCACTTTCTTATGAATATTAAATGAGTTAGAAAGATAAGACAGATGAAGCATATCCAAATAAAATGGCTAACAGAAGTTCAAGCGCTTCGTCTAATTCATTTCTATTTAATTAGCATGGGCATAAATATAGCTTTAATTCAGATTTTATATCAGATGAAAAATATTTTGAAAATTAAGTAAAAAGATCTAGTAATAATTAGGCTTTGACAATATCTAATAATTAGTCTCAAGTTCTCCTTATTTAAACTGAATCAAATATCAAAGTAAATTTAAATATTTTTGTTTTTAGAATACTTTATTAAATAGAATAGAATTCAATTGGATATGTTTTTATTGTAAAAAAGTCATTGAGGTTTATTTTTTTAAATGTTTTTTTGAATTAAAATAAAAACCAGTAAATTTTATTTGAAAAGGAATTAAAAATTTTCTAAAGATATTGGATTTATTAAATATAACATATGGAATTTGAATTAATAAAATTATTGAGTTTTGAAGTGTGTTTAACATTTAAAATATTTTTAAAAAGGATTTTGAGATTAAGAATATAAAAGAGAAAATTTTAGAAGAGAATAATAGCGATAATAATAGTAGCTATGTGCATAAGTACAAAGAGCCCAATTATTCATCTGCAAAAAAATAAATAGAACAGCTAAATGAGCATGTCCGCACACTAGAAAAGTAGAATTAGTTACTTTAGTCAACAAATAGAAATTAAAGTTCGACTTCTTTAGATGTTAAGAATTATTAATTGGAAAGTCATTCAAATTTTATTTCTCCTAATTCTAAATAAGATAGATTTGTTAATGATATTCTCTATGAAAATAAGTAGCTCTCTATATCTATCAAATAGCTTGAAGATAAAATTCAGAACTATAGATATATTGATATTAAATACAACTAGCTTTAAACAAAAGTTGTACTATTAGCCAATCAGCTAGAGTAGACATCTTAGTTTTTAGAATAAAGAGGATTTGAATCTTAGGAACTGAAATAGAAATATTTTAAATTAGAATAAGACTACATAAATTTATAGAAAACGTTATACTCATTAAAAGGTAATTAAAGAATAAATTTTATCATAGTTAATTTTTTTTATCAGGTTAAAATACTTAAGGGAGATCAATTTAGGATGTGTTTGAAGAACAAGTTAAACAGTATCAATCAGTTGAAAAGTAGAATTTATAATATAAAATTCAAATTAGGGAATTAGAAGAATTGTCTTTAAAATAATAAGAATAGCTAACACAATTATAATAAAAATATAACAATTAAGAATAAACATAATAAATAAATTTAAAATTCTTAAAAGATGAAAATTCTAGTTTGAAAGTAAAGCTTTAGGAGGAATAATAACAAAAAGAACTGTTAAGAAATATTTAAGATAATAAGCAGGTCCCTCTTTTAAAATAGCAAGCTTAATAAATGATTGACTAAATAACAAAATTGAGTGATTAGCTTAAGGTGAAAGATCAAGATCTGATTAAAGCAAAAAATAATTTATTAGAGATTCAATATTCATAATAGAATGAAAATATTTAGCTGAAATAAAAATTATAGGAAAGTGAATTAAATCTCTAGTACTGGAAAACTAAATGTGCAGACACAGAAGCAGAGAAGAATATGTGGATATCTTAGTAATTTTGGTTATTGTTTATTTAATTTTTTTTAAATGCTTTTAATAATAAAAAGATATAATTAGTCAGTTCTCAACTAAATCGCTTAGGATAAAAAAATTTAGGATTCTAAAATTGAAATTGATAATTAGCATAAAGAATATTTAAAGGTATTTTAGATATAATTTTTAAAAGAATGGTTTAAATGTAAATGTATTTTAATAAGGTACAAATAGATGAATAGAAAAAAGAAGTTGATTCCCTAAAGATTTTAAACTCAAATTTATAATTAGAGAATAAAATATTAAGTGAACAGATAAACTAACTAAAGGAATCAGTCACTAGCTTCTAATATAAATCTTAATTTAAAGACTAAGTAATTTTTTTTAAGGAAACTATTTTTGATTTTTTAATAAAATTAATTGAAATTTATAGTACTTGGAGTAGAATTAATAGAGTAATTTAGAGGCTTAGATTTAATAATTAAAATCAGATTTATAAACTAAAGAGACTAAAGTAAAATAATTACAATAGTACTTAGGGTCACTAATCAGAGATTTAGAATAACTAAATTAAATTGTGAGATAAGAAAATTAAGAAAAATTGAGTAAAAGTAATATTGAGGAGCAGTTAAATTTAGAATAAGGTAGAAACGAAATATTAAGAAAGCATTGTTAAGAATTAGAATTAAAGATAAAAACTACTTAAAATAATTTGGGTTCGAATTAGAGCATAGAAAGTACTGAAGATACAGAAAAAGTAAAAAGAAATAAAAAATAAAAATAAAACAAGTAAGTAGAGCTTGATAATAATAGTAACACAGTTCGATCTAACTCTAAAAATGAGGAAATCTAAAAATATATTCAATAATAAGATTAAATAAATAATTTAGAAAAATAGATTTTACAACTTTAAATATATGAAAGCTAAGATTAGCAAAATTAAATTAGAATTAAAGAGTTGAATGAGAAAATAAATTAACTATAGCTCTAAAATTTAGAACTCGAAGACAAAATTAAACTAAAAAGTAAAGTTGATACAATGCTATCAGCTAACTAAAATTAAAATCAAGAGGATGAAAAAAAAGTAATTTATTTAATTTAGTTATATTTTTATTTATGATGAATTTTATTGAAAAAGATGATAGATTTGTTAGTTTAAATTGAAGAGTTAAACAAGATAATTAATTCTTAAAATTCCAAGGAGTAATAATTGATTGAAGAAAACAGTTTATTAAAATCATAATTAAAAACACTTTAAGATCTATAAATTCAAAATGAGGAACTTGTAAAATTCTAAAAAAATTATATAAAAGAGAAATAAATAATCGAAGATAGGCTTAAGGATTTAGATTAAGTAATAGAAAAAAACAATTCTTAATATAAAAATAAGATAGAAGAACAGAGAATAACAATTAAAAATTTAGAAAAAAGAATAGATTTATTTAAATCATAAAGTGTGAATAACATCAAAGATAAAACAAATTTCGAATAAGATTTTTACTCAATTTAAAACATAAATGCAGAGTATTCTCAGTAAGTATAAGTAAGTTACTTATTTTAATTAATTTATGAACTAAATAAAAAAAAACACAATCTTTTTTTAGAAATTAAAAAATGAATTAGAAGTTCTTTAAGTCAAGTACAAGCAGTTGTAGGTTGATAACAGCTAATTAAAAGTGCAATCAGAATAACAGAACAAGGTATACAGCTAAAATAAAAAGGAGTTTGGAGAATTATAATTTTAGTTAAATTAGGCAAACTCTAAAGTCCTTCTTTTAGAAAACCAAATAAAGCAAAAAGTTAATTAATTATTTTGAAATAATGATTTAAAATTTATCAATTAATTTAAAAATTAGATTGTTGCTGATAATGATAATGAAAAATAATCTGATACAATTAAAGGAAATGATTACTTTTCAAGTGAATTGATAAAACTGCAAGCTGAATTTAAAAATTAAGATAAAAAACTGGAAATAGAAAAGAACTAAAACTTAATACTACAAAATAACATAATTAACTTACAAAAGATAATAAACTAAAAGCAATAAGAACTTAAGAATGAAAAAGAAGAGAGCAATACAAAATTTAATTTACTTGAGTAGAATGTAAATGGCTTGATACAGTAAAATTAATCTTTAAAATAGCAGATATCTGAAAAAACTCAAAGTCTTCAAGTTTTGCAGAACAATTACGACTAAGCAACAAAAAAATTAAAAGAAAAAGTAACAGTTTATTTTTAATTTAATAAAGTTTACTTTTGGTATATTAAATTTATCAACTTTTAAGTTTGAATTTTCAATTAATTTTTAGATCAGTTTTAGTTTCTTTAGTTAAAACTTTAAACTGTTTTTATAAATTATCTAAAATTTACTAAAATCCAAATATAAAATTACTTAATAAAAATATTAATTAAGAAATTTGATTAATCTAATTCACAATGAGCTTATCTTTTTTCAAAATTTTAGATTATTTTTGTTATTAGTTGTTAATAAAATATATTATGCCAGTTTTTTATTTTATTTACTATTTTTTATCAATTTAAGATAAAATACCACTGACTTTTTAGACTTTTGAATAATTTAGTAAATTACTTATTTAAAATTTAATTTTAAAATTTTGAAAAAAGGAAAAAAATAAAGCCTTGGCTTTATCATTTGGAAACAATGAATTAAGAATGCAATAAATTGAGATTGAGCTTAATGAAAAAAATAACCTTTTATAGAATAAAGACCTTTAAATTAAAAAGCTTGTAAATAAATTAAATTACATTTTATAATTTTAATTATATAAATTGTTTTATATTTAGATGTAAGTTTAGGAACTGTATGAAAAATAATAAAATTAATTGAATCAGCTTATTCAAGATAGTGCTTGTTTACAGTAAGAGCTTTCTAGGTCAAAAGAAGAATTTAATAAAAAAGTATAGGAATAAATAGATTTAGAAAGCTAAATATTTAATTACAAAGAACAAATTTTCAAACTTGAGTTATAATTGAAAAAATATTAAAGTAATTTAAATGTTGATAATATATCAAGTGCTTCAAATACTCTTTAAGATTAAAATGATTAAAGAAGTTAGGATCTGTTAAATTAAATTTAAAGGATAAACAGTTAAAATATGCAGTTAAAATAAAGCTTAGATCTTGTAATTGAACAAAATAATAAACTAGCTGACGAAGTTTTATTATAAAAAAATTAAATGAATTCAATGAATCAATAAATTCTTTAATATTAATAAACTATTTCTCAACTTGAAGATGAGTAAAATGAAAGTAAAAATATTTATTTCATATTTTTTTTATCTAATTTTTTTTAATTTTTTTAAAAAAGAAACCAAAAAATCGAAGAAAATAGATATGCACAGCAACAATTTAGAATTATAAATTAGAGAACTTGAAGATTAAATAAGATCAAAAGATTTATTGGTCAATAGTATCTAACTAGAATTAGATAATTATAGAATTACTTCTAGTTAAAGTAAAAAATATTTTATTAGCTTTTGAGATAAATTTATTTTGATAATCAAACAATTCTATTCACATTTGATCATTTTACTTTATTTAAGTTAAATAATAATCTTATTTTTTTGTTTATTTTGATAAAATTTAATAGAACTAAGTAGCATTTAGAACTAGGTTGATGAAAAAACAAAGAAAGTAGAAAAATTAGAATAAATTTATTAAGAGAGTGAAAAAAACTTTTAAAAACATCTTGTTGAATTAAGCAAGAAAGATTAAGCTATTAAAAATTTATAAATCTAAATGAGTGCTTTAGAAAGTAAAAATCTTCATGTGGTTAATGATCTCAATTTGATTTAATAGAGAGAAGCAACTTTAAACACTTAAGTGAAGTAGTTAGTTCAAGAAAATAGCTAGTTAAGAGCATAAAAAATAATTTCAGATGCAAGTCAAATGAATTTGAGTGCTCTTATTAAAGAAAATTAAATTTTAAAAGAACAGCATTTAACTAAAATTGCTCTAATTAAATATTAAGTTAAAAATTTATTCAATCACGAACTTAAATAATCAATTGAAAAAGTAAAACAAATATCTCTACAAAAAGAATAATAGCTTCATGCGACTATATAAATACTTTAGCAATAACTTTAAGAAGAGAAGAGCAAGTATGAATCTCTTCAAACTACGTATACTTCTCGAAATAAAAAAAGCTAAGAACATATTAATGCTGATGAACTTAAATAAAATTAAATTATAATATCAAATAAATATCAATCTACTGATTTAATTTTAGACCCCTAATAAATTTTTTCTACCCTTTCTTAAGTGGTAATATCTTCTAAATAATTTAAAAATTTATATAAAAATATCTTGTAATTTAATTAGGTAAATGATAATACTTCTCTTAAGAAGTTTATTGAAGAAATGTCAGTAAAGATTTTGCAGATGCAAGAAACTTTGCATAACTCATTAGAGCTTCTATGGAAAGAGTAAAATGTTTTTATGTCATGCAATTTAGACACACAAGAAGAGTAAACTAATTCATCGATTTAGCATCATCAAATTGAAAAATAGGTAATTTTTAAATTATTTTTTATTAAAGTATAATTTAAATCTTTTAAACAGGTTAAGTAAATTATTTAAAACTTAAATTAATTGAAGATGCATAAAGATGAATAAAATGTCTCTTCTGGGAACTTAAATTATCAAGATTCATCTTCTTTACCTATAAGCCTGCAAGCTATTAATAAGTAACAAGAAGATGATGGTAATAATCAAAGCTGCTTACTAAAATAAATAACTCAATTTACTTAATATACTTAATAAGAACTTGAAGTAAATTATAAATATGATATGAAATTTTATTTAAAATATTTTTTAAATTTCTTAGAATGTTGTCCAACAAATTGAATTCTTAGAAAAATAAAATAAATTATTAAAGAATTAATTATAAAATACACAAAAAGAAAACAACAAATTACTTATAGAGTTAAAAGTTGTTAAGGAGCAATATATAAATACCAAATATTCAACCATTTTACATTCATCAATAATGAAACAAGAAGTAGTTTTATTTTTAAATGAATAATTCATTTATTTATTAAATTAATTATTTGTTTTAGGGAGAATAATCATAAGAGCTTAAAGAGTAGAACTAAAATATTCTTTAATAATTAAGTAATACCAACATTTCAGAGGAATAAAAAATAGTTTATTTGATGATGCAAAATAAATAATTGTAAAATTCTTAAAATAATTTAACTTAACCTTTATTTTTAATTATTTATTAAGGATTGAAATGATCAAAACTTTTTAAATAAATGAAGCTAAGAGAAGTGAATAATTAAATTCCAGCAATATTTAATTATATATGGCTTTAAAGGATATAGCAAATTTTAAATCTAAAAACTTTAATTTTGAAACAAAAATACCATTTTTTGAAAGCGAATAATCTATTATTTGAAAAATAAACTTATTTTTTTACTTCTTAATTAAATTGTATTTTATTTATATTTTAAAATAATAACTAATAAGATTTTAGATTTCATCTACTATATAAATCTTATCTTAACATAAAAAAATAATTAATTTAGTTATTTACCCATTTAAAATTTATTACTTAAATAAAATAAAAAAAAATATTTTTTCTTTTAAATTTATTTTTTTTAAAATTGTTTAAGTGCAATAAATAAATTAATAAGAAAATTAAGTATAATTTTTTGAAAACTTGAAATTTAAATAAAAACATATATTCTATTATTAAAAGGTAAGTAATAATCTTTGTTTAGAATCAATAAAACCTAAAAATATTTATTTAATTTTCAAAATAAATTAATAAAATTTATTTAATTTTCAAAATAAATATATAGAATTTATTTTTTAAAAATGAAAAACTTCTGCTAAAAAATAAAATTTCTCACTAATAAACTTAATAACTAACTAACTAAATAAATCTAATTATTATTTAAAATTTTCAACATAATAAAATTTTAATAAAGAAAAATATAATTTTTGTAATTTCTTGGAAAAGCTATCTTTTGTAGCAAGAATAACTGATATTTTTAAAAGGCAGATAAATTGATTTAGAAAAAGTTAAATTTTTACAATGAAATGAAGAATAAAGGTTGATTTATTTTCTCAATAGTATTTAATTTAAGACAATTTGATTTAGACCTTTTTGTGATTGAAAAAGATAATTGAACTAATTTCCATATAAAAAAGATGCTTAATGAGACTTAATTTGTTTAAATTATTTTATGAGAATAAATTGAAAAGTATTTTAGATATTTTATATTTTTTATATAAAATGAGTAAAATAATAAATGAATCAACTTTATAGTTTTATCTTTTAATTTATATGAGTATTTACTATGTAAGGTTTAAGATCAGCTTTTTTACTTTACTTTTGTGTATGAAAGAGTTTATCTGTTAACAGTAAGTATTAATTTATTAAAAAAAAGTAAAGAAGAAAAAAATATATCAAAATATTAAATAATTTGTTTGATAGAAAAATTATCATCATCATCATCCTTTCTTTTTATTAGAATAGTCTCTTAATAATAATACTTATTAGTTATAATAATCACTTTATATTTTAAAATATTATTAAATGCAAACATTTAAACGAAATGGAGTAGAAGAAGGTATAAAAAAAGTCATTGAAAGCTAAGGGTTTGCATGGCAATAGAACGAGATGAGATAATCTCAATAGCAATCACCAAGCTTCCAGTAAACCTTCAATAGAAGTCAGTCTTAATAAGATCATAACTTAAAAATAGATATCTAAGTTGAAGACAAATAAATATAATTGGATAGCAGTAGAAAGGAAGAAAAAAAGTTGGATGAGGGAGAATAACATAATAGAAGGCAAAATAAGTCTTTGTTTTAAACGTTAAATAACAGCATAGATAAGTTATTTTGTAATGATAATTTTTCAAGTGGATAAGACATATCAAAGTATGTTATTTTCAGAGATTTCTAATCTGATAGTAAGTTAAACTCTAAATATGGTAGTAAGAGGGAAAGCAAGTAATAAACTCCTAAATGCACTCCAAGATTTAATTTTTAAGGGCAAGATTGCTAAAATTTATAGTAATAGGTAGCTCAGTTTTTTGATAAGCCAAATAAGAATAGTAGTAATTATTAGAGCCAGGAGAGTTTTTGTTTCAAAGAAGGTAGGAACATTGAAAGCATTATTCCTAACTCCTAAACATGCTCCTCTAATATAAACTAAGTTATTTTTCAAAATAATTTATCTTACTCTTAACAAAATAATGGCATAAACAATAAGGGCGAGAATGAAAACCTTGGGTATAATGAATACTCTCCATATATGATTTACTAAAAAAATAATACCAATGAAATAGAAAACTAGCAATAGCTTAATTCATACCATTTGCCACAAAAGAAGAAAAAAATAAGCACAAACAGTGCACTAAATGCTACAAATATCAAATAAAATAGCAATAACTTTTATCATCAAATAAATAGCGATTTTTAAACTAATGCAAATAAATAAGCATCTATGATGATTATGATGTCATAAGTTTAGACTCATTAAAAGTAGTATAGACTGAATAAGCAGTAAACTACCAAAAACAATGAAGTTTAGGGTTAGATTAATTATAATCAAAGTGGCCGAGTATGCTAAACTGAGCCCTCTTATGATGATTTTTAGGAAGAATCTTCTGATATGACAAGCAATTATAAAAGTGGTCATATAATTCAAGACAGTGGTATCAAGTTCTATTAATAAAATGAAAAGGTATTAGGAAAATCGCCCTTCATTAAAAACGAGAACTAATCTTATAATATAAACAACACTAATAATACTAGAGAATTTAGGAATATTTAATTAAGTAAATTATTACTTTTATTATTTAATTTTTGTTTCAAAACAGTATCTATCTATCTCTCTCTCTTTGAGAATAAATAAAATTATCAAATTTTATTGGTTTTTTTATTATCTATCACAAATTAATTAATTATATTTAAAATATTGTAAAGCTAAGAGACCTATCAACGATATCAAAAATTCTAAACAAATTATTACAGAAGAGAGGAATCATGAGTATGATTAAATGAAAGAAGACTATTTTAACGAAGAAGAATAATCTTATGAAGTTGATTAAGTTAGATAAAATATTATTGAAGATCTTGTGAAATTTCAACAAAACGGCTAACAGTTTGCAAACAATTTGAAGCATAATAATTTTTTAAACTAAAAATTGTATTAGAATTAAATAAGCAGAGTTAAATAATAAGTCATGATTTAATAATAAAATACTTCTAAAAATATACAGAAAATAAACGGAAATGATTAAAAATAAGCAGATTTTTAAAATAGAGCTATCAGACGTAATAATACAAATCCTATTGGAATATCACCTTCATAATAAAACCCTATACGTATTGGTTCTGGAGACTCAAGGAAAGCAAATTAAATTTCTATGATTAAAAACGTTTAGTTGTTTGGGGATTAAAATAAAGTATATTTAAATGGAAAAATTAATGCTGCTAATAATGAAACTACAAACTTCAATCATATTTAGAGAAAGGTTAGGCAGTTTAGTGCACACGCAAGCAGTTCAAGCAACAATTAATTTTCAACAGATAAAAATAACCATATAATAGATGAAGATTATAGTGCTAATAACGAATCGTTTATGAATTTAAATAATATTCCATTATATACAGATGCTTCTTAAGATGAGTTAGGCAAGTAACAAGTACAAAAAAATGCATTTAGTCAATAAGCTTAGCAAAGCAGAAATAAGCAGGAATAATAAATTTTAAACATAACTTAGCAGCAGCAACATTAAATAAAAAAATAATTGAATTTTAAATCTTATTAAGAAGATTAGGTTTAACTGAATATTGAAAAGTAAATTATCAATAAAAAGATATCAGATTTTGAAAAGAAAAGAAATATAAATCTTAATAATTAGCAATAACTTTAGTAGCAATAATAGCAATAACAAGCTTCATCTTCTTCATAATCTTCTGCGAATAGTTCTAAAATAGCTAATTAACAATAAAATATAATGGCAAATACTCCGTCATCAGCACAGGCAATACCTCAAAATTCAGTTTACACAACTTAATAACAAAAAAGAAATCAATCTGCTTAGAAGAAGAAAAAAAGTAAATCTAAATCTCCCGCATAAAAAGAATTAGATAGCATTATAGAAGTCCCATCAAAACTCGAAATAAGTTCTTTCTTGAATACACAAACGATGAAGCAATCTTAAGAGAAAAATAAATAAATATCTATTGAATAAAAAAAGCAGTCTTAAGGATAAGAATTAAATTCTATTAATTTATTAGATTCATCTAATTAAAATGAAGATTAGTAAGAAATTCTTAAAAAAGGAGATATTCAGCAAATTGACTATGGCAAAGTGATATGTAAGACAGAGGGAAATGAATCAGATTCCTCTTTGAAAATAAATTTCGATGAAAGTGATGGTTAGCCAATAAAAACAGAATAAGATTAACAACTGCTCTCTACTAATTAGAGCAGCACTTACAAAATAACAAACTAAGAAAATGCTTTGAATTACATAAGAAGCATAAATTCTAAGTAATTTTAGAAAAACCATAAAAGAATATAATCTGCTAATAAAAATTCAAGCAGCAACAGTACTAATTAAAATAATTTTTTAATGCATCCACAATTAACTTTGACAATTAATAGCAATTAAACATTATAAAATATGCCTTCAAGTTAATACTTTTTGTAAACATAGAATAATATCCATAGAGGTCGTTTTAACTCATATTAAAATAGTAATTCTAATTAGTTAAATTAATAATAAATTTAAAAGAAGCTAAATATTCAATGCCAAACAACAACAAATAATGCAAGTAGTTCTTAATAAAATTCTTTGACAAATACTCTCCTCAAAAATTAATTAAAAAAAAGATCGTTTACTCCTATGGCTACAACTAATCAATAGAATATGAACTAAATTTAGTTTTAAAACTCCACCTTTAAGGATTCATTTTTTAATGAAAATTAAAATTAAAGTGGGAGTCGAAATAATATCAAAAAAATAACTCGAAATCAAAAAAATTTTTCTATTTCTCATTAAGAAAAAGACTAGCTGAACACTACTTAGTAAGGTGTTCTTATGTAATAACTAGCACCATAATATCAATAATTATAAATAAATCCTCAGTAACAATTACAAATTTCATCCCAAATTTTCCCCAATTTGCAAAAGTAGCAAATCAAGAGAAATGAAATAGCTTTACAAAACAATTAATAAAATAACCAGACACAGCAATAAGCTTAACAATTGCCAATTCAAAGGCCCTCTTCAAGATCAGTGCTAAACCAAAATAATGGAGTATAGTAAACAGTTTAAAAATAAAAATAAATAATTAACCTAAATCTAAATAATATTGGTAGTAATTCTAATAATAATTTAAACACTAACTCAGTTAATCTTTATAATAAAGTAAACAAAATTTGAAAACTCATTTTAATATAAATATAACCTAAAATGATTTAAAAGCACTTAGATTAATAAATAAACTATTTACAAAAATTATAAATATTATATAAATTATATAAATACAATTTTCCTTAAAACACAATATATTCATCCATAAATTGCCAAGCTTTGTATTAAATTTATAAAAACTATTTTGTTAAAACTAAAATATTTTGTTATTGAATTTGTTGCATTGAATTAAAAAGAATTAAAATGTTTATTTTGTTTCTTTTACTTGTTAAGTTGTTAAAAATAGTTTAATTCTATCAACTCTTAAATTTGATTTATAAATAAAATGTAATAAAAGATTCGTTTTGTTCATATGCATTAAATATTAATCAAACAAAATTTTTGATTTAAAAATATTTGATTTATTTAATAAATTTTGTTATTATTTTAGTCAAAAGATAGACATTAAACGTCAAACAAATTTTAAATTTCAGAGAGAAAAATGAATAAATTGTATAAAGGCGCTTAAAATATTTTCGTTAAAAAAGTTAATGAGACTATTAAAATTTAGAACTTGTCTAAAAATATAAGAGGGTTTGAAAGAAAATACTAATATTTAGATAGTTTAATCAGATACAGTGAGTTATGTTTAACAGGAGGTACAAGAGCACCCTCTTATGGAACTGACTTAAGTAATTTGTGCTTAGAAATTCTAGGAAAAGATAACCATATTTGGTTTACTGAATTTGGAAGCAATGATGAACTTATAGTGTTAGTAAATATTTAGACATAAAATATGATTTTAATATGAATCCTTTTCATCAAAGATAAAAATATTAAAAACAGCAATTTAAATTATTTTAGGATTAAAAAATAGAATACTTTTTACAGAATTGTCTTCTCATTATTGAAAACAGCAAATAAGTGCAGAAAATTATTCTGATGTCACTTACATAACTTTCATGTATTGACTATCCTAGAGATTAGAGAGTTTAAACACTTGGATACAGATGCATCACTATCTTGAAAAATATATTATCTAAAGGAAATGAGCTTAAAGACTTAGTTGAAAAATCGATTTTAGAAATAATTATCTAAAATATCAAAATTGAAAACTGGTTTATGATCTCAGACATTTAAGTTAGTGGTGTTATATCATTTTTAGAAGTTCCAAATATTGCAAATTTGTTTATTGTTGATGAAGAAATATTTCCTTTGATGCACAAATGGATTTGTTAGGTAGGAATTTTTATTATTTTAGTTTCTTGAACGTTTTTAAATATTAATTCATAGCAAAAATACATTGATTAATTAATAAACAAAAATTAATTAATAAATAAATAAATACAATAAAGATTACCGATTTTATTGGGAACAAAAAATTATGCTATAACGATAATGATGATGAAGACTAAGATGAAAGAGATGATCAAAATTAAAATGATTAAAAAGGAAACCTTTTGTAAAATAATACTTAGTAACTTAAATTTTCTAAAAACTTTCATAAAGCACACTAAATCCTACAGTAAAACATAAAAATTAATTTCAAGTACACTTTAAAAGTATTATATTTTAAATTAAAAGGCTAATTGATATCTGCATGAGTAATAAGCACCTCATAAGCAAATTTATTTAAGACGATACTGATAAGAATTATTTTTTAAAAATGTATTATAATTTTTTGAATGAAGTCAATTTATAATTTTTGAAGCTTGTTTATTAAGGAGAGTAATTCATTACATACTACTAGTTTTAGATTACACTCCTTTCTTTAATTGAAAAATTTAATATTGTAATTGAAGAATAGCTGTTTGAACCATACAGTAGCTCTAAAATTAATTACGAATAATCGCTTTCAAAAATCCAAATAGCTTCTTTAATAAATATGCAAGAAGAAAAAGAAACTCTCAGTATAGTAAAATTGCCTTAAGATGAAATTGAAAAATATACCTTCTTCACAATCAAGCATATTGAATGGTAAATAGGAAGCGAATACGATTCCTTCCAAACCACTAAATTTTAAGAAAGCATGGATTAGCTTGTAAATGCAGTAAAAGATGATTCTAAAATCTTAGAAAAAAATAAAAAAGTCACCATAATGAAACACTTTGCCCAACTAATTAGAACAGCTGGTTCTTTCTAAGGTTAATATTATTAAAAATAGCCTGTAATATATTTATTAATTTATTATATTTAAAAATTCTATCATTTCAATCATATACTGTACTTCTCATTAATTATACTGAACCTCAATAAAAAAATTGAGGAAATGAAATAATATAGGTATTCTTTTTAGTGCTTTTAATATAAAAGTTTAAAACATAAATTAATGAGAAGTTACAATAAAGTAATTATATAAAAAAATAATTGATATGCCATGTTATTGATTTTAAAAATCACATATCTAAACTTTATTTAACTATTCAATTAATTTATTTATAATAGGTTGGATAGAAAATTAAGGGTTAATAAAAAGAGTAGTCGAGTATTTAAAAATTATAAAAAAAATTCTAAAAAGTCTACTCGATGCCTATGCTGGATCCTTTAGTATTATCTGCTTGCTGTAAATTCATCCAATATTATTTTAAGTAATTATTGGAATATAATTTAACATTTGAAGTGATGATATTTTACTATAATTTTTAAAAGATACCATATGTTCTAGCAAGTGGACAGTCTCAAAAAATTCTTATCCCACATTTAAAATTGCACAAATTTGCTTTAGTATTTGGATTTAGATAATAAGCCATTTGAAGAATTGATTTAACTTGGCTAACTTCATTTACCTCATGAAATATTCTTTAAGCATTACAATTAAGACTTACAAGATAATTCTGAAGAAGAATATTATGAAATATAAGTTAATAATCCAGTTGTCATGAGTGCTGTTTACGATATATTAGATCTCTTCAATTTTTTTTATTAGAAAGGAAATAACGACTTTAAGATATCAAGAAAGGCTATAAAACCTATTAAAGATGCAAACTCGATAACAAAGTAAATTAAAAAAGAAGTAAGAGAGTTATTGGATTAAAAGCAGAGAAAAGGGATCCTCTTAAAATTATTAGAATTAAATGATGTCAATATAAGAATTTAAGCTTGTAGATAACTTTTATCATTAAAAACCATAAGGGTAATAAATTGATTAATTTTTTAAGATATTTATAAACTTAAAAAATAATATTAACATTTTATGAAAATATTAAATTTAATAAAATAAATTTAAAGGGAGAAAAGACAGGATAGTTAAATTGGAACTTAAATGATCTTTCACTTCTTTTATCAAGACTTTCTTTCTTATTTAGTAGTTAAAAAGGAGCTAAAAAGGAATAAGACATTTCATTTATTATCTTAATATTTTGTAAATTTTATACTGAAGTGGAGCCATAGTATGTTGAAGAAATAATTTAAGAAATTGGGCAATTTTAATATGACACAATGCTAGATATGTAAGATTGATACATTTTTTTGTTGGTTTAATTTTTAATTTTTTGTTTTTTAGATTAGAAGATGCTTTAGTTTATAGTTTTGCTATGAATGAAGCTTAGTCATAAAATAATTCTGATTTATGCATTTCAACAGTTTTTTTAATGAAAAAACTTATATCTATCAAAGTTATTAGAGAATAAACTTAAAGAGAGTAGAATTTAAAACGCATCAAAAATTGTATTTGCTATGAAGGAGAAACATTTGATGAATCTTTTCCTCCTCTTTAAATCGAAGATTTATGTTAAAATATTGGTATTATCTTAGAATGCTTTGAAAATAAGGGCGTATAAAATGACTCTCTTTTAGCATTTAGGTTAATTAAAAAGCTAGCTGATATTTTGGAAGGTGCTACTTACAAATTACAAGAAAACACCTCTTAATTATAGGAATAAGAAGAATTTTCTAATTTAAATAATTAAATTAGCAAAGCATAGCAACTCTATTAGCTAAACTTAAATAAGAGCTAAAGTGGAGGAGGAGGAAGAAATAAATCATTATCTTTTTAAAAAAATGAACCAAAGGGAGTATAGAAAATTAAAGATAATCTATCAGAAGCTGAAAAAATAGATGGCATGATACATTAATTAAAAAGAATTAGATAGCATTCTATTAGCTTAACTTCTGATTAAGAAAATTCTGTAACAACATTAACTTCTGATATTATTAAAAATTTAGAATCTCAACGCAGAAATGCCATATAAATATTAACTTAAGAAAAAGCAAATGCAACTTTAAAAAAGACTGTTAATTAAATGTTTCCATTGTCAGATAAAAATAGTAAAAACTTTTTTAAGTTAGATGCTAAAAATGAGATAAAGAATTCTTCAGCAGATTTTGATTCTAAGTTGTAAGAAAACAATGAAAACAATTCAAATTTTACATCTATAAAAGATTTCTAAAGCATCAGAAGCTAGTAATTAATTCATTATTAATAAATCAAATTGGCTCCTTCAATAAAATAATTTATATTTATTTTATACAAATTATTCATTTATTTTTTAATTGTTAAAAATAAACAGTACTCGTTTCAATTTAATTTAATTGATTAAAGAAGAATGCACTTTGTGGGATAGAAAATAAAAATTCCAAATTGATCAAAGCTATTTTACTTTATTCTAGATACAACACAATTTATTTTCTTCTCAATAAGGATTGTCAAGAATTTTAACATTCCTTCAGCCAGACCATCGTTATGTTTTATTGATGTCCAAAACAAATTTAATACAAAGAATTCTATACCCAGAATAGTTTGTAAGATATTAAATTATAAACTTCATTAAAATATTGTCTATATATTGAAAAAAGCCATAAAAAGCATAAGATTAAAAAGAGTCTCAAAAGAATCTTGACTTTGCTAAATAAGTAAGTGATATTCTACTTATGGGACAAAAGCACACAAAGTTAACTTAAAATTAGCTAAATCAATATAATTTTGAGCTTTTTGATAGTGAAGATGATAATTTTTCATATAATTAAATGTTTTATAATATCATAACTAATGTCACAGATGTCATTCTCCTTAAAATGTTTATTAAACCAAAACCTATTGATAACTAAACATCAAGTGATATTAAGCACAGAATGTAGATAACTTAAAAAAATAAAAAATCTATTATTCTCTCTGCATTTTTGAGATGCATCTACTTCTCCATTAAAAGCTCCCCGAACGATGAAATCAAAGAATCAGCTATTAATTAAGCAAAAAATATTTAAACTTTCTACAAAATTTCGATTCTTTGCAAAGAAAACGGTTTTATTAAGGCTTCTCTTGGTTGTAAATTTTTAACAATTTGCAGACTCATTTTTAAGCATTACCACAGTAAAATAAATATTAAAATTAATTAGAATTAAATTAAAATAAAATAAAAATTTAATTCTTAAAAATAGAGATGGCAATCACATAGCTATAAGAGAGAGGACCATCAAAATAATCTCACATGAAGCAATATTAATAGCTATCAATTAATGATGATTATTAAGATCAAGATTATTAGGAGGGTTAATTTAAAAATTGGTCACCTTTAGAATAAATAGAATTGTACATAGCAACATTGCAGAGTATTTAAGAAATGGTTGGGCTACTATATTAAGGGATATTTAAATTTAAAGTAATTTAAAAATAAGACATAATGCTGATAAAAGAAATAGTAAAAACTTTGTAAATTATCTTGGAATAAGTTAATTCTTTAGACTCTGTTAACAAAGTATTTACCGAAAACTCTAAGCACATCAAAAATAAATAAGTATAACATCCTAGTTTGAATTTATATCCCCATAAAAGGCATATCTAGTTTATTGTTTAATAGCTTTTTAATACTACTATGATAAACTAATTAAGCTAAATATTTATGTTTCCTTATGACAATTTGGATTAAGAAAACAGAAAAAATTTGAATCTAGCAACCTAAATTTATACTGAGTTTTTTGGTAATTTTGTACATTTCAAAATTTTTATTAAAAATTTCATTTATTCAAATAATTTAGGCAGTTATTTCAGTCTCTCCTAGGGGGATTACCATAAAGAAGTTTGCACATTAAACTATTCATAACTCATTCTTAATTATGAGTAGAAAAGCTAAGTAAACTAAGCTTTTATCTAGAAAATGATGGAGTGCTGCTTGGAGTCTAATCTTTCAATAAATTTAGTATGATATTATTATTGTTATTATTATTAATATAAATTAATAAAACAAAATTTAACTTTAAAGATAGATGAATTTTATGTTAAAGACATACTTATCTCTTAAGAAAGGGAAATTCTGTATTGTTGGAGTTGGGTCTACATTAGAAAGTAAATTCACATTTTCTTTTATTATTTTCTCTAATATTTTCTAGATATTAGCATTTATATTTATGAAGGAAAATTTATTTTAAAATTATTTAACTTTTTAAAATGGTTTTTAGAGCATAAAATAATTTATTTAAATGTTTTTATTAAAAGAGATGAAGAGAAAGATAATCCATATCAAAAGATGTTATTGCTACTTACAAATTATGGTATATACATTGTAGATGTTCAAATTGGGACTAAATGTAATTAGTGCTATCTGGGTTCTCTTTGTACTGATAAGTACAAGGTGGAGTACATTATACTTTTTTCTTTATAAAGCAGCGACAGTAGATAAAGACCAACATAGCCTTTAACTCTTTAGAATTATTTTTCTGGTTTCAGCAACTAATAAATTCGTCTCAGCTGCTCATTTTCTTAACAAACTATGTTTAGCTAGAAACAATAGATTAAATAAAATATGTTAATCATATTTAGATCTTTAGAAAAAGGAAATTAATTCCTTAAAGTTTTAAATAAATTGATTCCATCTAAGCATCAGACCAGCAACAATTTCTTATCATTTATATATTCATGCTTATTTTGTAATTTATTTATTTTTCATTTAATTCTAATTTTAAATTTTAAATCTTATCCTAATTATTTTTTATTAAAAGCAACTGATAATGTTCATAAATATCATTTTAATGACTAAGTAAGCAGCATTGATAGTCCTAATAGCTCTTTTGATTAAGAGTTAAGCATTTAAGATGCTAATTTAGATATGTAAAAACAATAGCATAAACACTAAATTAAAAGCAAGAACAGTTTGTAGTTTTTTGTTGCCGTGCAGTAAAAGGAATAGCACACATCTCATAAGTAAAAAATAATAAGCCATGAAATAACTATTCTAGCTTCAGACCTCAATTTTTAGGATGAAATCTTGGTAATTAAAGAGAAACCTTCTGCTATTTTTAAATTTTAACAAAATTACAATTAAGTACTGCAATATTACTACTTTAAAAATCATATGGAATCAATTAAAGACATCATTTCATAAGATAATATAAATTATAGTTCAGTTGCTCAAGAATTTAGTGTTAATAGTGATAGATTGTATGAAAACGTTATGAAGTGTTTTGATATCAAGAGAGTTAATCTCAAATGTTTTGCTAAATTTGAGTTTCCAAATTAAAGTGACTCAGTAGTTAACATAGCTGTAAGCTAAAACATCTTCACCTTTGATGCTGAAAAGCACACAAAAATCTCAAAAACTAAAGTTTTGATAGTGGATAAAGGCGATGATTATGTTGATATTGAGTTCAGACCTAGATTTTAACATTTGAATTAAACTAATTTAGAATTGGTTCTGACATCTGAATTGAGCAGATAGGAACTCTAAATTATTGTATAGCAGAGTGTTGATTCAAATAAAAAGAACTAAAGTAATCAATAATTAAATGAAGATTTTACTTCTTAATTGAAGCACTTAATGAGATAGCAGCAATTAGATGGTCATCAAAATAAAAAATAAATTAACAAAAAATAATTAGCTACTTCATCTATTAGAAGATTTAGTAAGCTCAAAGAAACAGTCAATAATAAAATAATTCCTAAAATATATAACTCCTAATTAAATTAGTTAGGCTCATTGTAGCACATTAAAGAAGAATAAAATGATTTTGATATATCAATTAACTAACAAATTGAATAAGATAAAAGTTAATAAGATTTATTTTGATTTTTTTTTAGTATCATATTAATTTTTATTTTAATAGTAACTAACTAATTTTTTAATAAATAATTTATTTACATTCCATAATTAAATAAGCACTAAATATTTTTAATTTATTTTTAGAAATTTTAATTAAATATTTTTTTTCTTGTCTTTTTTAACAATAAGATTATATTTTATTTAAAATTTCTATAAGACCTCACGCTAAAAAATTTTCAATTGTATTATTATAATAAGGATATTGAATAAAAGTTTTGAAATTTTTTTTATTAAAAAATTTTTGATATTTGATAGACTAAAATTTAAATTTTCATAAAATCATTGGTAATATTATATCCAATAAATTAAAAATTAAATAAACTTTTAAACTATTTCATAATTCTTTAAGTCAAACAATTAAGAGATACTTTAAATTTAAATTTATTTTACATGTTTTTTAAAATTTATTTTAATAGAATCTTTTGTTACAAATTTGAAATAAATATTTAAATAAAAATTAATTTATAAATTCACCATATTTTAGCTTTTTAAACTTCAATTTATTGCTTTAAATGCTGAGAAGTGATTTCATACATTTATTCTTTAAAATTCTCCCAATTCCTATTTTTTTAAGACTCTGTTTTTTTATCAAGGTCATCAAATTCTTAAGTACATTCTAAACATTAGATTAACCAGTCCTTAAATTTTAATTAAGCATTTTGTAAAAATTATTTACATTAAAGAAATATTTACTTTTATAAATTGTGGTAAATATTGTAGTTGATTTTTTTCAAGAACATATAATTCTACTTCGTTAGTGTCAGCTATCTAAATAAAATGAAAAGTTAATTTATTATATATTAAATTTACTAGATACCACTGCTTTTTGAGCCAGTCCTTGTGGATTATCATCTTTATTTTTGCCTGTTAAGACTCTACCTCCAAAGTAATCTCCTTATGAAAAACTACCATATTCCACAAACTTTTTGTAAAATACTATTTCTTTGTCTGGTTTACCAAACTTTTAGTAATCAAAAACTTTTTCAGTGTTGGCTAACTTTGAATCTCTGAGTAATCTCTCCACATTTTCAATATCATCATCTGAGTCAAAGCTACTAGAATCATAATCTTTTAAAATGGGCTATTCTTCTATCTCTTGTATATGGTTTTTAAGTTTATCTTTTTCTTTCTTTTCTTCTTCATTTTCCTTATCTTATTAAATATATTTTGATAAATTTAAAAAATTCATTGACTAAAAAAAATTTTTTTTTTATAAATTAGTGTTTGGGAATTAATCATCATCATTTTATACTTCAAAAGCTAGACAAAAAATTGTCTTGAAATCAAAATAATATTAATATAAATTAATACATTTCATAATGGAAAAGATCATATTCTTTGGTTTGATTTACTATTTTAATTTCCTAGATGTCTTTTCAATTCGAAGAACTTTCAATCTTCCTTAGGATACTATATAAAAGAATTTTAGAGGCTTGCCTTATTCTACTATTAAGTCATTTACTCCATATTTTCTAGTCTTCAGTAAATTAGCTAAAGGAATAAGAGCAAAAGGCTAAAACATCTATATAATATTAATAATCAAAATATTTAAATAAAAATATTTGGAAATTAAAATGTTTACATCAAATAGATGGATTGTACTTAGCAATTTAATTTTATTATCTAATTCAGCTTGCATTAAATTCATTAAAACAAGCTAAAAATCGCTTTTAGAAATGCTCATCAAGTAGCTTTCTTCAATCATCTAAATAGTTGCAGCACGCTTAGTTCTTTCTAAGATTTCTTTATTTTACTTTTTCATTTGATTATCTTCATCTAATTCATTAAATTATTGATTAGTATTTTCTTCGGTTTCAACCTCATTTTTTTTCTAGTTTCTGTCATACTCAAATTCTAGCCAGCTCCTTGTTTTTTTAATCCCTTTTCTTAAGTAATTTCGTTCAAGTTTTGTTATTCCATCATATCTAATTAGTTTTTTTCTTATATCTTTCAATTATTTTTCTTTTAAGTTAACTTCTGCATCAGTTTATTTTTACTTCTTTGTTGTGGTTTTCATCATCGCTAATTCACCGAATTGTTACTGTTTAAAAAATAAAACATAAATTCAGCTAATTAAAATGTATAAAATTTAATTACCCCATCGTAAAGGGTCGCAACTACTCTTTCTATTTCTACTCCATAATCATTAACGTATTTTACTTACACATTACAGCTTCCAAAAAGTATAATGTACATTTAATCTCCAAAGTCTCCTTGATTAAAAACTATCTCTCCTTTTTCTTTTTTAATGAGCTTACCTAATTTCATCAGTTGCTTTCTCGTCTAAGGATTAAAGTTAGAGAAAAACTTCAACTTAGTAAGTATTTAATCTACAAACATGATATCTATTTAATTTTAAGGTGAGGTGAATTAATCAATTATTAAATTCAGTTCTTGCACAGTTAATCTTTCATCGTTAGCTAGTATTTAAAATTTATGTTTATGATTTAAATTAAAAAAAAATAAGAAATTAAAGAGATACTTTTTAAGAATTCGTCTATTAAATTCTTGTTTTCATACTTTTGTATCTCTTCTAATCTTTAAGAAAATACTGAATTCATTCTATTAATCTGATTATATATTTTTTATATTTCTTCAGCTTAATCGTCAATGACTTTAATTGATTTAGGGTTATTTTTTGATCCGTTGTTATCACCAAAATCTTGAATTTCATCATGCTACTTATAATAACTCCATATTTTATCTACATAATTTTTAACTAAAGGAAATTTTTATTCAATATATTCACTAACTGGAGATTTATCTATCCATTTAGAAGCTCCAGAAAATAAATCTTCAGGTTTGGCTTCATCATCAAGAATTTTTTCAGTTTATGCATCGCTAAAATCGCTAAAATTTAACAAAGCTAACTATCTATTTCTTTCTCTAATTTCAGCTTTCTCCTACTAATCTTTCCTAATAATATCCTAATACTCTTGAAAGCGATCTACTTCGTTTTCTATTTTTTTCTTTTTGATGGTCTTTTTTTAAGTCTTAGTCTTTTAAGGTTATTTTAATTCTAAGTTTCCAACAAACTCAGCTTATTCACAATATTTAAGTTTATTGTTTTACACATTTCTACGATAAATAGGATCTACTTCTTTTTTTGAGAAATGAACTTACATTAAAGGAACGCTAGGGTTTTTATCATACAAAAATATCTTTCTGGCTTTCAAATTCAAATGATTAGACACTGCTTTATTATTAGAGTCAAATTTGTAATCAGGAATTTATTCCAAAATTTACTGCACTTCTGTTTTATGTTCTAATATTCTTTCTTCATCTACTTTATTCTCGGTCTCCATATTTTACTACTTTATTTAATTTGGCTCTTCATATTTTTACTTAATAAAGTTAAATTCTCCTTTAAATTTAATTTTTTAATCTTTTTAAGGAGTTGAATTAATTTCTTAAGTTTTCTAATTGGATGCTGGTGGCCATAATTGAAATTTAGCTAAAGCCGATTAGATGGATTGTTCCTTTGCTATTTTTTAGTAATTAACAGTTGTTTTCTATTTTTATTAAGAACTAAATTTATTCCTGTCTGTGTTACATGTGTTTTTTTAAGTAGAAATATTAGAGCTTCTAGGAGTTTATTCAGTTTAAGCATTTGTAGTATTTAAAATTTAGTTATTTTTCATAAACTTTTAAGTTTAAATCTTATTTAAATCAAAATTCATAATAAAAGAAGGAGATATAGATAAACGTTAATCTATTATTCTCTCTTTGGCTAATTATTATGAATCCTAATTGCCTTATTCTGTAGAAGTATTATCTACTTGATTTTATTAATAACTCTTTGATAAATTAATTATATATTAATTTTTTTTCATCTTTTTAGAGTCAGCCAAAATGGGAACATCTTCTGGACGCTTTTATCCTTATACGTCAAGAACATAATTTATTTAATTAATAGGGTCTTTATTAGGCTGATTATTATTTTTAACAGCTTCAGTGCAGTTTATAGATGTAGATTTCGATAATTCCTTTCTTTAACTTTTATAATTTGCAGTTGGAGATCCTATACATATTGGTTTGCTAAAAAATTTACTTGCACTTATACTTAGCTAGTTGCTTACATTTGAATTAACTCTTTTAATACCTGCATTCTACTCCTTTCTAAAAGCTGAAAAGGCTTCAAAAGGACAAGACTCTTTTTTTTTTTCATTTATTTTTTACTATTTTTAGAGTTAGATGATAGAGTACTGTTTTGAGTAATCTTAATCTAACTCCAAATTGTTGAAATTATTTTCTAATTATGTAATATTTTCTTTGTATATCAGCAAGGGAGATTTCTTGGATTTTTAGCTTGATACAGCAGACATAGCTTTTTTTGGTTTAATTATACAAGACATTTAGTTTAATATTATTGATGATTGTCTTGACGAAGGCCTCGTTTAATTAAGAGTTGAGTTAGTAAGTACCTCATCTTGATATTCAAAAATCCCTAATTTTTTGCTCAGTTCATTAACTTATAATGCACTAGAAGGACGAGTACAATCTGTATGTTGTGGAGATGTATAAAGCACTCTTTATTTACAGCTACTCATTTACACCAAAGTAGGAGTAGATTTTTTTAATTTAGGTGACATAAATTCATTTGATTTAAAAGAAAAAGTAGATTGGCTAGAAGTTGGTCTAGGAGAAAATAAGCTTGCCATGAATGATAATTATTTTTTTAATGTTTAAGATAAATACCTAGAGCTTTCTTTAAAAAATCAAAGTTATATTTTTTATTCTAAAAAAGTAGAAAATATGTTACAAACAGCTATAGTTAAAAATAAATAAACACTATTTATTAATTTATTTATAAGTTTTCTTGAAAATTTTATTTTGTTATCAATCAATCAATTAATTAATTAATATTTTAGCACACATACTTAAATGATTATTTAGTTTAAAAACAAACATAAATTGTCATTCTCTTTATTTTTTTCTCTCTCTCTTTAAATCTCTAAGTGCTAATTATTTAGCATTTTTTTTATAAGTATAAGTATTCCTATTTAATTTATAGTAACCAGAATAAATAACATGCCATACATAATTGCTATAAAATTTTTAATTTTTTATTTAATTTTAATAATTATAAAGCATTTTTTGTTAAATAAAAATAGAATTTCTGATAATCAAAATAAATTTATTTCTTAGAAGAATAATTTACTTTTACAATTTTAAAGTTCTGTAAATTTATATATGCTATGATTTTCTTTAAATATTTGTTTAAAAGTAGGCTAAAAATTATTTTTAAACAACAACTTTTTACTTATATTTGATATTGGCTTATTTATTTATTTAGCTTAAACATTTTTACAAAAATTCATAAGCAAATAAAAATGAAGTTTTAACTAATATTTTTGTAAATTAAATTATTTAAATCCATCCTCATTTTTTTGTATTATCTTCTTAAAGCACTTTTACTTTCTTTTCATTATATTCTTTTTCTAATTTTTTAATTTATTCTTCTTGCAGATACTGCGATCCTCTTTGGGCCTAGAATTATTATTATGGTTAATTTTAAGATAATTAATAATAAAATCTACTCTCAACGCATTTAAAATTTTATTTTAATATAAATCTTTGATTCCTATTTTTTATACTGAAATAAAAAGACATTTAATTTTGAATTTAAACTCAACAAAAGGCAAAATTTTACAAACTTCTGTTTAATCAGTATCTTCTTCTGGGTCAGGAGGATTTAGTTTATTATTATAGTAATTACAAAACAATCCAATTGAAACAACCCCTATACCTGCCAGCATATAGTCCTAGACTAATGCTGATTTCTTTCTCAAATACTTACGTTCGTTTTTTTGAAAAAAGCTTTTCATTTGTAAACTAAAATGATATTTTACTACAATTAAATAAACAATTATGAATTTATTAATATTTATACTAAATATTCTAGAAAAAAACTATATCTACTTTTACTTAATATGAATATATTAATCAGTTTTATATCAAAATAATAATTTAAAATTTAATTTATTCTATTATTTATTTATTTATGAAAAATCCTTTTTTTTTAAATTTTCTAAAATAAAATGCTAAACTCAAATTCATATTTTTAGTTGTATATTTTTCTTAAAATTCTCATTGTTTTCTAAAGGAGTGAAATAAACTTTTTCAGATAACTTCAAAATATTTTTAATTTATGTTTTTGTTTTATTATCAATAAAATTCAACAATAAAAATTTTTTTAAAGAATCTAAAATAAAACTTTCAAAAATTTTATTTAATTTTAATACAAAATGCAAAAAAGATTTTCTAAAGTGGCCACCTTCCAGGCCAAACTTTTTAATCAAACTACAGATGTGCCAACATTATCAAGGTTTTATATTAATATTTTTATATTACTTTTTTAAAAAATATACCAATAACAAAAAGTGAGTGCTTATATTACTAGTTAAAGTAGTCCCAAACTATAACTTGAATGTTTTTATATAAAGAAACTTATTCTAAGTTAATTGAATAAATATTTTTAAAAATGTAATTGCATAATAAATAGCATTATTTAATATTTTTATCAATTTTAGTATAAATATAATCTTGAAAATTAATATTTATTAATATATAAACATACAATAATATTTAACTAATTTATAAGACATTTAGAGATGATATTTAATTAATTATCGTTACTTTAATCCTATCAATAAGCTTATTCATAGATTCATACTTTATACTTATAATATTTAAATAGGTTTTTAAAATATTGAATTGATGTGTTTTATTCATACTCTTAAAGCTCTTATGATAGTTATTATACCGAATGTTGTACAGCAACCCCAAAAAGTGCAATAACTTAAATGTTTATCAGGTGTTAAGTAAGGTTTGGAAAATGTTTAAGGTGATGAGCATACTGGATACAAATCATCATCAGAATCACTTATACTGAGTTAATTATACTGTTTTCTGCTTATAAATTTTTCTAAATATGCATTTGTATCTAAGTTACAATTGAATTCTTTTTTGAGGAATTCAAGATCAATGAAAGAATTGAACCTCGATTATTCTGGAATTATTTTACCACTATCTTAATTTTAAAGATTCTGCTACTTGGAGGTTTACTATTAATTACTTGTAGATTGATTCATTTATTCCATTTTTTTCATAGACTAAATTTACTACTAATTAACATAATCTATTTTTTCTGGGCGTTTAATTAAGGCAGAAAGCTCTATTTCTTCGTCATTATATTTTATATTATCAAACTTTTATTTCATATTGCTTGGTATCCAGCCTAAGTTGACAACTAATGCATTATTAGTGTTTTATGTCGAATCTATAAATGGAGCTACTATTAAATAACCTGGTCTACCATCTTAATGTCTATGGATAAAAAATCTCTATCCTTTAAGGAGTCCTTTAAGTCTAATTAATCTATATTCAAAGTCTTCAATATTGAGTTTATTATTTTTTGCAAGTTATTCCTACCAAGGCAGATTACTAAATTAAATTTGATCAGGTTCTTCTTTTTTGAACTACTCATCTAGCACTTTCCATTTATTGACAGAGTAGTGATATCTATTATACTACCATCTACATGCGGACATAGTCATCAAAGTCATTCCAGATAGAGTAAAAATAAAAACTTTCTTTCTTATAGCAGCCATCTTAATTACTTTTATGTATTTTTTTTTTTTTTGATTTAATAAATAATTTCGTTAAGTTTATTAAAGAATATTAATAAAAAAAAATAAATAAAAGAATCATTTGAATTTTATTGACAATTAATTAATTAATAAATAAATTATTTTTGATGAAGCAGAAAGATTTGCTTGAAATTAAATTATTTATTATAATTAAATCTATGAGAATATCTTTAGATTTGTTGATAGTAAATGAAAATAATAAAAAAATTGAATTATAAATATTCTATTTTATTTATATCAGTAAATAGTATTAAAAAATAATTTAAATTATATTTCAATGCTGATAAGTAAATAAATATTGATTATGATTTCAATAAAGTATTTATTGTTAGATAAAATTCTTTCATATTTCTTACAATTTTATATAAAACATAAAATAAATTTTATTTTTTCTTATAAATTTATCAACCCAAATAGTTAATGCAAGCTAGGAACATTATATACATTGACAAAAAGTATTCCCAGAAGCTCCTATCGCTTGATTAGTTCATATATCTAGTCTTCTAACTGATTTATTATCTTAAGCAAACTATTTATTAACAATAAGTATTAATGTTGATTTTACAAAAATATAATTTTCTTTATTGCTAAAAAGTTAATTTAATGGTTTACCTGTGAAAGTAGCTGATCCAAGGGGTGCAAAAATACCAATAATTAATGAATTTTAAGGGAAGTTACCAACAACAAAATAGTAAAAAAATTAAATGCAGATAATCATAATGCAATAGACCACAAATGCATCCATTAATTTGATTTTGGAAGGAGTATTTTTCTTGTAGCTATTCCAAAAAGTTCTGAATATATCCCTTACGCTTGATAAATTAATTTGCTTCATTTCTAATTGATCATCTTCAGAATCAGAATCGCTACTATTATCAGTTTACTATTTCTTCTTTGTTTAAACTTTTTTGCTCATTTTATAGTTCTGCCTTAAATCTATTTTTAATTGATTTTATTAAGAATTAATTATTTGATATATTAAATTAATGAATATATGAAGATATCAATCATTTCCGGTTTTCTCTGTAGAGTGATAAAAAATTATATAGTAATTTATTAGATTTTGAGTGAAATACAATATATCACTCACTCTTTTAGTATAAATAAATACGCGTGTTTTAAATTAAATCATATCTCAAAAACAAAAATAAATTCTACTTCAAAATTCAAATATTA
Organism: Tetrahymena thermophila SB210; assembly: GCF_000189635.1. Taxonomy (NCBI): domain Eukaryota; phylum Ciliophora; class Oligohymenophorea; order Hymenostomatida; family Tetrahymenidae; genus Tetrahymena; species Tetrahymena thermophila. Next base: position 342,713 of record NW_002476326.1, on the reverse strand, counting down.
AATTTAAAAATATAATATTAGAAATAATTGACAATTGTTGATAGAATGAACAAATGATATTATTAAATGAACAGAATTATTTTATTAATATTGATTGATATTTTGTGATCTCATTTATCAAATAAAAAAAGTAAATATTTATTTAAACGCAAAAAATATAATATCAAATAATTATTCTTTAAAATTAAATTTACAAAATTAATTAAATTAATCAATAAAATAAAAAGAAATATTTTTAAAATCTAAATTTTTTTTTGAAGCTCAAAGTTTAATTTCTCATCCTTTTGTTTGATTGTTTGTTTATTTGGTTAAACCACTTAAAACTTATTTTGCATATTTAGATCCTTCCTTCTATATCTAACACACTCTAAGATTGAATCCTAGTTTTTCTCATAAATTGTTTGTTTGATTGATTTAATTGATTGATTGAAGACTGGCTATTTTTGATTTTATTTATAATCAATCTTTTATGCAACATACTAAACAATTTGATTGTTTGTTTGTTTGTGTCTCTTAGTTTTCTAATTATATTTATTTTTTTATTTTAACACCATGAAATATAATATTCGATATATTTATTAATTATTTTTATTTATGATACCACATTATAAATGCATGAATCAGCCAACAAGAAATCGAAGGAAAAGATATAAAAAATCAAAAAGAGTTATTATGATTGATGATGGATGGATGGATTGATTGGTGTTGATTATTAGTAGAGAAAATTTAGTTGATGTTGCTTTCAAGCAGATGAGAAATCGCTGCAGATTCACATCATGAGAAGTATGGATGCTTAAATATATATTTTTTTTAAATTTTATTTTAAAAAAACAATGTTAAAAATAATTTTTTTATATATTAATTTTTTAAAAAGTGCACAAAGAGTAGGCTCTACACTATGTGGTAAATTTACTGACACGAATATTAAGACTGTATCTAAATAATTTTATTTTTTTAAGATAGTATAAAAATATTATAGCAAGAAGAATGATGATATTATATTAATAATTGAATATATTTTTAATAAAAAAACTGAAACAAACTAGGAGTCCAAAGATCAGATAAGATTAGATTAGAAAAGTTCCTTCCTTAACTGCATATTTTCTCTCTTTCAAGAATTGAATTGAATATTCCTTCCTACATTAAACTGTTTGAATTTAATAGAAAGATGTAAACTCTTCATTTCTATTGTTTAAACTGCCGTACATATTTGTCCTTGCAAGACTCTATATATTTATGATTATGTTAATTAGAATGTAAGAGGCTATTTATGTATACAATCAGATTTTATCTATCTATCTATGAATCAATCAACAAATCTATGTATGAGTGTGTGTGCTTTTTTAGTTTTAGTATATAGTGCGATTGTTTCTAAGCTAATTATTTCCAATCTTTCTAATACATTTCTTTCTATAAAGTTTCAGATCCCAAGAAAAATAAGGATATTAATCTTTAATATATTCATGCCTACATTTATGAAGTTTTTTTTTGTATATTTAAATTGCATCTATTCTTTTAAGCTATAATTAATTAATTGCATTAGTTAAAAATTTTTATATATTCGCTATTTATTTATTATTTTATATATTGTTTGTTTTAGAGAAAGTAGATTTTTTTCTTATTCAACTTATTCAAGATTGTTATAATTATTGGCTGAGTTACTTTCTAGCTTCTTCAGCTTCCAATTATGACTACATTTGGAATTGTTACATTAAATTTAAAGCTAGTTACTAAGCATCGTTGATGATAGTTTCAAACTATCTCTTTTCATCAAGAGGACAATCAGGTCTGTTGATAATTTCCTATTTGTTAAGTAATATAAAAAAATATAAATTTTAGCTAATTTTAAATTTGATAATGAATTGAGATTAACATTTATCTTTATCTTTATAATTAATTTTAAGATAATCTCTTTAATTTATTTATAAATTTGAAAAGCGTCGATCAATTTTCTAGAAACTATGAATTTATAATTTTTTACATTTAAAAGTTAAGAGCAACCTGGAATATTTTAAGCTTATAAAATTTCTGAAGCACGATTGACCATAGTGGCGTGTTCAGGTTATAATTTCATTTTATTCATTTCATAAAGCATATGTTAAAGTTAGGCAATAGTAATATTCTTCTTTTATTCAGGGCTCAACTAATAAGATGTGTTTTATTGCATTTATTATTGTTGAACCTAAGAACTTCCTTGTGTGGATGCTGATGCGAAAGATCCCTAGCTAGTAGCAGAAGACCCTCCTTAACTTTGCAACATTTATTGTTATGCAAGTAATTCCTAGTATTGTTGGGCTAAAAGTAATTACTATTATTGAATCTAGCTAGACTATTTTATTAAAATAAATTTAATATTTATAAAACTATTTTTCATAATAATTTAATCAAAATATTTTTTATTTCTGTCTATAAGGTATCTAAACAGCTAAATTATTTTTTAAATATTAAATTAATCCTTACTGAGCTAGGAACTTAAGGTTCACCATGAGAAAAATAGCAAGCTTATCCATATCTGCATGCACCAATATCGTTATATTTGCATCTAATTGATTTGTAGGATTGAATTTGAATAGGATTACTTAAAACATTAGCTATCACTGTAGCATCCTTGATGGGCTAATTTATTTTTATAAATTTAATATTTAAATAAGGAGTTGATTAACTCTAAATATTCTAATTAAACTAATATATTAATTACATCATTTGGATTTCTGAGTTCTTCTTAACCATGAGCAAAGTGACATTTTGCACCAATTTAGCAATTTCCAGCTTTTGATAAATAATAATTTTAATGATTATATATTTTTAGTTATAATATAAATATAAATATAAAGAAATGGCTCTTTATATATAAATAAATGTTTGTTTACATGTTTGCCAATGTCTGCAAAGATTAGTTTTATATTTTTGTGTAAAAGTTGCGTAGGTATATTATTACATCATTTTCTTCTAATTTTTATATTGATATCTAATTAAACTTGTTTATTTCCTTTTTTGATACTCAGAGAAAAATTTTATATGATTTATTGATTTTAATTATTTATTTTTTAAATTCTTTAATTGATATCCTCCTTTTAATTTGATTTGTTTCTAACTTCTGATTCTAAAAGCATTTCTATTTTTCTAAATTATTTACTTGAGCTAAATTCGATTTCAAACTAAAAAACAAACTAAGATATTAATTATATAATATATTTTTCCCGCTAACCTATCTATTGTGTTTGATCTGTTAAAAGATTTTAGTATTAAAAAAATATATAAATATTTGATAGAAGCATTTAATCCCTCAAATTATCTGAGTAGTTACTTAAATTAAGATTTTAGAAATTTAAGAGTAAAATATTTGATGATCAATATTTATTTATGTTTCAACAAAAAATAATTTATTTAAATTGTTATTGATTTCAAAAAAAATATTTATCGAGTAATAAGTGTAAGATTAATTAGTATATTTAGACTCGTTTATTAAATTGGAAAAGAATTATAAATATTAGAATACTTTATAATATCATCTTTAATCAATAATTTTTAAAGAATTAATTAAAATTTTTATATTTAGATTCAATAGAAAGAAAAGAATTTATTTTAAATTTTTTGAAAATCATCTTCATTTATTATTTTGATGATAATTGAAATAAAATATTTGAGTATTTTAGATTTTGATGAGATTAAACAAAATTTATCAAATGATTATATATATGGATGGATATAATTAACATATAAATAATGTAGTTAAATTTTTTTATTTGTCTATTTTTATCTTGAATAGCTTTGATTTTTTTTTATTGGTTTATTTATTTGTTTTTATATTATATAAATTATTATAAATAATATAAGATTTTTTTTTAAAATGTTGATATTGATAAATTAATTATTAAGGAGAAGTAAGTATAAAAAGAAAGTATTTGCTTTCTTTAACTGATTGATTTATGTATTTATTGGTTACTGTTATTAATTATTATCTATTTTAAGATTAATTAATGAATTAATTACTTAGAAGTTTTCAATAGATTTTTATAATTTAATTTCAAATTTTTATTTTTTATGAAACATATTTTTTTTTATATTCAATACTTAATGTTATCATCTGTAAAATCTATGATTTCACATTTTTTATTAGGATTTACTTACTTATCAAATTCATAATCCTTATTATTTGATTAATTGTTGTGGTTTCTGTCCAAAATGATCTAATCTATCTAAATAGAACTAGGATCCACTTCTATTTCTTGTTCTTGTATTTATTAGGTTTACTACATGAGTAATTTAAGTTTAAAATTATCACAATATTTATTTGATGGAGGTGGTTAACTGTTTTTAGAAGCTTAGAAATATTAACTAATTTTATTTAATTTAGGTGAAGTCTAAATTGGCTCTTTCAAAAAATCTATAAAATCTTTTTAAGCAATAGGAGAGTTTAAGTTAAACATACCAATGTCATATCTTTGCTTTTCAAATGATTTATTTAATCTATTAGGATCTTTCACCTGATATTCCTCATCAGGACATGTTTTATGAACAAAATAGTCATCTGTCCTAGGTGTCCCCTTCTCTAACAATTTACGAGTTGATTCTAGTTTATTATTACGAACAGAATTCAAGTTGTTTTATTATTAGCCTATTTTTTGTTCATATTCCTATAGCATTTACTATTATAACTAATCTTCATTTAACTCATTTTATTATTTAATTTTATCTTCTTGTTATGGTACTTAGATTTAAAGATCTTTCTTCTTATATTTCTTTCCAATTCCACTTTATGTACTTCCACTTGCAGTTAAAGTTTTACTGCTGTTATTGTAATTATTTTTTTATAAATTTTCTTCATCGGGAGAATTGCTTTCATCATTTATTACAGATGGCTTTTTACTCTAGTTATTTTATGCTTCAAGATTTAAATTGTTTTCCACTAAAGTATTATTTTTGCTGTTTATATTTGTATTCTTAGTAGATATTTGATTGATCATGACCTAAGAATCATCTCTACTAATACTAGCAGTTTGCTGTTACATTAATGCAACAGTTGAACCTTCGTGCTATAGTAAGCTTCTCTGCTTTTTTAACTATAGTCTTTTATTAAATCTAATGTGCTCTCCTTTCATGCTAATATATTCAATATAATCTTAGTTTAAGTATTTTTCCATCCAACTTTTAGTTGTTCTAACATCTTATACCTTATTAAATATTTTTTTATAAATTTATTAGAATTTAATTAGATTTATTGATTGACTAAATTGTTTCAATATGTAAATAATATTTAAAAATAAATGGTAAAATTTGTTTTGAAATCTTAATTCAATTTTAAAAAATAATAAACACTATCAAAAATTATAAATTAAATAATTATTCCTTTTTTAAAAGTGATTTTACTTAATAAATAAGTTTTTATTATTCTATAATTAAAAAAATTTAATTACCTCAGAAAGAAATTAGAGGAAAGGTAACATTCTAAAGAGTTCTCTATCATTATCATCTTAGAAAAAATTTGATATTTAAATAGCATTTTCTGGCTAGAACAAAAAGGATGTTTCAGAATTCTTAAAATAAAAAAAAATGTTTATAATTTTATTGTAATGCTTTAGTAGAAATATATACATCAACAATCAGAATATCTTTCATATCTCTTCCAATCTTGCTTAAATCCTTAACAAATAATCCTTAATAATTTGTACAGTTTTCTCTAAAGAGTCTATATGACACATATCTTTTTGGGTCAATTAAATCACATACAGGGTCAGCATACTAATAAAAATGTAAAATTATAAATTTTCAAATAAAATTAATTTATTTACTTCTGCTAGACTGGCTGTATAAATTACAACTTCGAAATATTCACTAGCCTTTTCTAAGAAATATTCAACACCAGGTCTCTTTTTGACATGTATAGTAAATGGTATATTTTGTACTTTAATCTATCGAATTTATAATTATAAATTTAATTGTTGATTCTTTAATATTTAAATAAATTCTTTCAAAGCTTTATTATTTATCTATTAATTTAATTATCATTTAAAGATTGATTGATTTAATTACTGAAAGGGTGTAGTCTGAGTTACCCATTGGCTGAAATGAACTGTGCACAAGAGTTTCATCTAAGTCTAAAATTAATGTTTTTTTGCCCTTTTAAAATAAGAAATAATGATTAAAATGTTGTCCGTCTTTCATTAATAGATTAAGTTAGTTAGTTATTCATTAATTCGCTAAATTTATAATTTTCAGTTAAGCGAATTATAATTGCGAAAAATTCATTCATTCATTAATTTATTTATCTATTGAATATATGTGTTTCAGTAAATTTATAATGTAACAAAAGTTTACTTTTGCATGTTCAAACTATGGTCCTAATTGCTTATGCTCTATTTCTTCTTGAGTAGATTTTTCATCATTCTATTATTGCAAACTGCTGTATGTATAATTTTTTTTAAAGCATTTGTTATTTTTATGTATATTTTAATATTTACTTTTGAGAAGATCCCAAAAAACATCTGCAAAGCAATTCTATAAAAGACTATTTCTTTTTTAGTGGCTTTTACTCTTAGATTTTCGTATTTTGAACAGTAGGCTATCCTCTGTTTTTAAATTTATTTAAAAAAATTATTTGATGCTTTTCAAATGAATTTTTCTTTTCTGGCCATTGTTATATGTATACATAACAACACAGTCAGAAAAAAAAGCAATTATAAAATATTAATTATAATAAATTAATTATGCTGCACTTTTGATTAACTTAAGCAATTATAGAGTTTTAGATTGGCTAACTGATTTAAATGGGTTTCATTTCTTGATTGCTTTGCCTAGAGCTTTATTTGCTACTTGATAGTGATTACTATGAATTTCTTTTAGATGAACTCCTGCTCTATGTAATCTTATTTTATCCTTTTTGTTCCTTTTGCTTTTAATTTTCAGATGCTTAATTATACTATTGCTAGCGAGCGATGCTTTATTACCTAAAAAATAAAATAATCATTTAATTGATAACTTTAACAATTGAAAAATGCTATGATTAAACAATAACTTTAGAAAATTTTTACTTAGTAGCCATTCTTGATTGGTATTATTTTTTAAAATTAACTCCACACCTATTTACTGCTTAAAAGTATAGCAAATTTTTATTAACTATTTTTATTAACTATTTGTAAAAACTTTTTATATCGTTATTATCAATTTTTTAATTTATAATTTTAAGTAATTATTAGAGATTTCATCAATCAAAAATTTGGGCTTAAAAAAATTATATGTCAAGTGATCGCTATTATTTATTTGTTTATTTTTTGCTTGAAATAATCTCTAATTTTTTGAGTTCTTTTGATTTATTTTTGATTGTAAAGAAATAAATAGATAGGTACAGGTTATTCCGAAATTTTTGTTTTGTTTTTTTAAATCTTAGAATGAGTCTTCACAAAAAGAAACATATGATCTTAGTCTTTTAATATATTAATTAATTTATTAAATTTTCATTCGTCTTAGTTTTTATCAATTCTTTCTTTTCTTTTTCATTTTTTTTTCTATTTTAAAAAACTTTTATTCTTTATTTATGAGAAAAAAAATAATTTATAAATGTCTGCTTTTTAATTTACAGTAAAATATTTTTATTAATTTGTTTATTTGAAATTAAATTATTTTACAAAAAAGTTTTTAATGTATCTATTTTACATTTTACAAAGATTTTTAGCCTGTTTTAGGATAAGATAAGAATTATTGTAGCTCAGTAAAGAATTATTATTTTCTAAATGTAAACTTTAAAATAAAAAAGCAAATGAAGATGATAGTATAAACACGCATTTGTTATAATGATTTAGTAAAAAAATAATATTTACTATAGAATTATTATGCATTTTTAAAAAAACTTAAATGTTAAAAACAATTAATTATTTGCTGAAATTGATTTTCATTGTTAGTAATAGTATTATAATCTTTTCGATAATATTAGATTAAAAAGATTTATCCAGTAATTCTAGATTGAAATATCTAAAAGAGCTTTGATCTTAAGCAAATTTTAAAATGAATTTAACTCTCAAATAAATACTCAACACCTTCAAAATAAATTTGATAAAATTTCAATCAAAAATTTAACGAACGTTTATAAAACACTAAAAAATAGATATTAAAGTTTATAAAATTAAAAAAGAAAATAAACATTTTTTAAAATTTTTTGGTATTTTTTTTATATATTTACTCAATTAATTCAAAAAAATCTTATTAATCTATTCATATAAAAACTATTTACAATTTTTCTAATGCTTGCTTAAAAATTGTTATAATAAATTTACTTGAAAATTTACTGTTTAAACATAAAAATAAAAAGTAAAGTTTCATTTTAAAAATCGTTTTATTTGTTTGAAAACTTTATTTTAATATTAATAAAATAAATTTGATGCTAATAAGCTTATTATTTGATAATAAGACATTAAAATTAAATAATAAATAGAAACTTTGCAGCTAAAATTTTAATTTGATTTATATCAAATTGATTTAATAGATTTGATAAATTTTTTATTTAATAATTTCATTTTCTTGAAGTGCTAAATGGAGTAATATTAGAAATAGCCTTGCTTCTCTAAGTATTCTAGTCTTCTTATGTTTTAGAATAGAGACTGTTATTATTGCTTTAGTTTTAATTTGTATTTTTTATGGTATTTATAGTTTTATTTTTTTGATTTGTTAAAGTTTAAGTGTTTGAAATTTGTGAGGTATCATCTCCTTCATCAGAATCACTAGAGTAATGCTAAAAATCTAAGTTATATGAAAGTATACCAGGTTTAAAAATTAAAGAATTTTTCGATCTCTCATCCATGTTATTCCAATTTTACGGACTAAATATTTCAAATATCCTCATAAAATTAAGCTTAGTAATATTGTTTGTTTCTTCGAAAAGCCTTATTAACACATAATCTATTATTTTATTATCAAAGTCATTTGATGCATAGTTAAAAGTATCTTTTATTTGTTCCCAACTAACTTAGTAGTTAGTTTCTTAATTTCTTTTAGAAAAATAAATTTCAGCATATTATTTTAAAGCAGCACTATTTTTAGATATTTCCTATTTTAAAATAATTTTTATTATTTATTAACAAAATTGAAAGAAATAAACAATAATTGATTACTTCAACACACTTTTCCCAGACTATTTTTTCATCTTCATCACTTTCATATATTTTTACATTCCCAATAATAAATTTGAAAACACTCCTTGCTACTTTGTAGTGACATTTAGCACCTAAGTTTACTTCTACCATATTATCTTAATTATCTTCAATTAAGAATCTAGAAATTAGTAAGGCATCTTTTTTATCTGGGACATTAAATGGATCCCTTTATTATAAAAAATAATAATTTTAGGATTTATTTATTTGTATATTAATATTTAATTAGTTACCCTCTTAACTTCTTAGTCAGATACTCTAAAGAGGTAAATCCTACTCTTTTTATCTATTGAGTAATCAGTCTTTAAACAGCATTTTCTAAAGGAATTCTTTTTAGTCTTAATCTAAAATTGATTTCTTTTGCTAATTTTTTGTGTTAATTTATTTTGTTTCACTAAAATATAACTAAATAATAATGTACCTATCCTGAGAACTTACTCTGATTCAATTTTAGGCACTTTAACAATTTTCACTGTATCATGCTTTTGTAAGATGTTGTTGGATATAGAAACAATTTAACCTAAACTTTGAGGATAATTTTTAATGTCAAACTATTAAATTTAGTTATCTAGAGCTTCAAGAGTTGCTTGAGATTTTTGATACTTTTTTTGTAAAATCTATAACTGTTTTGTTAAATTTTCTTTCTCATTTTTTAGTCTCTCTTTTTCTAGTACATCATTTTTTTTAAGGGTCTTTATTTATCAAAATATTAATTGAATTAGAGAGTTAAAAATAATTATTAATGAATAAATGGATAAACCTGGAGAATTTCTTAAAGCTCTTTGATTTATTTTCCCTACAATTCAATTTATTCTTTTTAGTGGTTTAAAAGAATTTGGTTCCTTTCGTTGTTATGGAAGTCTTTTATTTGTTCAAGATAACTTTTTGTGTTTTTTTCTTATGGTTATGCTTTTTGCATCTTTTCAAATTCTTCTTTTGCCTTTTTCTATTCCAACTCAAACTATCTGTAGTCTTCAATCTATTAGCTTAGTCTAAACATTTCATCCATTTCCTCTTCTTCTATTTCTTCCAATTCCTCTAGTCTATAGCGCTTTATCTTCCCTTATTTGTTTAATTAGTCTACTTACACTGATAACTTATCATTTGTGTCTTACAAAATAGTAAGATTAGTTTTAAGATTAATGAGGTTCTTTCTCATGCTTCTAGGACTCAGCTATTCAAACTATTCCTAAGGTATTTCATCCTCTGCTCTATTTTTTTATTAAAATTTAAATAAAATACTCTTCTTGCAAATTAATTGATCAACTTACTCAAAATGTAAATTATTTTAATTTTCTTCATTCCTCTTTGTTTCAATATTTAACCTTAATTGCTGTTATTTTATGATTTCTAAATAGTGCTCATATATTTCCATAGTATTCTGAAACTCTCTCCTTTTTAAAAATTTAGGATCTTTCTTATTCCTTTCTACTTGAATTTCTTTTTGATCAATTTCTTCTCTCATATCTTCTAACAGCTTCTTCAAATTTACTATTAACATACTCTTTATTTCATAATCAATTTAACATATTTACATAAAAATTATTCTAATAGTGAAATATACCTACTGTTCATAGATTTTTGGTCCTTTTTTTTTTATCACAAACTATTCTATTTTCAAGATATAATCAACTAATTTCTATGACTCATCTTCAATTTACTTTTGTCTCTCCTTCATCCTAAAATTATCTTCCTTAAGCTTATTCAAATCATTCATCAAATGAACTTATTCTTCAAAAAGACCTTCCTTTAATTAAATTGTAAGAAACTAATGTTAATAAAATTTATTATACTTTATCCTTGGCTGTTTTTACTTATTACCAATTCATCAGTAGTCTTTATGAGACACTAATTATTTTAAAATTATATTATTATAAAATAAATGCAAATACTATTCATATCGCTTGTTTTAATCAACCTACCTTTATTCTAATTTTTGAGATGATGTACTATTATACATTAAAAATAATAATTTTTAAAATATCATTTATTTTGTTTTATAAATTTGAAGATTTAAATTAATGAATGCAATAATATTACTCTTAGTCCAAAGCTGAGAAAGGTCTATTCATATTATACTGCGATTGGGTTTTATTTAATGCTAAGCTTTTAATATTATAAGCACTAAAAGGGCGATTTTCTGATGTTATACTCATTTTAAATGGGAGTATATCTTAAGAGTTAAAATATTAAGCTTTAAAATCTTTTTCGTTGAGTTTTGCTACAATAAAAGATTTATTCTTTAGTGAAATAATTTTAAGATAATTATTATAATGCTTTTATCAGCTTAATGCTTTGTTCACCAACTTAAATTTGTTTAAAATGATAAATTAGAAAAGATTAAGAGTGTATAATTTTGGTATATTTATAACTTTTAATATTTACCTCTACAAACTATCAAATCTTTATAATAAATTTTATGAAACTAAAAGAAGCTTTTTGACTGGAAATTTTTTTAAAAATTTATAATCTTTAATTTCATGTATCTTGCTTTTGAAATATGCTAAAAAATTATTTTAAAAAAGCAATATTTTATTTAAGCAAAATAAGAATAAACAAAAAGTAAAAATTATTTAAAAGAAATCAAATATCTACAATTAAAAATTCAAAAAATTTAAAGTAATACTTTACATTAAAATTTTGGTTATTTTAATATATAATTTTTCTTTATATATTAAATATGATAAATACTATGTTTATTTTTTACTAATTCATTGATGATCTCTCAACTTTTTTAGGCAGATGGATATTTTATTTATTAAAAAATCAAATTAATTTTTTTTTCAAAACAATTTAGTTATTAATTAACTTTATTTATTAAAAAGTAAATAAAATGTATTTAAAAATGAAACATGTTACAGTTAATTGATTTATAAATATAATTTTTTGATTAAAAATATCTTTATTTTATTTTAAAAGTATTGATAAAAGAATTTTTTTCGTGATAAGAAGAGATAAATATTTTAAATCCAAGGAAGAGTAGATTAAGATTATCTATCTAATCTATTATCTTTAGAGTTTTTTGAATTAACAAATTTACTGAAAACTTTTTTTAATAAATTTATCAAATTGTGGATATAAAGTAAATTAACATTTAAAATTCAGACAGGTGAATATTAAAAAACTTACCTGAAATGATAATTAATTTTTCTTCTAATTAATTTTAAGATAAAAGAATTTGTGATTTTATTTTTCTTAGTCACAAAAATCAAATAAGATGAAGAATATGTTTTTGAATATGATTGATTGATTTATTTTTTGGTTAGATAAAAAAGTATTAGAATTATTATAGCTTTATATAATATATTTCTAAATTCTTAGATTAATTACAGAATGATGTGCAAGTTAAAAAATTTTAAGACAAATAATTAATATTGATTTCTTTTTATATTGAAAAAGAATTTTTATACAGATGTAAACTAAATGTCCTGTTATAGTATCTACCTTCTTTTTTTTATTTTTTCATTTCAGAAGTAATTTTTTTCTTTTTGAGAAGAAATTTAGGATAGAGGAAAAAAGAATATTTTTTTTAATTTTAAAAATTATATTTTTCTCCGCTTTCTCATAAAAAAAAGATAATAATTAGTATATATCTTTAATCTTCTTTATTTATATAGACATCTATCAAAAAAACTAATTAAATATTATTTTTTGAAAATGAGTGGATTGTAATTTGTTTCTTTGAAGCTAATTCATTAATTATTTTTCAAGTCAATTTTACAATTACAATTACAAAAATAAAAACAAACAGATCTTTAAATAATTTGATGAGTTTTTTAATGATTTTTTTCAATTTAAAATTTTTTTAAAAATTTATTAGATAAAAAAGAATCATAATACCAAATGATACTCTAGATTTTAACATCAACAAATTAAATTATTTATTTTGCTAAATAGCTAAACTCTATTTACTAAAAAGTAATTTAATTTTTAAAATGATAATATTTAAAGAATTACTTATATTTAATCTTCAAACAAAATATTTTTTTTTATATTTTTTAATATTTGCTTTTAAATTTATCTATGGATATATTTATATCATTGAACTTAGAATATATTCTTATTTATTAACAAGAAAATTATTATTCTTAACTTTAACTAACTAACTAACTAAAAGCATTTTTTTAAAAAGTCAATAAGTACAATCACATTTAAATTAAAGAAAAATATTACAAATAAATTAATGAATAGTTTCCAGTATTTCATAATTAGGATAAGGGAAATAAAAAATAATTTTAATTCTTTGTATAATATTTTAGAGAACAGTAGATATGCTTATCAATTATTAATTATTCATTTACTTAAAGAAAATATAAAATTACTAAACAAACAGGAAATTTTTCTTAAAATTTAATACAATCTTTTGACTTATATTTTTTTACATAGAACCTTCAATATTTATAAATTAAACAAGCACAAATTTATTATTAATATATTGTTTTTTAGTTTTTTACATATTTAATACCAATATTTCTAAATGTAATAATTTGGGGAGGGAATATACTCTAAATTTCAATTTGAAGTAATATTTAATCATTATGTTTTTAATTTACAATTAATCTTTAGAAGAAAAAATATAAAGATCAAAAATACATACCTATAAAAAGGGCACAAAGTATTTGATTGATAAAGCGACTTAAAGAATGTAAATAATTATAATTAAATTAAATCAAAAAAATAAATAAAAAATCTAAAAATTCTAAAAACCTAAAAGGGAACAATTAATTTTAAATAAAAGATTTTATCTAGAGTTAATCAAATAAATATAAATTATCATTCAATTAAAACACTTGTATTAAGTTAATAGATTATCCTCCATAATAAATTACAAGTAAGTTATTTAATTTTAAATTTTATTAACATTAATATCAATTCTTCTTTTTTAATTAGTTAAATCTAAACAGCTTCTTTTATGATAAACTAACTTTCACCTTAAAAATTTTAAGTTTTTTAAAAATAATTTTAAAAATAGAGTATTATAGTTAATCGCTTTTATTGTTCTTTAAATATTTTATTTGAAAATGCAATAGCTTACTTTTTTTATTCATTTTACAGAATCATATAATCAGTAAATAATATTTATTAAGACTAATGTGACTAAAAAAGCTTAACTCAGCTTGTAACAAATATCTTTAAAATTAGCATAACATGCTTAAATCTAAAAATTCAAAGATATCCGAATCATTTTTAGGGTTTACAAATAAAATTTTTAGTTTCTAAATGAATAGAATTTATAATGAGAAGCAAAATAAATTACATTTTCAAAACAAAATTAGGTGAGGCGCCTTAAATTTTTAAAATTAGAAAAATTTTACTTTTGATAAAAATCATTTAAATTAAATTTATAAAATCTATAATTGTTATCCCATAAAGTTACTATTCATCAAATAATTATTTGATTTTTTATTTAAAAATAAATCCACGCATAGTTGTCCCCCATATTCAAAAATAGCAAATTCAATAAATTAAGATTAAAAATAATTCTATCAAATAAAAAACTTACTAAAAAGTATTTCTTCGAAATTATTTATTGTTCTATTTGACAATGTAAATATGTTAGTAAACAATCGGAATTATTTAATTAATTTACATTTTACTTAACTTAATTATTATATAATTAATCAGATAAAAGTTATTATTTCCCATCAATCACAAAAAGAAAATATCTTATCAAAATGAAATCGTTCAATAGATTAAATACTATTGTCTCTATCAAGCTATCAAAGGTAAATTGTATAAAAATTGCGTCATATTAGTTAATAATTCTAATTAATTATAATAGATGTTTTCACTGACATACCAAAAGCTCTCTGTATTGTCTCTTAATCTTTAGTAAGAATTATTTAATTTAGAATTATTAGTTAATAAAAAGATATAATCATTGACATAGAAAATAAATTAAATATAATTTCTATTTCTATTTATCTTAATTATAGAATATAAATCAATTTTTTATATTAGGGAATAGTAAATAGATAATGAGGACATAGAAGAAATTATATCTGTGTTAATATCATCTAATGATTTATCATCTTTGGAAATTCAATTACAGTAAATTATTTTAGCAATAAATAAATTTAATTCGTTTAAGATTTATTTATTTTTATTAATAGATCTATTTATACTATTAATTTGGATGGAAATTTGCTTGATAAAGCTAAATGCTAAGATCTTTGTACATTAGCATTAGATCTATCGTATAAAAATTCAATCGTTGGTTAAATATCTATTTATAGAATTTTAAAATTAAAAGGGATAATAAAATAAATAGTGCGGGGATATAACACTTAGGAACACTGCTTTAATCATGCTTTAATCTTACAGATCTAACATTACTGTTGAAGTAAATTGAGATTCTTTTTTCTATATAATTTAAAAAATAAAATTTAAATTAATCAAAAGCAATAACAATATCTAAGATCAAGGAGCTATTATTTTAGGAAAAGAATTACAACACCTAGACGGAATTAAATATCTCACTATTGAACTATCGTATTTTATTATTATTGAAGAATTATTTTAGGAATAAAATTATTTAAATAAAAACAGATAGACATAATTAGGCAATAGAGGGATTAGCAGTTTAGTGACTTCAATAGCAAGTATTGCTCCACTACTATATTTAGCTTTAAATTTCAAGTAAATATCATTTGAAAACTAGATAATTTATTTCAATTGATTATTATTTTGTTAAAAATAGCTCTAATTTATTTGGAAACTCTGGCTTACATTCAATGATAGACTCAATTAAAAACTTAAGCATGCTTAACACTTTAAGTTTAAGCTTATCGTATAAAAAATATTTTTTATGAGAAAAATCTAAGAAATTATTTTAATTTCAAAGGAATAATAAAATAGCTAACATATCGTCCTGCAATATTATCTCCACTCTAACTAAGAATAATAAATTGATGTCGATTTCTTTAAAATTATCTTCAGTGTAAATCAGTTATTCACTTCAATTTTTTTGTAAGATAAATTAATTTATTTTTAATAAGATTGACAAACTTAATGAGAAAGAGCAGAATTAATAGCAATGACATTTATAGTATTTGCCAAGGGATTTGTAGATTTTTTAATCTGAATAATTTATATCTAAGCTTTAGGTATGATATAAATATAAATTAATAAAAATACGAAATCCTTTTATTTACCTATTAGTTAAAATCAAATTGGAAATTAAGGTTTACAAGAACTATGTTCTTAAATATCTTGTTGTCAGAATCTACAAAATTTGTATTTGAATCTTAGGTAACTAAATAAGATTATAATAAAAGGCAAGTTTTTTATTTATTTATTTTAAATTTAGTTAAAATTAAATAGAAAATAAAGGAATATCAAGTATAGGATAAGGAATAGCTTAAATTATAAATCTCTCTCAATTAAATTTATTATTAAGGTAAAATTCGCTAATTTTTTAAATGTTAAATAAATTACATTTTATTTTTTAGTAATAATAAGATAGAAAGTGATGGAGCCAAAGATTTAGGACAAGGAATTGCATAGTGCAGCAACTTGAAAAAACTCACAATTAACTTAAAGTAACATAGTTTTTCTAAGTCATAATTTTTAATTTAAAAATATTCAAAAGTGATAATTAAATTAAGGACTAAGGACTTTAATCTTTGGGTTAGGGAATTTAATAATGCTAAAATATTGAATTTTTAAGCATCTCTACTATGTAAATAATTGTTATTATTTAAACACTACTAAAAATTAATCTAAAATTTGTAAAAATATAAGAAACAATATAGTAAGTCCTCCTGGTTATTACAATTTTAGTAAGCAAATAATGAATTGCACAAATCTTACATTTCTGATAATGAAAATATTGTAAATTCATTTCATTTTGAATAAGATTAATTTTATAAATTTAAAAAAAAGCTAATTAAAAGCAAATCAAGTTTCATAATAAATTACAGGATTAATATATAAAACATAAAAATTAATATAATTTTATATTTGAGCAACAAATAATAACCATAAATAATATAAAATAAATAAATATTTAACTTACTACACAACTTCATTTATTATATTTCTATTAAAAATAAATAAATAAATAAATATGTATCCTTGAATATATTTTGTAAATAATTTCATATACTTTAATAAATTAGTTAAATTAATTTAAGAAAATACATAATTCCTATAAATAAACTACATATAAATATTTCTATCATATTTATTCTTCGATTTCTTCATCTTCTTGTGGAGCTTGAAGCATTTATTTTTATAAATTTTTAATTTCTTCTTCTCTCTCTAAGATGTGCTTATGATGGTAAAAGCAAAGCTATCTAGCATTTGGGAGTATCCTCGTTTTAAGAAAAGTTTTAAATAACTTACCATCGCATTCCTCTTAATATTAGCATAGTTTTATTTTCAAAGGTTTAAAGTCATACAAAAATTTTATATTTCCGTTATTTAAAAATTCAATTATAACATGAGCTGCAAATGGAAGTAATTTTGTATGAAATGATCTGCCTAACATAGTATTTTATTCATCTCTTGTTAGCATATTCATGAATAAGGAAATGATGTTCACTTCATGCCCAGAAAATATGTGTAGCTTCTTTGGATTTTTACTTTCAATAATTCTTAATAGATCATGAAAGAATTTTTAGCTTGCAAGCTTAACTAAACTTCTATGTCCAAAATAAATTTCATCAATAAAAAATTGTGTTCCCATTTGGATAAAAGAAATGTCGGATTTATCAAAATTAGGAATAGGCAACCCCTCACTTTTATGGCACATGTAAATATCATAAATATCTGCTAAATCTTCGTATCCATGGCCCTAATTAATTAGTGATAGAATATAAAAAATATTATTTATTTCTTAAAAAATAAAGAACAAAATAATTAATTTTGTTAAATAGAAAATATTTTCTCATTTTGCAAAAATCAAAGGGTTTTTATGTATCAAAAGGAATGAAAAATTGTACTTGAATCATTTTAAAGCCTTCTACTTCTCTTATTTTTGCTCTAATCTTTTAGTATTCGTAAGATTAGGTTATTATATCTTGCATGAAATTCATTGGCTTAGATTAGAATACTTTATTTCTAATTTTTTTAATAAGAGGACATTGTTCCTCACCTAGTAAGAAAGTGTAATCTTTCTTGAGCTTATCTTTATTATTTGTTGTTTTTAAATTTCTAATTGGCTTATTTAAATGCTCGTTGTGAGGAGATGCATCTGGATGGAACCAATTTGGAAATGCTCCTAGCAAAAATGACATCAGAGAAGACCTAGTTCTTTCAATGTGAGAATGCTTTACTCTAACATGTTCTTAAGATAAATTATCATGTTAAGATAAAGTCTCTTCATTATGTTATTCATTAACTTCTTGATTTATTTGCAAGAATTAACCATAAATCTCTCTAAAAGTTTATCCTAATCCATGTAGTTCAGTATGACCTTTTTTAGTCAAATCACCTCGCTAGTAGCCTTACCAAAGTTCATTATTATAGTAATGTTTATGATTAGTCGTTCTGCTGCCATGCCTAAAAAATATAACTAAACTTTTAATCTATTTTTTGCTTGCTTAGGCTTGCTAAATCTAAAAATAAACTGCAATCAACAAAATAAAAAATCTCATATTTTTTAATAATTTTATAAATATTAGATTAATAATTGGTATTATTATTTTGGTTTAATTGATCACTAATATTAATTCAATTTATAAATGCTAATCTAATTCATTAATATCATCAAAAAATTATTTCTTTAAAAAATAAAACATAAAATAATTTAATCAAATTAAAAATGATTAATTTTTACTTCTAAAAAATAAGATATCATTTTTAAATCTGGAATAATTTAATCAAACTTTTTAAACACACAACAGTTTCAATAGTAAAAAGATATAATTTCTATTTTGACTCATTATAAATAAACTCAAATATATATTTTAGATATGAATAAAACTATTTTGAAAAATTTATTGAAATTTTATGAATAAAATTAAGAAATTATTGTTTAATATTTGAATTACTTTTTAAATAAATAATCTCTTTACTAAAAGCAGATAGTCTATAAATTGTTTATTAACTTTTAACTTTAAAAGTATTTTTAAACTAAATTCTTCTGTTGTTAGTATTTTCAATAATCCTTTTTGTGTTTATAATGTAATGAAACTAAAATAAATAAATACTTTAATTTTACCATAATTTATTTATTATTTATTACATAAATCTAATATTTTTTTAATGAATTTTACATCACTCACATTTTTAAATAGTTTCTGAGGTTCCATTAAAATAAATGTATTGCTGGATTTTCCTGTTTAATAGATTTAAAATATGTTTCTAACTTATATTTTGAGAAAGTTAATAATTAATATTTATGGTTAAGATGAAATGAAGAAAAATAATAGTTGATATTATAAAAAATGTAAGCGTATTTACGGCTTATCTAAAATGATAATGTAAGTAATTAGTTTAATGGTTAAAATTAATTGTTAAAAATTTTAAGATTTAATTAAAGGAATGAAAACATAAGTAAATTAAAGAAAATAATCGTTAAAAAAGTTGATGAAAGATTTTGAAATGAAATCAAAGTAAATTTAATTGATTTGTGTAATCATAATAAAAAGTTGCGTCCATCCTAACAAATTAACAATAGTACAAAGAAATTTAATTTAATAATTGTTAATTTTGTATTTGGTCTATTAATTCTTTGTGTTTTGTAATTTATGGACTACCTAATATATCTTGATATCAAAAATGTGGTTATTCTAAGGAATTTTTTATGCAGTTTATAGATCTTGTTAAATATTAATTTTATATGAATGTTGTAATGATTTATTTTTCGTATACATCAATTATATATTCAATTACTTAATCACTACTTTATCAAACAATCAATCAATCAAGCAAGCAAATAACAAACAAACAAATAAATTTTGATATTTTAAAAGATAAAAAAAGAAACTATCAAAAAACATATTTTTAACAAGCAAAGCATAACCTACATAAAGGGCAAATAAAAGTCAGTATAGTAGCAAAAATTTATAATTCTATTTCAAAGGATAGACATATATAGTTAGAGAATCACAATTAGATTTAGAAGATATGGATTCAAGTCGAATTATTGGAATCCACTAGACAAGGAACCAATTAGGAATACAATCTATTAACAGCAATAATTTAAATGAATCTATAGGTAGACTTCTTTATTTTTAAGAAAATCAGAAAAGAGAAGGAGCTGCTGTTTTGGTATCACCACAACATATTATTACCCCTATAGTAAATGTGGTCTCTCCTTAAAGTAAGGAGTTTAGTGTTAAAGATTCATTTGTTTTCTAATCATCATTAGGAGAATATGTAGGCGTAAAAGAACTTTTCTTTGAAAAAACATTTTAATACGATGATTGGAACGAGGCATCAATAGCCGATTAGCAGTATTGTTGTTGTGCTATCATGCAACTAGAAAAACCTATTAGAAATGTTAGACATTGTGGTATTGTTAGCATTTAGGATTATAGCGACTTTTTCAAAGTCCACACAAATAAATATCTTTATCTTCCTTCAGGTAAAAATGAATCAACCTATGTCATAGAAAACTTTGAATAAGATAAATACTTTGTTTCATTCGATGTAAATTAGCAAACTCATTTAAATGAGTAAAAAACCTATCAATAATTTAGGATAAATACATAAATACCCGTTTTTGTTAATGACATAGAAAGTTTAGGTGGTTTATGTTTAGTAGGGTTTGCTTAGCAATACTTGTAAACGAGTAAATTTTAGACTTGGATATTGAGCAAAGATAATTTTGAAGACATTCATAAATGGCTTAATGGCCACAACGCTAGTTTTACTGTTGATTATGGTAATTTATGATTTATTAATTTATTCATTTGCTTTGTTTAGCTTTTTATTAATTTAGTTTATGCTTTAAAATATTTTTTTTTAATTAATACGAAAAAGAATGAGTTTTTTTTATTTAACGATTGTAAATAAGTATCTTACTTACTATCATTTGTTTTATATTTATCTATTTTATTAATTATTGTCAATTATCAGTTAAAAATAAATAAATCTAAATTTTGTTTATTACTAATTTTATTTATTTATTTATTATTACAGATAAAATTGATTATTAAAATTTTAATTAAATATTTTTATTCAATTTTTTATAGAAACAACTATCGATAGTAGTAGAAATTTTAAGTCTAAAGAACTTAAAGATAGCAAAAATGCTTAAGCACATAATGGTAAAGTACTATGCCTATTTAAATTAGAAAAGTACTATGCAGCAAGTTGTTCAGAAGATAAACAAATCAAGGTTTGGAATTGGAGAACCGGTAAATTAAAAAAAATTTTTAAGACCGACAGACCTTGTAAATTAGTATTTGGAATTAATGAATTCCTTATTGGCGTGGAAGGGAATATGATGATAGTTATTAATTGGAAGAATAAAAGAGTTGAGAATATTTCTACGCATACTTGTGAAGTCAATATTGTCCGCCCAGTTAAAAACAGAAGTGATAAAATTGATAGGATAATATTAATTGACATTCAAAATTGTATTTACCTCTATAGATTTGATTAAAAAGTTAAGGGCTTTTAACTTGAGAGAGAACTTTTAAGATGGGATATACCAAATGATGTTATTAACAACTGTTTAAATTACTCAGAATCTTAAATTATATTCTCAACAAAAATTAGCGGAAATATTAGCATATTTAATTGGGTGTAAGGTAGGGAAGAAAGAAGATATGAAACCAAAGAAATTAATAAGGGAATTCAAACTGTAAGCTAGAATTAAAATGGAATTGTTTGCATGATGATCCATCCTTAAAAGAGTAATTATATCTTAATAAGTTGTTAAAGCGGTGCTTTTGGAGTTTGGGATACTGAGAGAGCAACTATAGAAAAAAAGATTGCTCAACTATAGAATCCTATTTAAACAATGGATAGATAGTCATTTAATTAAATTGTTATATCAGATGGAAAAGATTATTAGCTTTTATAAATCTCATAAATTCTTAACTTTTAATCAAAAAAGTATACAAGTTACCACTTTAATGATATTAATCATGTCTTACATTTGGATGATGAGTTCTTTTTGACTTCAGATACTTCAGGTAGGCTTAGGATTTGGTAGCTAGAATAACCTTACATACTTCCAGATGGTATGATCGGAACAGCTAATCATCCTGTTTTTAATATTCTTCAATGTCCAGAACTTAGTTCTTTAAATAATTCTATTTCATCATCAGCTATTCATGAAAGTAGTAAGCAATATAATACAATTTAAAATAAGCAAACAGACTATTCATCAAACTAAAATTATTAATAATTTAACTAATAATCTATTTAAAGTAACAATAATAATCAAATTGCTAATAGCTATAGTAATTAAAATTAGTAAAATAATTACATAAATGATCAAACCTACGAATAAGAAGAAGCAAACAATCATATTAATGATTATGAAACTAACTAAAACCAAGAATAATTATCAATGAAGCATTTATAGGCAATGGAGAATGATTAAGAATAAACATTTTCTAATTCTAAATTTGTAAATGATTCATAGGATAATATATAACCTGAATAATAATAAAAGCAGGATTTAATTTTAGATATCTAACAGTAGAAATCAAAATATGATGAACTTGAATATGCTGATTAAACTCCTCAATTTAATCCAAGCTCTTTTGAAAATTTAAACAATGAGAAATCTCAATCTGGAGAAAAAGGATAGAATAAAGTAAAGCTTCTTAATTTGGAAGAGGCTTTCAATATTAAGAGATTAGAGCTTGAAAAATAATAACAATAAAATAATAGTGGAGCAACATTGTAGCCAATTTATAGTTTGTATAGTAAAATACCTACTGCTTAGTATCAATCAAATCACTTGTAAGCCTAAGATCAAGAAGGTAAACTAACTGATATTCAAAACTAGATAATACAAAGCGACAGAAGCATGGCTTCTGAGTTTAGTTTGTATAAGCATAACAGAAATAACTCTAGAGAAGAAGATCATGAGATTCTCTAGCCAGATTTAGGAGAAGATGATGATGAAGGTAGATAATTGAATTAAGATGATTGTGAATAAGAAACTCTATGTTTAAATGATAATATATAAAAAGATTAACAACAAAATACTTTAAAGGTAAACGATAATGATGTCCATAATTACAATTCTGTTGTAAGTAATACAAGTGAATCATATTTAGCTGCTATACACTCTCATCTTGTACAACGTCCAAGCTTATAAGCTGAAAATATTCAATAAAATGTACTTAAATAGCATAATGAATCTAATTAAATAAGTAATAGCTAGCTCAGTAATATGATAAATGTAGTAAATTAAAAACTAATTTAAATAAATTCAGATCCATAATTATAGTAATCAATAAAGAGCAACGAAGCATTTAAGTAAGCTTAACAAAAAGGAAGTCCATTGATAAGCTAAGAAGAGGCTTAATAATTGAGAATGGAATTAGAAAACCTGAGGTTAAAAATTAACGAGTATAAAAAATTAAACGATTCGTTAGACGTTAACCAGTAAATAATAACAAAAAAGTTAAATATGGAAATAGAAAAAAGTGAAAGTGAAAAATTAGAAAAAGAGAAATTGATAACTGAGTTAAATCAGATAAAAGGAGAAAATGATATTTTAAAATCTAATTTATTGAATTTGCAATTAGAAAAAGATCAATTTACAAGTGTTAATAGTAACAAAGAAGAAGAAATAAGATAATTGAGACAGATAAATACCAATTATGAAAAAGAAGTACTCTAATATAAATAATAAAAAGAAATACTTGAAGAGGAAATCAGAGTCATTTAGTAAAACTAAAAAACAGATTCTATGATGAGGGAAAACATTTTTAATGAAAACTAAAATCTCATTAAAATTAATTAAGAGCTGAACTTGAATGTGACTTCTTTGTAGAGTCAAATACAGAATATGACAATTTAGAAGCACTAAGAGAATTAAAAGATTTTAGAAGAAAATTCTAATCTTCTGAAATAAATTTCAACAATGAAGATAGAGAAGTAAAACTTGATAAGTTAAAATGAAAATCTTGTAAATAATAATCAATAGTTGATTAATCAATGCAATAATATTGCTAAAGAGAAAGCAGCTTCAACATAAGAAATCGAAGAGCTTAAAAAATAAAATACAGCAAGCAGAAAAGAAATAACTTTTTACTAATAAGAAAACAGTAAATTGTAACAGTAAAACGAAGCAACCCAGAAAGAGTTAGCTAATTTAAAGCATTAATTTGATAATTCTAAGTTAAATTACTCAAACGAAAGATAAAATTTCATAGATAAAGTTAATTAAATCATTACTGAATAAGCAAATGAGAAAAACCTAATCTAACTTACAGAGTGCATTAAAAATTCTTAAATTTCAGTGAAAGAGTTGGAGTAAATCTAAAAAAATATTTATGAAAAGCAAATAAAAAACCTTTACAGCTAAATTGACGAGTAATAAAGAGAAAACTAGCGCATTTTAAAATAAACATCTTAAATTGAGATTTAAAATAAAAATTTAATACAAGATATTGAAAATACAAGAAAGGAAAATGAAAGACTTAAAAGCGACTTACGTAGAACTAAAGATTCTCTTGAACACTGGGTAAAGTAATATAGTGTTTTGTTAGATAGAGAGAAGCTTTAAATTAAGAACATAGAATCTAAAGAAGAACTTATTCTACTTCTGAAGCAAGAAATAGAAAAATTAAATTCTCTTTATCAGTAGTAGCTTCAAGATTAAATAAACCATAATGCAACGATTAATGGAAATTCAAATAATAATATTTATGAATAATGCAGAAAGGAATTGCTACTGGATGAATGGAATTCTCTTCTCTCTCTTATAGAAAATGAATCTATGGCTTAGTTTAGCAGAATAGAATAAACTAATAGAAAATCAGAAAAGATAGCTGTAATCCCATAGGCAAATATTATTTAAACTCAGCAATTAAAGCACTAATTCTAACCTGTGCAATAAGCAAATTATTTTTCACACTAAAAAGATCCAAGAAATTCTCAAAATTCTAATTAAATTTTCATATAAAAAGATTATTAAATTGCAAGCCAAAGTGATAATAAATCTAATTATCAAAATCCTCTATCATAAATTACCTAAAACATTCCAAGCTAATCTAAATAAAATTCTCAAAGCTAATTATCTAATAGCATATCACCTCTCTACTCAAAAAATTTATTTTAATAATCAATAGACATTAAACAACCTTCAACTCCAAATCAAATAAAATCCTAAATCAACTAATTTGAATAAAATTTATCTTAAAAATAATTCTAAAATAATACTTCACCTAATTTACAGTCAAGCTAAATCACTACTTCTCCATAATCTTCAGTTAAAGCTTAAGTAAGTGTCACACAATAATATAATACAAATATAAAACCAAAACCATAACAAAGTTTTAATGGTTCAGAAACACCTCAAACACCATCTTAGCCTTATTTGAGTGCAGAAAAACAAATTCAAAAACCTGAAAACGAAATTAGTTAGTAAAATAACTCAGCTCATGAGAAAAAAAAGTTTACAAATTATTATTCTTATCAAAATGAAGCAATTAATTAAAAGCTAAATTCTAACTAAGCAATTACTTAAAATGAAAATCAGAAATAATTTAATCACAGCAGTTAAAATAATTTATAGACTAAAAATTTCTTCTCAGCTTAAAAAAGTGAAAAAGATACTAATACTTAAGGCCAATACAACAATCCTAGCATCACCTAATAATACTCTTCTAATCATAATACAAATAACAACAATAGTAACTTGATCCATTACAGAAGCAAATCAGACATTAGTTAATCTAATTAATAAGAAATGATAAACAAATCAAAAGAAAAGGTATAAGTATAAAATTATATCGAAAGTCAGCCTTAAAAAGAAGATATATCTAATGAGCATAGAAGCAAAAGCCCTTAATCTGTGAACATCTCAAATTAAATTTAGCAATAATAAAAAAAGCAGTAACAACAATAATAACAATAATAATAATTATAGTAGTAGCAGTAGTAATACCAATAAAACATTTAAAACTATTAATAAAAAAATGTTACCTATTAAAATAATTATAGCAACAGCAATTAGAATAATTTAGTTTAACCTGAAAAATCAGATAGATCTATTTCTGGACTATAAAACTTGAAAAATATGAAAAAGAATATTTCGCTTACTAACGTTTCTTCACAACCTATTTCAACATTGAACATAGCTACTATTTCTCCAAGTTCTTATAATGATAGACCTTCTGAATTTATCAGAAGATAAATTGAGCATTAGCAATATGTTTAATATATAGACACCAAAAATTATGACTCCCTTAGATCTCTCACTCCCTAACCAGCTAAATCTAATTTTGTTTTCTAATCAAACAACATCAATTAAGAAAAGCAAATAGTTACTGATTAAACTACATAAAATACCTAAAACGAAGAGATCCTACCAAGAAGAGATACATTTGATCCTTAAGCCTTTAAAAAAGAAAAATTAGAAGTATAAACAGATTATCCTAAAACATATAGTAGTTAGAGTCCTTTAGGAAGATTAGCAACTACTCCAGTTACAGGCAACTCAAACATAGGTAGTATGATTTATCCTAGTTATTTAGGTGATACTCGTAAATAAATATCTTTTACACCTACTCCATCTGTCAAAAAATAAAAGATTTAAGAAGCTCTAAAAATGACATACTTAAATAATAAAGATGAATAAACATAATATAATATTTAAAAATTATCTAACCAAGGAGCTGTATCCTAAAATTGATGAGTTATCATAAGACAAACAAAAATAATGTAAAAAAAAAGAAATTCCATTTTAAAATTAATTAATTATTGAGGTAAATCCTAAAAAAATTAGGATATTTATAATAAAAACTATAAAGCTCCTTTCTTTTAAAAAATAAATGATTAAATTCATTATTTAGTTATAAAAATAAATTTTAATTGTTTTTTATATTTATATAAAATCTTTCGATATTTTATTTACGATACTACAAATGATTAATTCCTAATTTTACTTATCGCAATTTGCTATTTTAAAAATACTTCATCACCGTAATTAGCGATCAAGTACATAATTTTTTTTTTCGAAAAAAAAAATTTTCTTATTAATTAATATTTAATAATGAAAAGTAATAATTATAATTATTTTTTCTACATTTAGATTTTAAATAGAATGTAGGTAGATTAAAAAAGTTAATAATAATTATAAAAAATAAGCTGAAATATATTTTTTAATTGTCTTTTTTTCTAATTTTACTAAAATAAATTGATTTAAAACCTCCAAAAATAAATATTAAAGAAATTTAAGCTTGCTATTTATAATTTAAAATTTTATATTATCATTTTCTTAAGTTGGAAAAATGTCTTTAGAAACAATATCTTTATTAATTATAGATTATCCATAATTTAATTTCATTTATTATTTTGTATTAAATATTAATACCCATCTTTTACAATAAAATTAATCATTATGGCCAACATTTTTTTAATAAAATAATTTGTTAATATTTATAGTTAAAACTAAGTGCTGTTTTTCATCATTTTTAATTAGGAATAAATTAAAATTTATTTAATCTTATTTTATTTCATTAACCAAGGTTAATTTAGTAATTACTTTATTTATGTAAATTTAATTCTTAAATTTATACTTTTTAAAACTATTTTTTCATTTACCTAAATACAACATTTATAAAAAAAGTAATAATAACAAATTTATCAAAATTTTAGGTCAATTTATCAAATTATAAAATATTTTAAAATAAAAGAGAGTATATTATAGTATTCAAATATAGTTATATTAATTCGTCCTATTACACTACTTTTTCATCATCAATAATTTATTTTTAAGTCAACTAATCTTTTTAACTTGAAACACTTTAAATTCAATTGCTATGGTTAGTTGATTTCGTTTTCCCTTTTAATACAAATTAGTGTAAATTACTAAAAAATAAAATAAACTTTTTAAATAAAACATTACATTTTAAACCAATAAATAAAAAAAAAGTTAACACATAAAAAATAAAAAGAAATTTAATAAATAAATAAATTATAAGAGTTTGATGTATCGTTTTAAATTCATTTTTATATTCAAAAATATCACAATACAAAAAAAATAAAATATTTATTTTTACTCTAGATAAAGTTTCAAATTTGAGAGATTAGTGAACTTTCCTAAGATATAACCTAAGCCTGAGGCAGCTACATCACCAATTTAATTTCCACTTTTTAAATATCGAAGAAAAAACAAATGTTAATTTGTTTGTTAGAAGGAAAAAATGAAGAAAAAACTATAAATAATAAGAAAGGAACTAATAATAATAAAAGTAAAATTTATAAATTAAAAAATGTGTTATAAAATTAACAGAAAAACAAAGAATAAAAAAATACACCAAAGCTCAATAAAAAAAGATAATTAATTTTTACCTAAGATAAAGTGTCAAATTTGAGAGATTAGTGCACTTTCCTAAGCCTTAAACTAAGTCCAATGTACCTTAATCACCCATATAAATTTCTCTTTTTAAATATCGAAGAAAAAATAAAGAGTAAATTAGAAGGGAAAAATGAAATAATAAGAAATTAATTCATAAAATAAAACAAAAATTGAAAATAAAAAAATAATTTAAATTAAAAAACAAACAAATAAAAAAAGCATACAGATAAAATAAAAAAATACTAAAAATTAATTATTTAAAAAGCTAATAAAAAAATTAAAAGAGTTAATTATATTGTTTTAAATTAATTTTAAATTCAAAAATAACACAATCCAAAACAAATAAACTGTTTTTACGCAAGATCAAGTACCAAATTTGAGAGATGAGTGCACTTTCCTAAACAATAACCTAAGCCCGATGCACCTTGGCCACCAATTTAGCTTCCACTTTTTAAATATTGAAGAAAAAATATAAAGTTAATTAGTTAGAAGTAAAAAACAAAGAAATAATATGAAATAATAAGAAATGAACTAATTAGTTAATTGATAATAAAAGCAAAACTTGAAAATGAAAAATAACTTAAATTAACAAACAAACAAATAAAGAATTAAAAAAAAAGACAAGAAAAATGAAAAAGAATATTAATAAATAAAGTAAAAAGTTAATAAATAAATTAAACAGATTTAGTTTTTTTGTTTTAAATTCATTTTTACATTTAAAAATAGAACAATCTAAAACAAATAAACTATTTTTACCTTAGGTTAAGTGTCAAATTTGAGAGATTAGTGCACTTTTCTAAAACGGAACATAAGTCTGATGTACTAATAACACCAATTTAATTGTAACTTTTTTAATATTGAAAAAAAAAAATAGTAAATCAGTAAGTTTAGAATGAAAAAATGAAAAAAAAATATTAATTAATAAGAAATAAAAACTTTAATAATATTGTTTTAAATTCGTTTTTCAATTCAAAAAAGAGAACAATCCAAATCAAATAAACTGTTTTTACCTTAGATCAAGTGTTAAATTAGAGAAATTAGTGCATTTTCCTAAACCAGAACTTAATATTGATGCACCTATATCACTAATTTAATTTCCGCTTTTGAAAGATTGAAGAAAAAAGATTTAGTTATTTAGTTAGTTAAAAGAAATAAATGAGAAAAAATACGTAATAATAAGAAATAAACTAATTAATAATAAAGTTATAAGTTGAAAATTGAAAAAATGAGCTAAATTAACAAACAGTCAAAAAAATAAATAAATAAATAAATAAAAAACATGCACAATAAAAAAACAAATATAAATCATTTAAAAAGCTAATAAGTTAATTTTTTTAAAAATAGTTTTTATATTAAAAAATAGAGCAATCTAAAACAAATAAACTATTTTTACATTAAACTAAGTGTCAAATTTGAGAGATTAGTGAAATTTTCTAAAACTGAACCTAAGCTTGACACACCTTCGTCACCAATTTAATTTCCACTTTTTAAATTTTCAAAAATATCGCAATCCAAAACAAATAAACTCTTTTTACGTTAAATTAAGTGTCAGATTTTAGAGATTAATGCACTTTCCTAAACCAGAACTTAAGCTTGATCCACCAATTTTACCAATTTAATTTCCACTTTTTAAATATTGAAGAGAAAAATATATAGTTAATTAGTTAGTTAGAAGGAAAAAATGAAGAAAAAATATGAAATGATAAGAAACAAATTAATTAATAATAAAGCAAAAAATTTAAAACGAAGAAATGAGTCAAATCAACAAACAAATAAATAAATAATTCAATACAAAAAATGAAAAATAAATAACTAACTAACAAATAAATTAATAGAATTACTAATAATTTTTTAAATTCAAAAATACACTATACAAAATAAATAAACTGTTTTTACCTTAGGTTAAGTGTCAAATTTGAGAGATTAGTGCACTTTCCTAACCCAGAACCTAAGCTCGATGCACTTACATCACCAAGGTAATTAGACCTTTTTAAATATCAACGAAAAAATATATATTTAATTAGTTATTTAGTAGGATAAAATGAAGAAAAATATGAAATAATAAGTATTGAATTAGAGATAATAAAACAAAAGTTGAAAATAAAAAATGAGTTAAATAATTAACAAACAAATAAAGAAGAAAAAAAAAAAAACAAATAAACAAATAAACAAAATAATAAAAAAGAAAAATATATCAAATAAAGGTGAAAAAATAAATTAAAATAATTAGTTATATTGCTTTAAATTAATTTTTAAATCCAAAAAATATCACAATCCAAAACAAATAAACTGTTTTACCCAAGATAAAGTGTTAAATTTGAGAGATAAGTACATTTTCCAATACCAGAACTTAAGCCTAATATACCTTCATCACCAATTTGATTACACCTTTAAAGAAAAATATATAATTAATTTGTTAGTTAGAAGTAAAAATAAAGAAAGTCAGTATATGAAATAATAAATAATGAACATATTAAGCAGAAGTTTAAAATTAAAAAATGAGTTAATTTAGCAAACATATAAATAAATAAATAAATAAAAATAAGCTAATACTTTAAAAGAAAGAAAAATAAATCAAATAAAAAGCTAATAAATTAATTAAAAGAATTATTTTAATTGTTTTAAATTCATTTTGATATTCAAAAATAACCTATTCAAAACAATAACTGTTTATACCCAAGATCAAGTGTCAAATTTTATAGGTTAAATAACTTTCCTAAGCAAAAACTTAAGCCTGATACACCTTAATCACCAATTTAATTCCCTCTTTTTAAATATTGAAGAAAAATTATATAATAAAAGAAAAAAATGTAGAAAAAGTATGAAATAATAAAAAATGAACTAATTAATAATTAAAGAGTAAGCTGAAAATGAAAAAATGAGTTAAATTTACAAATAAAAAAGAAAAAAAAACATAAGCAAGCACAACAAATAAAAGAAAAAATAAATCATAGAAAAAGCTGTTAATTATTTTTAAAAGAGTTATTAATATTTTTTTTAAATTAATTTTTAATAAAAATAGCACAATCCAAAACAAATAGACTGTTTTTACATTAGATTAAGTGTCAAATTTGAGAGATTAGTACATTTTCCTAAATGAGAACCTAAATCTGAAGCACCAATAGCGCCAATTTAATTAGATCTTTTTAAATATTAAAGAAAAATATATTATCATTTAATGAGTTAAAACAAAAAAATAAAGAAAAAATATGAAATAATAAGAATTGAATTAATTGATAATAAAAGCAAAAGTTGAAAATGAAAAATTGAGTTAAATTAGCAAAAAAGCAAACATATAAATATTAGAAAAACACAAATATAATAAAAATAAGCCAAAAATAAATCAAATAAATAAATAAATTAAAAGAGTTATTTATTTTGTTTTAAATTCACTTTTAAATTAAAAAATAGTGCAATACAAAACAAATAAACTGTTTTTACCCAAGATAAAGTGTCAAATTTTAGAGATTAGTGCACTTTCCTAAACCAAAACCTATGCCTTAAGCACCTTTATCACCAATTTATTTAGAACTTTTTTAATATTGAATAAAAAATATATCGTTAATTAGTTAGTTAGAAGGAAAAAATGAAGAAAAAATATGAAGTAAAAAGAAATTAATTTAAAATAAAAATAAAAGTTGTATATGAAAAAATAAGTTAAATTAACAAGCAAACAAATAAATAAATTAAAAAAAACACAAGCACAATAAAATAAAAATAACAAGTGTTTTTACCCAAGATAAAGTGTCAAATTTGAAAGATTGGTGCACTTTCCTAAACCAGAACTTAAGTCTGATGAATTAATTGCACCAGCTTAATTAGATCTTTTTAAATATTGAATAAAAAATATATAATTAAATTGTTATTTAGAAGGGAAAAATGAAAAAAAATTATAAAATATAAAAGAATAAATTATTAGTAATCAAAATAAAAATTTAATTAAAATAAAATAATTAAAAAATATACGCATGAATAAAGTTAATTTATATAGAAGCTAATTAATTTCAATTTAAAAAATAATATTGTAAACTAGATGAAAATAATAATTTTAAATCAAATTTACTGATTCTCCAGATTAATATGGATAAACTAAAATGATTAAGGTGAAGAGCTTAGAAACTTATTTTTTTAATAAAAATAATTTAAATAATATTTATAAAAAATAAATTAAATATTCACCTCTTCTAGATTGCAAAAATATGTTTTCTGTTATATCATTTTTTTTTATTTAAAAATATTGAATATCAATTAAATTTAATTTAATTAATTATAAGCCTTAATAAAGAACAAATATAATTTAATTATCAAATAGAATTTTATAAATTTACTTTTAGGAAGAGAAATCACAAAAAGTTTGTGTAACTTTAATTATTAAATTTTAATATTTCTTTTAAAAGCTTGTACTTATTAAAATAGCAAGCAAAGATGCTAGTCATATTTTGATAAAAACTTTTATTATTTAATTAAATTTTGAGAAGATAGTTTTAAAATATTCTTTTTTTTTATTTCAGCTTAGTTTAGTAAGGTGAGTTTTCATAAAACATTTAAAACATATTTAAAAGAATATAATATTTATAATATCTCTAATTATTCTCAAATCCTATTAGTTTTTTTTACGAGAACATGTAATTTAGGTATATAAGTTGAATGCATAAAATTCGTGCTTTTTAACCTATTTAAATAAATTTTTAATAAATAGATTATACATGTGAAGAATTATGAAGGTAAGTATTATAAAATTAATTTTTAATGAGTGATATGATTAATGTGCAATAAATGATATCCTCATGAAAAAATTTGATGGATGTTATATTTTCTTACATGTATTTTATTTTGATACTGTTTTATCATGTTTATTTATTATTCTACACCTATACAAAATATAAAAATTATTTCAAAAGTTATTTTCTCTTGATTAGAACTATCTCTTCAATTAGGAGATCTCTTATAATAGAATATTTACAGAATATAACATATTTTAAGTAAAAATATATTTGATTGACATAATGATGAAATTATAAATCATAGAAATTTATAAATTTAAAAAATATTAATTTATTTACAAATAAATCAATAATAAAATCTAAAATAAAATTAAAAAATATTTTTATATTCTAAAACTACAAAGTATAAAAATATATATTTAATTATGAATATTTATTAATATTTTTTAAGATAAGGCTATCAAAATTAAAAAAATCAATCTATTTCGGTATCTTTATTTTAAGCTTCTAAAACTTTCATGTAATTAAGATAAAAATTATTTTCAAAATAGCATAGCGAAGACAATCAAACCAAGAGAGGAAACTAAATATACAGAGCTTAAGCTTGAAGTAGAAGCAGGATTAGCCTTTTCTTCTCTTAAATTACCATTTGGTTTGTTTTCAGTTTATGGCTTGTTATCAGGTTGAGTTTCTGGCTTATTTTCTGGTTTAGTTTCAGGCTTATTTTCAGGTTAAGTATCTGGCTTATTTTCAGGCTAAACATCAGGCTTGGGTGGTAAAGGTGTAACCTCAGGCTTAGGTGGTTAAGGTGTAACCTCAGGCTTGGTATTAGGTTCAGAACCCATAGCTTCTTTATGACATTTAATCTCAATATCAATCTTATCTTAGAGGATTTCACGTTTAGATTTGCATTTAGATTTAAAGCATGAAATTCTATTTGCAAAAGAATCATTATCATCCTTACAATCGCTAATACAATCATTAATTTTGTCTTATTCTTCACTGCATTCTTCATAAGTTTCATCATCAAATTTACAGGTTTCAGGCTTATTATCAGAGCGGCATTTGATATATTTATCAGTGTCGTCTTTAGTCTTTACATAAGAAAGAGCTAATAAAACTAGTAGAGCAAAGGTTATAATCCTCATTTTTTTTCTTATTTCTTTTTTTTTGTTGAATAATGTGATTTAGTTTTTTATGAATAATTTATAAAAATGTTATGATACCGACCAACTGCGCTTATTTAAAGAATTCTTAATTGAAATGTTACTATAAGTTTAATCATACATTTGATAGTAATAGATACAAAAATTAGTATATTAATCTATATAATTAAATTGAGTAACTTATAACTAGTACCTAATAGAAATTATTTAACTATTACTAAGATTTATAAGATAACTGCCAAACAATTAATTAATTTTATCCATATTAAGTAAATATAAAATAATATAGATAATTTAGTGATATAAATTACTAGTATTGGTATGTTGTAAATGTAAAAGGAAAATGAATATTTTTCTATTTAAAATAAATGCATTTTTGCTTTTTTTAAATGCATATCTTAGATTGAATTTATAAGAGTAAAATTAATTAGTTTTAAGTTGATAGATTAGTAAAATTAGAAATAAAAAATTTAATAATGAAATCAAAAAATAAAAGTAATTAAAAAAATTTCTATTAAATAAAAAAATCATTCTGACATTTAGTTAAATTAATGAAATCGTCAATTTCTTATCTTTTTTTATATTACTAAGAATCGCTCACTGATTTCGAGTGTATTAAAAAATTAATAAGAAAAATAACATTTTTGGAACTACGTTAATTAAGTTAGTAGAGTTTTTTAAAAATTAATTAATTAATGTACTACCAATCTTCATTAATAAGGATACAAATTTAATAGTTTCATATTAATGGTTTATATTATTAAAAGAATATTTTTTAATATATGTGATGCCTGTCAACACTATCGTCACTATCGAGGTATTACGATAATTAAATAAATAGCAAAAATAATTATTTCCTATAAAGTAAAGATCATATTATATTAAGTAATACTAAATACCTTACAGTACTTAGTTTGGATAATATTTTTATATCATATCTTCTTTTAAAAAAGGAACAAAATAATATTTAATTTTTTTAAAATTAATCATAAGCCTTCTTTTTTAAAGGAAGTTTGAATCAAAAAATATTTAAATATCTAATTCAATATAAAATAAAAGTACACCGCTGATAAAAAATTCATAGATTTTGACATAATTGTCATAAAAAATATTACAAGACAAATGAAAAAATAATATTTAATTAAAACATGAATATGAAACATTAATCAAAACTATATTTTTTTTGATATATTTATCAAATTTAAATTAAAATTATATTTGATTTATTATCTTTATTTATATTACTAAGAATCACTGATTTAGAGTGTATTTAACAAATTAAACAGAATATTTTTAGTATTAAGTTAATTAAATTAGTGGAATTTTTTAAAGATTAACTAATGTACTACCAATCTTCATTAATTAAGATTTAAATATGACAGTTTTTTATTTGATATTTTATTTACATATGTTAAATAAAATGAACTAACCTTTGTATTTTATGTAATCCATATAGAGGTAATAGAATATGTATATATTTAAAAGCCAAATGCAGTTATATCTAGAGATGATGAAAAATATTCATTTTAATTTTAAAATTTACAATTATCATACCTAGTAGTTTATATAACTAAATTATCTTTTTCAATTTATATTAACTTAGTATAACTAAATATTAATTAATTACTTGTCAGTTATCTTATAATCTAAGTAATAGTTAATTAATTTGTATTTAGTACTAGTATTTAGTTGCTTATTTTAATTATATTACTCTGTATACTGATATTTTTATATATTACAATCCAACCTATGATTTAACTTATAGCTTCATTTTCAACGAACATGCTTTAAATAAGAGCTTTTAAAATTGTAATATTTACATAAATTATTCATAAAAAACAAAATCACATTATTCAACAAAAAAAAGAAATAAGAAAAAAATGAGGATTATAACCTTTGCTCTACTAGTTTTATTAGCTCTTTCTTATGTAAAGACTAAAGACGACACTGATAAATATATCAAATGCCGCACTGATAATAAGCCTAAAACCTGTAAATTTGATGATGAAACTTATGAAGAATGCAGTGAAGAATAAGACAAAATTAATGATTGCATTAGCGATTGTAAGGATGATAATGATTCTTTTGCAAATAGAATTTCATGCTTTAAATCTAAATGCAAATCCAAACGTGAAATCCTCTAAGATAAGATTGATATTGAGATTAAATGTCATAAAGAAGCTATGGGTTCTGAACCTAATACCAAGCCTGAGGTTACACCTTAACCACCCAAGCCTGATGTTAAACCTGAAAATAAGCCAAATACTAAACCAGAAAATAAGCCTATATCTAATCCTGAAAATAAGCCAGAAACTCAACCTGATAACAAGCCATAAACTGAGAATAAACCAAATAGTAATTTAAGAGAAGACAAGACTAATTCTGCTTCTATCTCAAGCTTGAGCTCTGTATATTTAGTTTACTCTCTTGGTTTGATTGTTTTCGCAATTCTGTATTGAAAATAATTATCATCTTAATTACAAAAAGTATTTATAAGCAAATATATAAATAATTATAATGTAATTGCATGTACTAAATTGAATATTTTTGTATTTTTTAATATTTTTGAATATAAAAATATTTTTAGTTTTACTTTTTAAGATTTTATTATTTCTTTATTTATTTATTTATAGTAATATTGTTTAATTTAAAAGATATTTAGGAAATAGATTTATCCTTGACACATAGAATTAATTACAAAATTATTTTACACAAAATTAAATTAAAATGTTATTATCAAATTATCAGTTTAAAAATAATGTAAAGATTAGATTATAAAATTATTTCAAATAAAATAAAAACATTACAATAAAATTTTGAGTTAGTCACAAATACAAATTTTAACACTAAAATCAAAGTTATTTCTTGATAATTCCACCATATAAAACTTCCCTAAATTAAAATTATAACATTAAATCTAATTAAATTCCTGGTATAATGCTTTTCTATAAACTTATTTAGCCCAAACCTAATATTGTAAGAACCGTAATTTCTGCGCATCAAAATTTTCGGGCAGGAGTGTGCGGAAATAAATGAATTAATGATTTTGGTGCACGAAAATAAAATGAATGCATGAGGGTACGCGGAAATTACAGTTCTTACAGTATTTTAATGATGTACTATTTTTCATTTAATATACCAAAATTTATCAGAAAATAAATATTTTATTAATACAATATTCATAATTTGATTATGTTTATGTGATAATTATTTTTTAGTATTGCAAGGTTCTTTAATATTAATTTTATTATTATGATAGATTAATTTATCTAGTATTGATTTTTTTGATATATACATCAAATATATTTAATTGATATAATCATGAAATTATACATTTGAAAAATTGTAAATTTAATAAAAAATAATAATTTATATACAAATCAATAATAAAATCTAAAAGTAAAATAAAAAAATATTTTTATATTCAAAAAAACTACTAAAATGATAACAAATATTTTATATAAGAAGATAAAGATATTAAAACTAAAAAAATCAATCTTTTTAAACATCTTATTTTAAGCTTTTAAGATTATAATTATTTTCAAAATAACATTGCTAAAACAATCAAGCCAAGAGAGTAAACTAAATATGCAGAGCTTAAGCTAGAAGTAGAACTAGCCTTGTCTTCTCTTAAATTACCATTTGGCTTATTCTCAGTTTATGGCTTGTTATCAGGTTGAGTTTCTGGCTTATTTTCAGGTTGATTATCAGGTTTAGCTTCAGGTTGATTATCAGGTTAAGTATCTGGCTTATTTTCAGGTTTAACATCAGGCTTGGGTGGTTAAGGTGTAACCTCAGGCTTGGTATTAGGTTCAGAACCCATAGCTTCTTTATGACATTTAATCTCAATATCAATCTTTTCTTAGAGGATTTCACGTTTGGATTTGCATTTAGATTTAAAGCATGAAATTCTATTTGCAAAAGAATCATTATCATCCTTACAATCGCTAATGCAATCATTAATTTTGTCTTATTCTTCACTGCATTCTTCATAAGTTTCATCATCAAATTTACAGGTTTTAGGCTTATTATCAGTGCGGCATTTGATATATTTATCAGTGTCGTCTTTAGTCTTTACATAAGAAAGAGCTAATAAAACTAGTAGAGCAAAGGTTATAATCCTCATTTTTTTTTTAATTTATTTTATTTTTAATAGTTTTATTTTGTTTTTTATGAATAATTTATAAAAATGTTATGATACCAACTGTGCTTATTTAAAGTAT
Organism: Tetrahymena thermophila SB210; assembly: GCF_000189635.1. Lineage (NCBI taxonomy): Eukaryota > Ciliophora > Oligohymenophorea > Hymenostomatida > Tetrahymenidae > Tetrahymena > Tetrahymena thermophila. The sequence continues at coordinate 304,013 of NW_002476326.1, read as the reverse complement.
TGTCCATGGAAAATAATGCTATAAATCAAATTATATATTGATTATAAGACATACTAAAATAAATATATTTATCTGTATAGTTAAAATGAGCAATTTTTGCTAGTACTAAATATAAATTAATTAACTATTACTTAGATTTATAAAATAACTGTCAAACATTTAATTAATTTTAGCTGTTAAGCATATATAAAATTCAATAGATAACTTAGTTATATAAATTACTAGTCGTGGTATTATCCAAAATAAAGATCAAAATGAATATTTTTCTATTTGTAAAAAATATTTTTTTGCTTTTTAAAAATTAATTAATATCATTTTATCTAAGATTTAATTTTTTGGAGTAAAATTAATTTAAATTTCATAGATTAGCAAAATTAGAAATAAAAAATTTTATAAAGCAAATTAATAAAAATATTTAAAGAATTTAATATGATTAAAAAAATAATGAAATCAAAAAATAATAAGTCATTAAAAAATTACTATTAAATAAATAAAATTTCTGATTCTATTGTAAAATTAATGAGATCGAAAATTTCTTATCTTTATTTATATTACTGAGGATAACTGATTTAGATTATATTAAAAAAATTAATAAGAATATTTTTGGCACAAAATTAATTAGATCAGTAGAGTTTTTTAAAGATTAATTAATTAATGTACTACCAATCTTCATTAATCGAAGTTCAAATATAACTGTTTATTATTTGATGATTTATGTTACTAAATTTTAAATAAAATTACCTAATCTTTTTATTTTACGTATTCAATATAGAGGCAATAAAATATATTTATGTTTAAAAGCCAAAGTAGTTATATCTAGAGATGATGAAAAATATTCATTTTAATTTTAAAATTTACAATTACCATTCCTAGTAATTTATATAACTAAATTATCTTTTTCATTTTATATTAACTTAGTATAACTCAAAATTAATTAATTACTTACCAGTTAACTTATAAAGTCTAAGTAATAGTTAATTAATTTATATTTAGTAATAGTTTTTAGTTGCTTATTTTAATTATATAACTATTTATTAAAATAATATTTGTATATCTTACAATATATGATTTAACTTATAGCTTCATTTTTAATTAACAATACTTTAAATAAGTGCAGTTGGTATCATAACATTTTTATAAATTATTAATAAAAAACAAAATAAAACTATTAAAAATAAAATAAATTAAAAAAAAAATGAGGATTATAACCTTTGCTCTACTAGTTTTATTAGCTCTTTCTTATGTAAAGACTAAAGACGACACTGATAAATATATCAAATGCCGCACTGATAATAAGCCTAAAACCTGTAAATTTGATGATGAAACTTATGAAGAATGCAGTGAAGAATAAGACAAAATTAATGATTGCATTAGCGATTGTAAGGATGATAATGATTCTTTTGCAAATAGAATTTCATGCTTTAAATCTAAATGCAAATCCAAACGTGAAATCCTCTAAGATAAGATTGATATTGAGATTAAATGTCATAAAGAAGCTATGGGTTCTGAACCTAATACCAAGCCTGAGGTTACACCTTAACCACCAAAGCCTGATGTTAAACCTGAAAATAAGCCAGATACTTAACCTGAAAATAAGCCTGAAACTAAACCAGAAAATAAGCCTGTATCTAATCCTGAAAATAAGCCAGAAACTCAACCTGATAACAAGCCATAAACTGAGAATAAACCAAATGGTAATTTAAGAGAAGACAAGACTAATTCTGCTTCTATCTCAAGCTTGAGCTCTGTATATTTAGTCTACTCTCTTGGTTTGATTGTTTTCGCAATTCTATATTGAAAATAATTAGATTCTTAGATTATATATATAAATAATTATAATGTAACTGCATGTATTAAATGAATATTTTTGAATTTTGTAATTTTTTTGAATATAAAAATATTTTTAATTTTACTTTTTTAGATTTTATTATATCTTTATTTATTCATAGTTATATTATTTTATTTAAAATATATTTAGGAAGTAAATTTATCCCACTATTTATCAGTAGAAAATTGACCCATAGAATTTAATTACAAAATTATTATACACAAAATTAAATTAAAATGTTATTATCAAACTATCATTTAAAAATAATATAAAGAATAAATTATAAAATTATTTTATATAAAATAAAAACATTACAATAAAATTTTGAGTATTTCACAAATTTTAACACAAAAATAAAAGTTATTTTTTGAGCCTTAAAAAAATGAGTGTTAATTAATTTGTGTAAAAATATATTAGAAAGTCCTGTATATAAATAAAATGATATAAAATTAATAATTTATTTTGTTTAGTTTTACAAAAATATAAAAATAATTAAATTAATTCACTAAGACTATTTTCTTAGATAAATATTCACAAATGAGTTAATTTTTAAAGTTAATCAAAATTTGAAAAAGCTAGTCAAATAATTATTTCTGTTGATACAAGTCTTTTGTAAATTCTTTTTTGCTTTTTAGTTATGTTCTTGATTAATGTATTTTTAAAGGTTTCCTTAATCCTATTATATTTTACTAAATTTGATAAAAGTTATAAATTTATTATAAAAATTACCATGTATTTATTTAGAAAACTCGAATATTCTTATTTAAGTATGTACTTTCTATAAAAAATTTAAGGCCTCCAATTCCAATATTGTTTGCTCTTCAATATTTAATCATAAAAATCAATACAAAATATCAATAATAATCTTTTACCTAAAATCAAAGATAATGTAGGATAAACTTTTTTTTTACATTAGTGCGTTAGTTAAATTCCTGAATGAATTATCGTTAATCTTATTTATTCTTTAATAAAAAATAAATATTGCTGTGTTTGTCATAAAATAAATTTACCTCAAATTTAATTTTAGAAATTTTATACTATCACACTTTTTTAAGGTCTCGCATAAAATGTTCATACCTTCATTACCTATACCATTCCTTCTACATAAGTATATATAATTTTTTAATTTTATTTACACTTTAATTAAATTACTCTATTTCTAAAGTTAGTGTTTGAATATTTTTATAGAATTTATCAATTACCCTTGATATAGAAATTAATCCACTATCATCAAGTTGGACTGCACTGTTTATTTTTATTAATAAGTTATTTGTTATTTGTTTTTATTTTAAATTCATGTTTACTTTAAATCTATCTTTAAAGTAATCAAATCTATGCATTAATCTAATTAGTATGTTAATTCTTTTATTCCATAACTAAAAAAATCAGTAGGGCTATTTGTTAACAATTAAAGTTTATATTGGTCTGAACTAAATAAATTACGCAATTTTTAAGCATCTTATATGCTATTTATTTGAATAAATCTATTTATTATTAAAGCTAATAAATTTTAAATTATAAATATTGAAAGTTAAAATACTTCTTTAACACTGTAAATATGTGTTTCGTCTTATTTATTTAAATCCTGCATTTTTAAGTAATTTTTTTTTTTAAATGGATTGATAATATCAGCTACAATCAATAAATTATATTTTTAAGTAAAAAGCTTTTTAAATTAACTCAATAAATTTTTTTCTCATTAGGAAAAATAAAGTTATAGAAACATTATAATTATTCCCAAATAATTATTTCACGAAGGAAATAAATATTTAGTAGAATAATAAATAACCGTTATTTTATAAATTAAATAAAGTTTAAAAATTATAAAAAAATGTAATCAAATAGGTTTCAAACCTAATAAATAAAAAAAGTAAAAAATAAAATCTTAGATTACACATTTTTTACTTATTTTTTTCTTCTATCAGGTTCGAAACCTGCTTCAAAACCTTTTTTTATTTCTTTAAAATTTTTTTTTATTATATTAAATAACATTTGTTATTCAACTATATATATATTCCTTACTCACAAAATAATTAACATAGAATAATTATAAATGATATAAAGTCAAATAATAAATTAATGTTTCAAAACTCACAGGTAAAAATAATTTCACCAAAAAAATATAATAAAATATTTAAGAGTTTATTTTTATTTATCAAATTCAATTTTTAAATGCTTCTATAAGTAGCCCTGTTCCGATAATTTATAAAATAATTGGATTCTCAACTTTGCTAACTAGTTTTTTAGCTGTGTAATACATTAAGCAGCAAATAGGTATCCCTATGAGATACTCGTTAATAAATAGAGTTAAAAAATAAGAGCCTATCCAAATATTAGCTTACTAAGGATTCTATCCTGAAATAACTACTAATATGCTATAATAGCAAAATAGTAAGAATAGAAAAGTAATTATTAAGCCGATGATTTTTAACTTTTTTTTTGAAAGCAAAGCTGTAAGTATTGTAGTTACGATAAGCAGGACTATAGTTGATGTAATACTCAGAATAATTATCTAAACTACACTAATATTTACTCCAAAGACTGAATTTAACGCCAAAAGCCATATCATTTTATTATAGTAAATTATAAATCTTATCGCACGAGAGAATTTTTAGTCGTAAATTATGAAAGTTGAGAGAAATATGTGAAAAGCAAAGATTCCTTTCACCAAGCTTTCTAATTTTAAGTAGTCATCTAGCTTTTCTTTTGCTTTTTATAATTTGAGCTTTTCTTCTTCTTCTTTTTATTATTTTTTTAAATCCTTTTTGCTCATATTTTTTTATTGCATGTTGTCATCCTTTAGTGAGATATTTTATTGAGTTTAGCCATCTAATTGATTTTAAATGGTACTTTATAATTGGTGTTATTCTGATTTACAACAATTATTTGATTATTACTAATTTTGATCATTATCAAGCTATTCTTATATTGAAAATGCTTATTTTGAATTCAAATTTTAATCTGATTTTGAACCTATTTTTAATTCTTTTTAACTTTCAATAAGTATTTGATTATTTTAAGGAGTTTCGTTACTAACTAAATTTTTTAAGCTCACTTACTTTGAACGTACTTCACCTTCACCGCTATTTTCTTACTAACAATCAAATTTAATTGAATCAATATCCAAGTGCTAGTGTGGTTATTTGTCATCTGCTGGTTAGGGGTTTTAAATATATTGTTAACTAGTTGGAGTTATTTGATTTGTTTCACACTGCTGCTACGTTTCTATATTAGCTTAGCTGGTTTTAGAGTTCTATGATTTAGTGTTTCTATCTTACTATTTACTATCGAAATTGTTAATTTTTTCTAATTCATTTAAATTCTAAATCTCACAATCTTGATTTTCTAAACTTGCTGCATGTATGATTTATTCGTTATCAAGTTGAAAATTTGAAAATTGTTATTAAGTTTGAATCATTTAATTGCCATTTTCTTTAACCAACTAATTTTCTTATTTTTCATTTTCCTTAGTCTCTTAGTAAACACTTTGCTTTATCGTTTCTAATTAAGATAATTTTTCTACTATTTTTTCATTATTCTTTACTATAATAAAAAGATTTTAGCTTTTTTTGATATCGTCCTTAAGGTAACTTTTTGATTTTTTTATTTATTAAATTTCTTCAAGCTTTGTTAATTGGTATTTTTTATTTGCAATATTTAATTTATCTCTTTTGTCAAGTTTACATCCAACAATTACTAAAACAATCAAAAATATATTTAAACCTATAATAGTCCAAATTGGTGCATACTTGTACCAATCAGTTAAGTGTATAAGTCTTTCTATTCCATCCCCATCGAAAATATCTTTAAGATTTTCATTATCAAAAAGCTATTCAACATCTGCTATCAATGAAGTTACGTCAGGTTTTTTGCATGAGCAACTTATTTATCTTTGATTATCTATGACTTAAACTGAAGCTTTACAACTGTTTGCTACCCATTTTCCACTTGTTGAACGTTAAATACATGTTAACTTTTCTTCAGCAGTAATTTACCCAAATTAGATCTCCATAGGAACATCTAATTAAGCTGGGTATAAAGTTAAGAATCTTCTTCTTCTTGAAGGTTTTACATCGGTTTTTATGGATGGAATTATTACAGGATATGTTTTATTAAGCAAATTTAATATTTATTAAGAGGAGGTCTTATTTTAATATTATTCATTAATTTATGAAAGTTCATTTCTATAGACATGACTAGAAGTAGGGTATGTTTGCATTTAAACATGATAATTGGCTGTTACTTTATTACCAGATGTTTGACCTGAAATACTGCTACCTTTATAATATTTATTGAGTAAATTCTAGTAATTTAACTTTTCAACTGTTAACACAGATTCTATAGTTTATATGATGATAGGAGCTTAATTGACTGCCATAGTTTGAGAAATCCCATCTAAAGATTTAGATGTTTGATCAATCATATTTTAGCAATCTTAAGCTGTCCAACTGTTTATAGAATTAACACTTTTCACGAAACTCTATAATGTATTGCTTAAAATTTATTAATAATTATTTTTTTGAGAGCTAGTTAAAGTAGATTAATCTGCATTTGATATTTCTTATGATACATCATTAATAGTTTTTTCATTTTAAGCCTTTATAATTTAAGCTAAAGCAGGACTCATTTGAATTTTAGATTGAGAAATTTGTGAAGTAATTTTTTAGGAAAGCAATAATACGTCTTAACTTAGTTTAGACCAAGAGGCATCTTATAATCTTTATATAATGTTATTTTTTAATGTATTAATATTCTCTGGCTATTAATACTATGGTTATTTATTTTCATAATACTGAATAGCAATTGAAATCATTCGATAATTTATTAGTTCTTAATTTTAATCTTGCTATTACTGAGCCTTAGAATATTGGTCTTATATAAAATTTTCATATTCAGATTGATCAAAGTTAATATCTTTAACTTCTAAAATTGAGGTAAAATTTGCTTGAACTGAGTATTAGCCTTGTACAACCACCATTAATGTTAAATTACCTGGAGGGAAATATGTGATGATCTGAGAGCTACTTTAAACTAAGCTTAATTCTTGTCTATTTATTATTTAAGGATTTTCAATTTCTTATTATAGTTGAGTCTTATTTTAGTAATAGAAGTATTGGTATGTGTATGGTTAATATTAAGAATCAAATTAGCAGCTATTAACAAAAACTGTAATTTAATCTTTGAATCCCTTATAATTATTTGAACCACCTAAATAAATTTAACAAAAATAAAAATTAATTATTTTTTAATTCACCATAATAATTGATTTGTTTAATTTTATTATTAAATAAAAAATTTAATTAATTTTAGAAGTATTTATTTGGATAAATATTTTTTTATAAACATTTTTCAATTTCAAAAAATTTAATAATTTAGTAAATTTAAATGTTTTTTAAGAAATAAATTATAAAAGAATTACTGAATCCGAAGCCACATTGTTAGGGTGGATTACGTATTTTAACATCTAGTTGAGTAGGAGAAGCAACTGTAGACTAATAGTATGTATCCATAGCTTAGAATTGCAAAGTTAATTCAGTTAGTGAATTAATTGAAAAGCTTAGATTGGGAAAGTAATCTTAGATACTAAATGAAATAGCACTTGAGTTGGAATACATACTCTTCATTGTGTATTTATCTTTAAATATTCTGACTGTATAGTTAATAAGTGTATTATTCAAAGTATAATCTAGATACACTGAAATTATATCTTGATAAGAAACAGTTATTGAGCTGGGAGATAACTGATTTTAAATAGTATAAGATAACTGAGCAGGTATAGTATATATGCTTATGATAGCCTTTTAAGTATTTGTAAAATCAGAATTTCTTGAAGCGATAGCATAAATATTGTAATTACTATTCAAACTTAATATATTTTTTGGCATATCCAATTCATAACCAGAATTTAAATCAATAAGAGCTCCATTACTTGACTGGCATGGTAGATTATTTGTATCGAAGCAGACCCACTAAATTGAAAACAAATTTGTGTCTGTTGTCGCATAATTTGAATCAATAACTTAAGCATTTAAAGTTAAACTTTAAGATGGATCAAAATTTATGATTGGAGTTTTTTAAAGGAGAGATAATTGAAAATAACTTTGATAGTTAAACCAAAAGTATTAAACAGTTTATACTGTTTATTGAGTGTTGCTTACAGAAACCTATTTAATTAAATAATTCAATTAAAAATTTTATATAGCTTTTTTATTAAAAATTTTAAAATTATTTTTTTTATGTAAATTATTATTTATTATTTTTCACTTTTTAAGCAACAAGCAAATGCAAGCTTATTTTTCTTCAAAAAAAAAATTTAAAGATTAATTTTTATTTAAAAATAAATAAAAAAATAATTTTCTGAATATTTTGTTTGTTGAATGAATTTATTTAGAAAATAGCTATTATGGAAAATTGAAGAATAGATTTTTGAGATTTTAAAGCGTTTTTTATTCTATTTTATTCAGCACAAAAATTTATTCAGTTTTTAATTTCTTTTTTTTTTCTTCATATTTTTACTTAAAAACAAGTTGTAAGTAATATTGCAAAAAAAAAAAAAAATTATGAATTTAAATAAATACCTTTAATTCAACATAAGTGTCTTATGTAACTGAATTTGGAGGAATATCAAATTCATATAGAATGATTTCAGGTTTAACAGAAATAGGAGTAAATATTTAAGGATAAGAATTTATATTAACAGCAAAATCTAACATTGAAGAAGATGGTGTGTGAGTTAATGAAAGTTCGAAAGGAATTTTAGAATTAAAATTATAATTTGAAAGTAATTTACTAATATTAAGAATATTTATTTGATTATCTTTATCAGTAAGAGATATTTAAATTTGGTCGTTTGTTACTATTTAAAAAATATTTGTACAAACTGCTTAGATTGTTATTACTGTCCCTTTAAAGAAATTTTTCAAGTCAAATTTTAACTAAGTTTAAGTACAGGAAAAAGGTAATGTTGGGTTTGCTTGCGTGTTAGAAATCAAACTACATTAAACATTTAAATTACTTTAGTTAACTATGGTAGCAGTTTTACTGCTTGATGGAGTAAATGGTACGCCTATTTCAATTTAATTATTTTGAAAATAGCAAGATTTACTTATTTAATTTAATTAGTTTAGAATCCCTACTTAATTTGTTAATGCAGAATATATTTGTTTGACTTATCCATTTCTGTAATTTAGTATTTAATTTGTAACTAACTTAGGAGTTTGTAAGATACCAACTTTATCATATTGTTAACCTGATAATTATAATTAACAAATATATGATTAAAATAATTTTTATGAAAATAAATATTTACCTACTACAATTATAAACTAATTTTAATGGTTTTAATTTATATAGCAACCAGCGTTTTATTAATTAAATGCTAATCCATAATTAGCAAGAGTTGTTTAATGTAAAATAATGCAATTACTTTAGAGCATTTAAAATTGCTTAGATTCATCAATTCCAGATATTCTAATATTATCACTAAAATTGATTTGTACTGATATTAAATCTCTTCCTATAAATGTATTAAAAGTAAGATTTAATGGATCACTGCATATAGCTATTATTTAAAAAAATAGTTTTGAAAGAGCGTTAGACAAAATAAATAAATCTACTTCCACTTAAGGCATCGTTGCAAGTGCATTACCCATTATTTAATGTATATTATTAGTTACAAGTTGTACATGTAGAGCTGCTTGAACAAGTTTAACAATTATCAGGGCATTTAGTGCAAACTCCATTGACTTCTATAAATCCTTAAGAGCAATTACAATTAGGGAGAACCCTTCCATCAGCACATTTCAAGCAGACCGAAAACTCGCATATTTCACAATTTTAGATACCAGCGCAAGGTGAATAAGTTTTCAAAGATTAAGTTTATCTTAAATAAGAAAAGCCCTTTTGGCTCTATTCTTATTTAGAAAAACAGATTATTTGTGAGAAAAAGAAGAAAATTAGTATTTTTTAAGCAAACATTAAATTAAATATTTTTTTAATTAATTTATTACCTAAAATTTTTGAAAATCAACATTAAGATTTTAAATCAACTAAATAAGCAAATAAAGTGTAAAAATTTGCTCGAACTTAAATTTAGTTTTTAATATTTCACATTACATAGATTCTAATCTTCAGTAAAAATAAGTTCGATGCGTATTTATTAATCGTATTTCAATTATAAATCAAGCAAAATATTCAAATTTATTTTTCAATTTTTCAAATAAAGAATTTCATGTGTGTATTTAATTGATAATAAGCGCATTTTGCAAGACTTTATAAAAATGCAATGTGAATATTAATGCATTTTTAACAACTTTGCATACTTAACACATTTTATAGAGGAATTTAAAGGAATCGATTTTTTTAATAATAAATAAGCTTTTTATTATTTAGCCACAAATAAATATCTAACACTTATCATAGAAAGTGTTGACTCATATTTTTTTAATTCTTATAAATCTAAAATAAGGATGATTCATTTGATAGAGAAAAATGATTAGTAATTAATAATAGAATTCAAAAACATTTATTGAAGTAAATAATTTAGAAATAGCTACTAATTTTCAAGAAATATTTTATTATTTTACAATAAAATTAAAACTAAATAAGTTTGTTTTGATAAATAATATGATAACAATATCCATTTCTGACTATTCAGAGTGTGTTTTTATATAAAAGAATATCAACCTAATTTTTTGGATACAAATAAAAAATCATTAAATTTTATAAAGATACAATTACTAGATAATATTTAATTAATTAGTTTCAAATAAGGTCATAATTAAGTTAAAATGCTAAGAAATTTCTTATTTTTATATTTATAGCTAAGTTAAAAAAGTATGCTGATCTTTAAAATTATTGAATTAAAACATATTCCACTTTTAAATTATATTTATTGGATATTTGAAATTTAATATTTATATGAAAAACAATGGTATTTTTATAATCTAAAAGCATTAAAAATATACTACTAAATTAGTACGAACTGGGTAAAACTTTTACTTTGGTAAAGTACGATAGTTTTATTTTATTTAAATATTTTTTTAAGCATTGCATACTAAAATATGTATATTAAGAAATATTTTCAATAACATTTTTGTGATCAGGTTATTATTTTGCAAAATTCAAAAAGTTTCTATTTACCATTTACGATAATTAGTAAGTAATTAGGTGTAAAAGGCTAATTAACATTCTTTTGAATGTAGATTACAATTAAATTTTTGATTTTTTCTTGTGACGAAAAATTAATTAAATGAGTAAAAAATAACAAAAACACAAACTTTCTATTTTTAATATAAATTAATAAATCTCTTGACTTAAAATATGTGTCTTAAGATTTTACATTACCACTAAATATTTAGCTTAATTTTTACTGGGAAGAAATTTCCCTTTTTAAAAAATGCAAAAGTTAATAAAAAATTTTAATTTTGATACAATTTATATTGTCTCCAAATACATAACTTAATTTTCACTGTAACAAATTTTCTATCTAAAAAATGAATAAATAATTTTAATTTTAATTCAATTAAACAAACAATTATTTCATTATATTTCTTAATCTAAAATTTGCCTATTAATATAATATGTAGAAATTAAATATTTAATATAAAATATATTATGTTGCTTTCTAAATGTAATTGTATTTATTTATTCTTTAAAATTAAAGCTATTATAAATAATATATTTTATACTTTTTGACCCAACTTAAATTAATTATAATAGTTATGAAAATATTTTTAAAGTATTTTGAAAATTTAAAATAGCAAATAAAATACAATTTTAATAGTAAAAATGCATTCTAAAATACTATTTGAAATAGAACAAATAAATAAATACTCTAAATTAAATTACTGTGTTAAAAAAATAATTGATGATATTTTAGAGTAATGTGAGAAAATTAAAAATAGCTTGATTAAATAATTTTACATTTTAAAGCTAAACCAACGCGCTGAAGTATAAATTAAAGGTAATATCTCAATAACAAAATTATTTTCTTAGGATACTAAAATAATAAATGATATTGCTACTATGAAAAGCATTACCCATCAGACCTTAGATAATAAATAAAAATGATATTGAAATATACAAATAGAATATTTAAAATACTTAAATTTTAACATGATTAATAAAAAATTATTTAAAAAAAAATAATATTTTTGAAAGGAAATTATTTTCAACTAAAAATATATATTAATAATAAATAAATTTAAAACAAATAATCAAATAAATAAATAAAAATTACATATTTATATATATATAAAACACTTTAATTCAAATTTTAAACTAAATTGGAGAAATCTTAAGTCATCTAAAACATTTTAGAATTTTTCCCAACTCAATAAGTTATCAATAATCAGAAGAGAGTATTCGCTTTGACTGCTATTTGCTTCATTTATTAATTCTAACACTAGATAAACATTAGCTATAGATTAATTTTTAATTTTTATATCAGTAATTACATTTCGGATTTCAGAAATGTTTTTGGAGATAAATTAAGTAGCAGAATTTTGACAGTAAATCATAATTAATTTTATTAACTAAAAGAATTCAAATTAAATATGTTAGTCACTTTCTTCAAAATTAGCTTTGCAAATATTATAGTTAAGTGATAATCTGGGAAACATAAATCCTGCATCAACTTAAAAAATATTTTTAAATGTATTACTTTAAGAATTTTCTTAATCTTTAGTTGACACTACATACTTTATACTTTGTTTAGTCAACTTGATTCTTTGAAATTACATTTTTAAGAAATTAGTATAGAAATAAGCATCTATTTTGTACTTAGGAGCTTAATCTTTTAAATTATAAAAGATATAAAAGAAGTATTCTAATCTTTAGGAAGAGTTTGAACATTTTTCAAGTAAATAGCGCTAAAGTTAATAGATAAATTACGTAGAAATAGTTCAGGGGTTGATTTAGCTAATTATGATAATGATGAAAATATACTACCACTAAAAGTAGGATCCTTTATCACAATTAGTTTGCTCATTAATCTTTGATATTGCATTTCATAAAATCATCTATCACCATTAATCTTTCTATTAAAGAGAGAAGACTGTATACTATTATATTTGTTTTTCTCTATCACTTTAATCTAAGCTATCACCTATTATATGAAATATGAAAAAGTTGGGATTAATATTTGGCAATCTAAGAAGCTTTCTAAATCGTTTTAGTTGACCTACTCTATTTATAATAGATATTTAATAGCTTCTTTAATCTCGCTTTACTTTATCAATTTTATTACAGAATTAATTATATCTTGCTCTATTTCCATACTATCTTAATTATTTCTTTTTAAAATTATTTTTTTAAAGAGTTTAAAAAATGTCAAGTTATTTATTTACTTTTTTATTTTTTTATGATTTTATTTAGTTAGAAGAATTGCTTATTAATTGTTATACTATATATAGATTTAAAGATTTTTATTCTAATTAAGTTGCTCAAAAAGGTGGTGGGAGTATGCTGACTTTATTAAATATTACCTATTCAAATTCTACTTTCAAAAGTAATATTTAAATTGAATAAGTGTAAATTACTAAAGCAACTTTTTAACTTTACTTTTATTTTAGCTAAATGAAAATATTTTAAAGGGTCGGTTACCATGAAGCTTATTTAAATTTAAAGAATACAAATCATAACTTAAAAGTTTAATTTTAGAAGGAATATTTTTAAAAGTAAGATTGACAAAAAGTTTTTATTAATTTGAAAAAAATAAATAATTTTAGATACACTTTAGCAAATAATTTCTATCAGATATTTATAGTGGATTTCAAAATTATGGAAACCTATCTATTTTCTTATATAAATTAATATATAAATCATAGTTTGAGTTATGCATTCGAAAATTAAGGGAGTTATTCATATATATTTTTTAAAAAGTAATTGTTTACAAAAATGAATGGAAAATTTTATTAAAAATTTACGATCTACTTTTATTATTGTAATTTATTAATAACATCAATGACTAACTAAGGAATAAATAGTATTTTATATATTAAATAAAATTTTTAAATTATAAAAAAATTTATTGAGATAGGTTTCTGACCTAAATAAACAAAGAAATCTAAAATAAAATCTTAGATTAAAAATTTTTTCATTATTTTATCTTCTATCAGTTTGTAAACTTGCTTCAAAATCTTTTATTTATTTAAAAATAATTTTTTTTTTTATTTTATTAAATAAGATCTATTATTCAACTAAATATATAGTCCTTTCTCACAAAATAATTAACAGATGATAGTTATAAATGATATAAAGTCAAAGAATAAATTAATGTTTAAACAACTAACAAGTAATAATAATTTCACCAAAAAATATATCAAAAAATATTAAAGAATTTATTTTTATTTAAAAAATCAATTTTTAAATGCTTCTATAAGTAGTCCTGCTCCGATAATTTAAAAAATAATTGGATTCTAAACTTTGCTAACTATTTTTTTAGCTGCCTAATACATTAAGCAGCAAATAGGGATCCCTATTAGATACTCATTAATAAATAGAGTTAAAAAATAAGAGCCTATCCAAATATTAGCTTACTTAGGATTCAATTCTGAAATAAATAAAAATACTATAATAACAAAATAGTAAAAATAGAAAAGTAATTACTAAGCCGATGATTTTTAACTTTTTTTTTGAAAGCAAAGCTATAAGTATTGTAGTTACAATAAGCAGGACAATAGTTGATGTAATACTCAGAATAATTATTTAAACTAAGCTAATATTTACTCTATAGACTGAATTTAATGCCAAAAGCCATACCATTTTATTATAGTAAATTATAAATCTTATTGCACGAGAAAATTTTTGGTCATAAATAATGAAAGTTGAGAGAAATATGTGAAAAGCAATGATTCCTTTCACCGAACTTTCTAATTTTAAATATTCATCTAGCTTTTCTTTTGCTTTTTACAATTTGAGCTTTTCTTCTTCTTCTTTTTATTGTTTTTTTTAATCCTATTTGCTCTTATTTTTTTATAACATATTTTCATCATTTAGTAAGATATTTTATTGAGTTGAATCCTCTAATTTATTTTAAATGGTACTTTATAATTATTGTTACTATGATTTACAAACTTTATTAGATTATTGCTAATTTTGATAATTATCAAGCTATTTTTATATTAAAAGTGTTTATTTCGAATTCAAATGTTATTCTTTTTAACTTTCAATAAGAATTTTTTGATTATTTAAAGGAGTTTTGTTATTAAATAAATTTTTTAAGCTCACTTATTTTGAATGTACCTCAACTTCGCCGTTATTTTCTTATTAACCATCATATTTAATTGAATAAATATCCAAATATAAGTGAGATTATTTGTCATCTGCTGGCTATGGGTTTTAAATATATTGTTAACTCATTGGAGTCATTTATTTTGTTTCATAGCTGGTTTTAGAGTTCAATGATTTAGTGTTTCTATCTTACTATTTACTACCAAAATTTTTAATTTTTTCTAATTCATTGAAATTCTACATCTCGCAATCTTTATTTTCAAAGCTTGATGCATTTATGATTTATTTCTTTTCAAGTTGAAAATTTGAAAATTTTTTTAAAGTTAGAATCATTTGATTGCTATTTTCTTTAACCAACTAATTTTCTTATTTTTCATTTTACTTAGCCTCTTAGTAAATGTTTTGTTTTATCATTTCTAATTAAGATAACTTATCTATTATTTTTTCATTATTTTTTACCATAATAAAAAAATTTTTAGCTTTTTTTGATGTTTTTTTTAAGGTAAATTTTTAATTTTTTTATTTATTAAATTTCTTCAAGCTTTGTTAATTGGTATTTTTTATTTGCAATATTTAATGTATCTCTTTTATCAAGTTTACACCCAACAATTACTAAAACAATCAACAATATATTTAAACCTATAATAGTCCAAATTGGTGCATACTTGTACCAATCAGTTAAGTGTATAAGTCTTTCTATTCCATCCCCATCGAAAAGATCTTTAAGATTTTCATTATCAAAAAGCTATTCAATATCTGCTATCAATGAAGTTACATCAGGTGTTTTGCATGAGCAACTTATATGTCTTTGATTATCTATTACTTAAACTGATGCACTGCAACTGTTTGATACCCATTTACCACTCGCAGAACGCTAAATACATGTTAACTTTTCTTCAGCAGTAATTTACCCAAATTAGATCTCTATAGGAACATCTGATTGAGTAGGGTATAAAGTTAAGAATCTTCTTCTTCTTGATGGTTTTACATCAGTTTTTATGGATGGAATTTTTACAGGATATGTCTTATTAAGCAAATTTAATATTTATTGTGAGGAGGTTTGATTTTTATATTATTGATTAATTTATGAAAGTTCATCTCTATAGACATGACTAGAAGTAGGGTATGTTTGCATTTAAACATAATAATTAGCATTTACTTTATTATCAGATGGTTGACCTGAAGCACTACTGCCTTTATAATATTTATTGAGTAAATTCGTGTAATCTAATTTTTCAACAGTTATCACAGATTCCATAGTTTATAAGATGATAGGAGCTTAATTTACTGCCATAGTTTGAGAAATTCCATCTAAAGATTTAGATGTTTGATCAATCATATTTTAGCAATCTCAAGCTGTCCAACTGTTTATAGAGTTAACATTTTTCACAAAATTCAAAAAAGTATTGATTAAAATTTATTAGTAATAATTTTTTTGAGAGCTTGTTAAAGTAGATTAATCTGCAATTGATATTTCTTATGATACATCATTTATAATTTTTTAATTTTAAGCCTTTAAAGTTTAAGATAAAGCAGGGCTCATTTGAATTTTAGATTAAGAAATTTGTGAAGTAGTTTTTTATGAAAGTAAAAGTACGTCTTGACTCAGTATAGACCAAGAGGCATCTTATAATCTTTAAATAATGTTATTTTTTAATGTATTAACACTCTATGGCTGTTAATACTAGGGTTATTTAATTTCATAATACTGAATAGCAATCGAAATCATTTGATAATTAATCAGTTCTTAACTTTAATCTTGATATTATAGAGCCTTAGAATATTGGTCTTATATAAAATTTTCATATTCAGATTGACCAAAGCCACTATCATTAACTTATACATATTAAGTAAAATTTGCTTGAACTGAGTATTAGCCTTGCACAACCACCATTATTGTAATATTACCTGGAGGAAATATGTTATGATTTAAGAATTACTTTAAACTAAGCTTAATTCTTGTCTATTTATTATTTAAGGATTTTAAATCTCTTATTATAGTTGAGTATTATTTTAGTAATAGAAGTATTGGTATGTGTATGGTTAATATTAAGAATCAAATTAGCAGTTAATAGTAAAAACTGTAATTAAGTATTTGAATCCATTAAAACTATTTGAACCACCTAAATAAAATTAACAAAATAAAAATTTATTATTTTTTAATTCGTCATAATTAATTTGTTTAATTAATTAGAAGTATTTAAAAAAAAAGATTTTCCAATTTCAAAAAAATTAATAATTTAATAAAATTTAAAAGAATTACTGAATCCCAGACTGCATTACTAGGGTGGATTACGTATTTAACATCTAGTTGAGTAGTAGAAGCAATTGTAGACTAATAGTATGTATCCGTAGCTTAGAATTGCACAGTTAAGTCAGTTATTGAATTAATTGAAAAGCTTAGATTGGGAAAGTAATCTTAGATACTAAATGAAATAGCACTTGAATTGGAATATATACTCCTCATTGTGTATTTATCTTTAAATATTCTGACTGTATAGTTAATAAGTGTATTATTCAAAGTATAACCTAGATACACTGAAATTATATCTTGATAAGAAACAGTTATAGAGCTGGGATATTACTGATTTTAAATAGTATAAAGTAACTGAGCAGATATAGTTTATATGCTTATGCCAGCCTTTTAAGTATTTGTAAAATCAGAATTTCTTGTAGCAATAGCATAAATATTGTAGTTATTATTCAAACTTAATAGATTTTTAGGAAAATCCAACTAGTAACCAGAATTTAAAACAATTAGAGCTCCATTACTTTACTGGCATGGTAGATTATTTGTATCCATGCAGACTCACTGGATTAAAAATTAATTTGCATCTGTTGTTGCATAATTTGAATCAATAAGTTAAGCATTTAAAGTTAAACTTTAAGATGGATTAAAATTTATGATTGGACCTTTTTAAAGAATAGATAATTAAAATTAGCTTTGATAGTAAAACTAAAAGTATTCAACAGTTTATACAGTTTATTGAGTGTTACTTACAGAAACCTATTTAATAAAATAATTAAATTTAAAAATTTAATGAAGATTTTTTATTTAATACTTTAAAATTATATTTTTAATTTAAATTTTTATTATTTTCACTTTTAAGCAAAATGTCATCATTTTTTCTTCACTAAAAAAATTTTTAAATTATTAATTAAATGGAAAAAAAAATAATTTTCTGAATATTTTGTTTATTAAAATTAATAAATTAATAAAATTATATTTTTAAGATATTTATTTGAATCTTTTTTATTCTTTTCTATTCAGCTTTGAAATTTATTTAGATTTTAATTTGCCATATTATTACTTAAAAACAAATTGAAGTATTGCAAAAAATATTATAAAATGATTAATTAATTAAATACCTATAATTAAACATAAGTATCTTATGTTACTGAGTTTGGTGGAATATCAAATTAATATCCCAGATTTTCAGTTTTAACAGAAATAGGAGTAAATAATTAAGGATAAGAATTTATATTAACAATAAACTCTTACTATTAAGAAGATGATGAGTACATCATATTGAAAAAGCTAAAGGAATTTTAGTATTAAAATTGTAATTTTGGAGTATTGATTTGAGATTATTTATATTTATTTGATTATCTTCATCAGTAAGAGATATTTAAATTTGGTCACTTGTTACCATTTAAAAAATATTTATACAAACTACTTGGATTATTATTTTTGTTCCTTTTAAAAAATTTTTCAAATCAAACTATAACTAAGATTTAGTACAGGAAAAAGGTAATTATCTGTCTTATTGTGAGTTAGACACCAAATTACATTAAACATCTACATTATTTTAGTTAACTATAGTAACAATTTTAATACTTGATGGAGTAAAAGGTACGCCTATTTCAATTTTATTATTCTAAAAATAGCAAGATTTACTTATTTAATTTAATTAGTTTAAAACTCCAGCTTAATTTGATAACACAGAATTTACTTGGTTAATTTATCCATTTCTGTAGCTTATTATTAAATTTTGAATTATCTAAGGAGGTTGTAAGATACCAACTTTATCATATTGTTAACCTGATTTTTATAGTTAATTAACAAATATAATGTTAAAATAATTTTATTAAAATAAATATTTACCAATAGCAATTATAAACTAATTTTAATGACTTTAATTTATATAACATCCAGCATTTTGTTAAGAATTAGATGCTAATCTATAAATAGCAATCGTTGTTTTACCTAAAATAATGCAATTACTTAATAGCATTTAAAATTACTTAGATTCATCAATTCCAGATATTCTAATATTATCACTAAAATTGATTTGTACAGATTATAAATCACTTCTTATAAATTTATAATAAGTAAGAATTAACGGATCACTACATACAGCTATTATTTTAAAAAATAATTTTCAAAGAGAGTTTGACAAAATAAATAAATTTACATCCACTTAAGGCATTGTTACAAGTGCATTGCCCGTTATTTAATGTATATTATTAGTTAGAAATGATGCATGTATTGCTGTCTGAACAATTTTAACAACTATCTGGGCATTTTGTGCAATTTCCACTTATTTCTATAAATCCTTAAGGGCAACCTCAAGAAGGAAGAACCCTAATATCAGTACATTTCAAACAGAATTAAAACTCACATATTTCACAATTTTAGACACCACCACAAAGTGAATAACTTTTAAGACCTTAAGTTTATCTCCAATAAGAAAAGCTCTTTTAGCTTTATTCTTAATTAGAAAAACATATTATATGTGAGAAAAAAAAGAAACTTAGTATTTTTTAAGCAAACATTAAATTAAATATTTTGTTAATTAATTTATTCATAAAAAATTTTAAAAACAACATTTAGATTTTAAAGGAACTAAATAACCAAATAAAGAGTAAAGATTCGCTTGGAAGTAAAGTTTTTAATATAGCATATTACACAGAAATATTAATCTTCAGTAAAAATAAGTTTGAATTTTATATTTATCAATCTTATCTCAATTATTTATCAAGCAAAATGTTGAAAAAATAATTATATAAACACATAAAACAAGTTTTGCTCTAAACAGCAAACCTTTTTTTTTTTATAAAAAAAAGTAAAAAATATAATATATTATTATAATTATTATTATTCGTGTATGTAGCCTTGAAAAAGTCAGTAACCTAGGGTACTATAAAAAAATTTTTCAAGTAATGAATTTCATGTGTGCATTTAATAGATAATGTCTATTTTGTAAGACTTTTATTAAAATGTAATGCGTTGACTAAGGATTTTGAAGGAACTTTGTATACTTAGCACATTTTATAGAGGAATTTAAAGGAATCTATTTTTTTAATAAAAAAGTAGCTTTTTATTATTTAGCCATAAATAAATATCTAACTCTTACCAGAAAAATTGTTGACTGATATTTTTTATTTCTTCTTATTAACTAAAAAAATTATAATTTATTCGATAAAGAAAAACTACTATAAATAGAATTCAAAAACATTTATTGAAAGTAAATAATTTAAAAATACTACTGATTTTTAATAAAAAATTTATTATTTTACAACAAAATTGAAACGAAATAAGTTTTGATAAATAATATGATAAGAATACCCTTTTATATAAATTGAAAGGATGTTATTATTTAAAATTATATCAAACTAATTTATTGGTTTCAAATAACAAATCATTAAATTTTATAAAGATTAAACTATTAGCTCATATTTAATTGATTAGTTTCAAATAAGGCTATAACTAAGCAAAAAGGCTAAGATGTTTCTTATTTTAAACTAAATAAAAAAAATACAGACTTTTGGATTATTTGAATTAAATCATATTCCATTCATTTTGAAATCATAATTATCAGATAGTTTTTGAAATTTTATCATTATAAGAAAAACTATTTTTCAAAATTCCCACATTCCCAGATTCCCAGAACACTCGTGCACTCAAATACTAAATAAGTACTAACTGTGTAATATTTTTATTCTGATTTTAGATAACTTTAAGTTTTCTCTAAATAAAATTTTTTAGCTAAAGCATAACTGAAATATATATTTTAACAAAATAATACTTTCAATTGTACTATTGTGGCAAGGTTTATTTTTTGCAAAATTCAATATCTTCCATTTACGATAATTAGTAATAACTTTTTATAAGGTTAATTAACATTTTTCTTAATGTAAAGATTATTAATATAATTTGGATTTTTTCTTGTGGCGAATAATTAGTTAAATATTTAAATAATAACAAAGATAAAACTCTCTATTCTAATATAAATCAATATTTTTCTTGACTAAAAATACTTGTCTTAAGAGTTTACATTACAACCAAACACTTAACTTAATTTTTACTGATGACATTTCCTATCTAACAAATGCAAAAATAAATCATAAATTTTAATTTTGATACAATTAAAAAAATATAATTACATCATTATATATATTTTTTATTTAATTATCTGCCGAAATTAAATCTCCTTGTGTTTTAAAAATGTGATTTTAGATGTTTCATTAAAATTAAAGCAATTTTTAATAATTTATTTTATTCTTATTTATCCAACTTAAAAAAAATAATTTTGAAAATATTTTTAAAAATACAAAATTAAGAAAAAAATTAGCTTGTTTTTAATATTAAATTAAAACTTTGAGGATAGATTGGATTACTAAAAAAGCTTAAATGTTTGTTCTTTAAATTTGCTTTTCCATAAATATATTTTGAAAATTTAAAATAGTTAATAAAATAGAATTTTAATAAGCAAAAATACATTCTAATATACTTTTTAAAATAGAATAAATAAGTAAAATAACCTCAATTAAATTATTATGATAAAAAATAACTAATGATATTGCGGAAAAAGGTGAGAAAACTAAAAATAAAAGATTGATTGGATTATTTTACAATTTAAAGCTAAACTAACATTTAAGAATAAATTAAAACAATAAATAACATAATTATTTTCTAAGGATAGTAAAATAATAGATGATATTTATAAAGAGAATTACTTTTTAATTAATCGATAAAAAGTGTTATTGAAATATACAAATAAAATATTTAAAATATTATGTTTGTTTTTACATTAATTATGAAAAAATATCAATTAAAATTTTTTGAAAATAAATTGTTTACAGATAAAAATATAAATAATAAATAAATAAATAAATTAAAAACAAACAATCAAATATATAAAAATTTCATATTTCTATCATAAATAATTAAAACTTTAATTCAAATTCTAAATTATATTGAAGAATTTCTTACAAAAATAATATGTTTAAAATTTTTTACTCTTAGAATTTTCATCTAATAATTTTATGTTTAAAATTAAAGTATTTAAATATTATTATTGCTAGAAAATTTCATATTTAGAAACAAAAATTGTTGTTTTTTTTTTCTAAAATATTTTTTGGTCACTCTTCATAACTTTCATCTGATTACTTTGTTTGTAAATTAAACTAATCAACTATAATTGCATGAAGATTGTTAATTGCTTCTTAGCTATCTTCTGAAACATCCTCCCATTCGTCTTAGTTTTCTTAAATATTAACTTTCTTAAGTTTTTAATTGTTACTTTAATTATATTAATTTACTTATCCTCTTAGGGATTTAGGTAATTTATCTCCAAATTTCTTATAAAGTTTATTTTTTACTTTGTTTGACAATTTCTGCATTTCGAAATAATATGATGGGATAACTTTATTTGCATCGTAAGGCAATTATGTCATTTCAAACAAATCTGCCAATGAATTTAAAATAATTTTGCCACTTTTGTACTGAGGAAATAAGTAATCTAAATCGCTTTTATCTTAATTTTTTTCTTAATTATTTAAATCAATTATAAATTTTTCTGGTTATTGATGCATTAAGTAAGTGAGTACTTTTACTAATGCCTCTATACCTGTTTGTCTACGTTTGCTATCTAGATAAGTAGACAAATCAACAAGCTATCCGATTAGAAATTCATTTATAAAATAATCTATGATATGTTCCTAACTTTTATTTAGCATATTTACTAAAATGTCACAAATAACTTATTTTATTTTTCTTATTATAAATTCATCTTTTTAATCCTTCTTATTCTAAAATGTTAAGTCGTCTAAAACATTTTAGAATTTTTCCCAACTCAGTAAGTTATCAATAATCAGAAGAGAGTATTCATTTTGACTGCTAATTGCTTCATTTATTAATTCTAACACTAGGCAAACGTTAGCGATTGATTAATTTTTAATTTTTATATCAGTAATTACATTTCGGATTTCAGAAATGTTTTTAGAGATAAATAGAGTAGCAGAGTTTTGACAGTAAATCATAAATAATTTTATTAACTAAAAGAATTCAAATTAAATGTTTTAGTCGCATTCTTCAAAATTAGCATTGCAAATATTATAGTCAAGTGATAATCTGGGAAACATAAATCCTGCAACAACTTCAAAAATATTTTTAAATGTATTACTTTCAGAATTTTCTTATTCTTTGAGTAAGTGCTATAACGTTGACAATACATACTTTATACTTTGTTTAGTCAACTTGATGCTTTGAAATTACATTTTTAAGAAATTAGTATAGAAATAAGCATCTATTTTGTACTTAGGAGATTGATCTTTTAAATTATAAAAGATATAAAAGAAGTATTCTAGTCTTTAGGAAGAGTTTGAACATTTTTCAAGTAAAGAGCGCTAAAGTTAATAGATAAATTATGTAGAAAATAGCTCAGGCGTTTATTTAGCTAATTATGATAATGAAGAAAATACACTAACACTAAAATTAGGATCCTTTATTGCAACTAGTTTGCTCATTAACTCTTTGATATTGCATTTCATAATTATGCGGTTTATTCTCTAATCATCTATCAATATTAATCTATCTATTAAAGAGAGAAGACTGTAATACTATTATATTTGATCTTCTCTATCATGTTTATCTAAGATATCATCCTTTTATATATAATACGAAAAAATTGGGATTAATATTTGGCTATCTAAGAAGCTTTCTAAATCGTTTTAGTTGACCTATTCTATTTATAATAGATATTTTATAGCTTCTTTAATCTCGCTTTACTTTATCAATTTAATAACAGAATTAATTATATTATCTTGCTCTATTTCCATGCGATATTAATTAATTATTTCTTTTTAAAATTATTTTTTAAGAGTTTAAAAAATTTCAAGTTGTATAGTTTGTTACTTGCTTTTTTATGATTTTTTATTTAGTTGAATTGCTTATTAATTTTTATACTACATATAGATTTAAAGATTTTTATTCTAATTAAGTTGCTCAAAAAGGTGGTGGGCGTATGATTACTTTATTAAATATTATCTATGCAAATTCTACTTTCTGAATCTAAAAGTTAAGCATACATACATACAAATCACAACTTAAAAGCTTAATTTTAAAAGTAAGATTTATAAATGTTTTTATTATTTGAATAAAATAAATAATTTTAAACACATAATCTAATAAAAAATTATCATTTATACAATAATATGAATGTTAAAATTAAATAATTCAAAGAAATAAAATGGGTTTCCATATTTTTGATAATCACAATATTTTCTATTTATTTTTGAAGGAATCTATTTATTTTAAAGTTTGAAAATTGGTATAAAAAAAATATACATATTGGTTAAAATAAATATATCGTTTAATGTTACAAAAATGTTTATATAAATTTGAAATGTGCTTTCTTACAGTTAAATTTATTTGTTGTTTACATTTTCCCTTATCTATAATTATTTTATATTATATTATATAATTTGTGGAAATTTCTGAGTAAAATCTCTTTTCTAAAATAGAAATCAAGTAATTGAATTGTATTATTTTAATTTTTTGAACAAATATTTTGAGATATTATTAGATAATTTTGAAAACATTTAATTCATCGGTTCAAAAATGCAATCTGATAATAAATCATCTGCTATAGATTAAATTTAAATACTAAAATGCTATGATAAAATATCAATCAATTTTAATAGTTTTTAACTAATTCTCAATAACTTTAATTGTATCCTTTTCAAATTCATCAGCACACATTTATACTTGTTGATTAAAAGAGAAATTCTTAGGTTGATAAGAAGGAGGTTTTTAAGTGATCTAATATTATAAATTTATGCAGTTATATAACTAATTTTTTCCATTCTCAAGTGCGTGAGAAATATTCAAATCAACTTTTTCATACTTTTTCAAACAATCTAAATATTATTTTTACTAATCATGCTTTAAAGGTTGTAAACATTCATACAATTTCTCATATTTTTTTTAGTAAAATTCGGTAATCTATGGCTAATATTAATTATAGATCTTTTAATCCATCTCCTCTACCTTCTTTTCTATTATATTATATGCTTCTCCAATCATCTTAAACAAATTTTAGTAAAAAACTTAGCTTATTTAATTAGAATTTAGCAATTATCTAGAAATATCTGAAAAAGATATTAAATTATATTAATTTATTTATTTATTACATCAAAATAGTTAAGTTATTTATATTATTATATTTCTAATAAAAGCAAAAAAAAATATATAAAATATATTTAATTTACAGTAAGAAAAAATATTTTATCTGATCAAATCAAAATATTTATTTTTTAAAGATGGCCAGCCATATTTACTTTTAAAGATTCAAATAAGCAAATATATATTATATTTACTTTCATATAATTTTCAAAGTAGAATTTTAAAATATAACTTTTCTTAAAATATATTAAGAAAATATTTAATTTTAGTAATTGAGTAATCAGCAGATAAAAATAGAATATTTAATTTAATAATATTTTCCTTGATATTCCTATAGATCAGTTATTTAATAAATTAATAGTTTTTTTAACTTATTCGAAAATTGATATTGAAGATTTTTAGAATAAATACTGCATAATAAGAAAATAACTTAATTTAAAATCTTTAATTATTTTTTATTTTAGATATTACATTTCTACTAAAATATTAAAAATATAAATTTATATTTCATTATATTTTTATCTGCAAAGCAATTGATCATTAAAAAAATCTATCAAATTTTATTAAAACCAATTCAATTTGACATTATATCTTTACAAAATTTGTATCTTTTAAATATTCAACCCTAAAAAATTTAGTTTTAATCTTCTAATATTAATAGCACAGTAAAGTATAAAAAACAAAATATTGCTTAAATAATAAACTATATTTTATTATTTACAATAAAATTGTTTTTATTTTAGTAATTAAAATGTCTAATTAACATAATATTTTATTTAAAACATGTTTTAACTCATAATTCTGGATAATTCAGGATATTAGAGTGTTTTTTTGTTTGATAATGTTTGATAAAAACTAAAAATTAGATATTTTAAGGAAAGAGATAGTAATTAAATAAATAAATAAATAAAATATATCTAAGTGTACAAAGAAATTAATTATTCATTTATAAAAAATAGTTTTATTTATCACATAACTTGCAAAAAGTTGAAAAAATAATTAAATTTTAATATTTTTTTGGGATTTCGAAATTCGCTAAACTTACTATTTTGCCTTTTATTTGGATGAACTATAATTATGATGAATAATTACGTAATAAATTATATAACGATATATTTACCATAGAATGTATTTTAATTAAGTTGATTAGAATTTGATGATGTTAATTTTATATTAATGATGTATGTATCTATTTATTTGTTAAAAGCTCTGTTATTTAAGTTTTTTAGCCATTAATTTTATTTTTATGAAAAAAACTTTACAAATTTATTTAATACCAACCAAAAAAATAGCAATTCAAAACTGTTTATTGGCAAATATTTATTTAGATAAATATTTAGTTTTAAAACGATGATAGAAATTAATTTATTTATTTATTTGCTTTTAAAGAACACACACAATAAATCAAAACAAATGTGCAAAAATCTTAATACTATTTAGTATGTGCAAAACAAATAAGTAAATTAAATTTTTATCTTACTCTTTAAGTGTAAATTAGTTAAATTATTGATTCTTAAAAATTAATCATAAGATATCTTTATATTTGAAAATTTACAAAATTGTAGAATCCATTAAAAATTATGTAAGAATAGCTGCATATTTCCTAAAATTTATTTTTTTAATGGAAAGAAAAGTTAGAATGAATTAAAAATATGAAATTGGTTTTAAAAAATGATTGCTTAATCTTTAGCTATTTTATTTTAAATTTAAAAATAAGTATCTGAATTTTAAAAAATGGGTTTACTCAATTGATATGTGGTGGAATACTTATAAAATTCAGGATAAATACTAGGTAATGCTGAGTTTATTAATTGAAAATAATGTAATGTATTTTCAATGATAAAATTTCCTTGCTTCAAATTAGTAATTAATAATGTTTAAATTACAACGCGAAAATTAAAGGATCGCATCTAATAGATAGATATTTAGTAAGTTGAGATGATAAATTTCAAAATAAAAAAGGTGGATGAGTAAAAGCAAGAATAGGAAGAACAAAGTCAATAAAATATTGAGTGAAGAGAATAAAATACAAAGAGAAATGATTGAAAATCAAAATAATAAAATAAAGGGCAATCAGATAAAGTTATTGATTGATTGATTATTTAGTTAGTTAATTAAATAATGGTTTGTGTAGAATTTATGGGAGTAATGCTTGCAATTAGTGTAAAAATTGTTTGTCGATATTTTTATATCTAATAAAAAATGAATAAGAAAAATTAAATAAATAATTAAATACCTTTATTTTTCTTTTTAATGTACAAATAGATAAAGTCTATTTTTTTTCTTTTATTATAGATATGAACGGCTAAATATTAATATTAATAATAAAAACTTAAAAAACAAAGCAAATAAACTACTAAAATTTAAACAAATATACTTACTTACTAAATAACTAACTAACTAACTATCTATCTATACTTTACTAACCATAAAATAACAAAAGCCTTTTCAATAACCATTCATTTAGCTTAATTCATTAATGCAGCGAAGTAAATAAAGTTCTAATCATATTGTTTTAGTGGGAGTTTTCGTAATGTTTGTAAACTCCTCTCTTTCGTTTTCTCGATTGATTATTGAAATTCTCTATTATGCAAAAAAATCTGATAGTTGTTCATAATCTTCCTCAACGGGTTCAAGTTCTGGCTGCTCCTCAGACTTATCTAGCCATCTTTTTAAGGAATAAGGATTTAATTATATAATTGCAGTATCTATCCTAGATGCCATAATAGTATTCATGAGTACTATAATTTTATTATAAGTGAGAAAGTAATCAGTAAATAATTGTTTGCAGTATTCTTATTTAATCATTCTCATCACTAGTCTTATCCTGGTTATACTCAGTTACAATTAGCAAGGCTAATATACTGATAGCACTTAAACTAAAGCTCTTTAAACTTAATGCGATTCATCCTCTAACAACCAAGGTTGCGATTTTCTAGGTATATAAAAAAATTATATAAACTGCTTGATACCTTTTCCTATAGTTTAGATTGTACTATCTATTATATTAAAAATTTACATGGAACATGTTAACAAGAATGCAGCTGAAGCTTTATTACAATAAGAAAGAGAGAAAAAAAAAGCAGAAGAGACAACTCTCGATGTTCATTTTTATAACTCTCGTGGAAAACCATTTACAGTTCTTGAATTATATAACATGGGAAAGATTTGAATTATTCTGAGTATAAAATACATCACTCATTCATTCATTCAAGCTACTCTTTTGATAATATTTTAGATAAAATTAATTAAAAATATCTTTTTTTCTCTTGAATCAGGAATTTTAGCACCTTAGAGCGTATAATAAAACTATTTTAAAAACTAATAGCTTAAAATCTCTTCTACATAAGTTATAAATTTAAACCTTAATCGAAAAGCAATAAAAATAAAAAAAAACAATAAATAAATAAGTGACTCAATAAATCTTAAAATTACATCATTTATCTGATAAAATAATAAAAGTAAGTTAAGATAATATCCTTAACTTATATTACAAATTCATAATTCACTTTTTTTAAATTGTAAAATAATTTACTGAATTCTTACAAAGTGAATCAATCTAATCCAATCAATAACTTCTGAAGCAACTATTTGGAAAGGGCTTTTATAACTAAATAACCAGCAAGTAAGCAAAATGATAAATAGAAATTTAATAAAATACTAAATAAATTCAGTTTGATGAACTTAAAAAATATTTATTAAAGATTTAAAGATAAAATTTTAATCAAAGAGAGCTAAAAATAAATTCAAATTTTTCCAATAATGAATTAAATAAGTTGTTATTAATTAGAATAAATTTTGCTTAAATACTAAAATTATATATATAGTTAGAATATTAATTAGCTTTCCAGCTAAATAAAAAACGACGAAAAAATCTTATTAATAAAAATAATAAAAAATACTAATTAGAAATTAATATCAGTATTTTAATAATCTATCTTATCACTTTGATCAAATAAGAAAGAGTTCTTCTAAAATTAGCATTTACTGTATAAATTTCTCATAAATGAATGAATTAAAAAACTATAACTAACGAAACGAACGTCCTTAATCAATAATAAATGTTAATTTATGTATAAAATTATAATTAATAATAACTCATTAATATTATATAACCTTAATCTATTTTAATCTAATTATTTTTTCCTAAATATATATTTACATTAAGCTGTAAAAGTAACTTTTATTTTATTTGAAAACAACAAACAATACTTTGTGAAAAAGAAAAAAAAGCTTCCTCAAATTTTATTTTATGTTTACTTTAATCAATTTATGTTATAAATTAGAATAAATTTCGAACTAATAAATAATTAGATTTCTCATATTAAATATTTAATAATATTGATTACTTTAAATTATTTTGTAAATTTTGATATTTTAAATGTTTCAACTGTTTTTATTTTGCGAATTCTTAGAATTAAATATAAAGTCACTTAATTAGATTCAAATAAGTTTTCATCAATTAGAATTATTAAAAATGAATGAGACATCAATCAATTAGTCTTATAAATGAATGAATCCTAAAAATAAAGACTTAAAATTATGATACAAATTTTGAAAATAATTGAATATTGAAATTATAAAAGTGCTCTGCACTATATTTGGAATTGATCTGCTTTTAGAAGCAAATAAATGGGTTTGCTTATGATAAGAAAAAAATCATAATAATACAGGAATATAAACTTACTTGTTAAATTATTAAATTGAAAATTTATAGATCACATATATTTTAATTATTTGCTATCAAAAAAAAAAAAAAATCAAACAACTAACTTTTATCAAAATAGATATGAATTTGGAAATTGAAGAAAGTGTCTAAAAAATTAGGAGAAACAGTCTTGATAGATCAATATAATAAGCTTCAAATTCAGACTTTCAAACCCAATAAATAGCCACCTTACAACCAAATCCTATTTAGAGAAGCAATAGCTATGATAATATCCGAGATCTGCAAGCCAGTTAAGCAGGAGATAATAAATCTAATTCTAGCTTAACAGAATAGAGTTAAGTGAAAAAGAATATTAGTAGAGAGGACTAAATTTAAAATGAAGGAAAGAATAAATTGACAAACCTTTTTTAGGACACTTAGAAAGTTATTTCTCAAATAGATAAAATATCAGTCTTGATTGAAAGCCAAAAATTGCTAAGAAAACTTCATTAAGAGCTAGAAAACCTAGTTCTGAGAAATAAATCTCTTCGTAAATCTGAGAATAAACCAATAAATTCAAATGCAAGGTTTAATATTTATAAAGTAGCAAGATAATCTTCTAAGTCCAGATCAAGAAGTAGATCAAAAGACAAAAAGAGATAATCTAAAGTTTAATCCACTTTCTGCTATTCTCCTTCACATAGAAGCTAAAAAAAAATATATGGTAGCAGTAATAGCATTAAATACAGTGGAAATATCTTCAAACATAAAATAGAAGATGAGTCCAATAACGACTCATAAAGAAATACTGCATGTTATTCTGGATAAGATTTTGATAAAGAAAATATTTATATCACTAGTAGCAGTGATAGCAACTCTCCTTTGATTACTCGTCACAATACTATCGAAGATGATGAGCAAATTTTAAATAGTAAGCTAGAAAAAATGAACTTTAAAAGCGAATATTCCCCAAAGTTAAGAAGGAGAAGCTAACTTTACGATGATGAATAGAAGAGAAAGAGTCGTAAGGTAATATTCTATCTCAACAACTTAGAAGAAAAGAGTGAAGAAGAGGAAGATTAAGATTTGAATATTTAAAGTAGCTATAAAGATAAGGAAAATTTATTTACGAAAAAAGACTCTGTTAAGAAAAGAGATGATTCGTATGATTAGCATAAAAAAAAACATGAAATAGAATAACTTAATGAGATTTTAAAAAACCTTTCTATTGATATCTAAAATGAAGTTATCAAAGCCTAGTAATAAAAATAGTAATAAATTTAATCTGAGGAAGATTAGCATAGTACTTAAGATTACACTTTAAACTAATCCAATAATTTCAAAGAATAATCTATAAATCAAATTGAAAATAATATAAAATAAAATAATCCCTCTGAATCAATAGGAGTGGCAGCTTAATAGATTTAACCATCTCTGAACTACTCTCCTCAAAAATATAAATTTAAATCAGTAGAAGCAGGTATGGGCTATGTCATAAGAAAGTTATAAAATCTCTGATTAATTACTTCCATCTTATTTTAAAAATAAAAATAATAATTTTAATCTCTGTTAAAATATCAAACAAACAAACAATCAATCAATCACGCCAGCAATAATATTAATTTTATTTGCTATTTCTAGAAAGTATTTTCATAATGAAAAATCCTAAAAAATAAATTTTTTGTTATGAGAGAAAGCAGAAATCTTAAAAAGGGGTTGGTTGGTTGGTGGTTTTAAAAAAGAATACATTACAACCTAAAATAAAAAATGTACAAAAAACAAACAATAATTTGATTGAAAATTGAAATTGTAAATAAATAAATAAATATAAAAATTAATTAATTAATGTTATAAAATGTATCTAAATAAATTATAAAATATTACTATCAATTAATAAGTACTTCTTCAAAATATGTTCATTAAATTATTTTCAAAAATATTCAATCTTTTTAGTAGGCGATTTACTTTCCAAGAAAAGCAAATTAAAATTTTACTGGCTTCTTAAGATTTGAATAATTTCAATAAAAACTGTACAAAAAACAAACAATAATTTGATTGTAAATAAATAAATATAAAAATTAATAAATGTTATCAAATGTATCTAAATAAATTATAAAATAATACTATCAATTAATAAGTACTTCTTCAAAATATGTTCATTAAATTATTTTCAAAAATATTCAATCTTTTTAGTAGGCGATTTACTTTCCAAGAAAAACAAATTAAAATTCTACTGACTTCTTAAGCTTTCAATAATTTCGAAATAAAAATAAACTGAAACATTATTTGAAAATTCAAATAGAATTTATTAAGTAAGTAAGTCTAAACTTTAATATGTTTTTTTGCAAAAATATTTTAAATAAAACGAACATTTTTTATTTGTTTTTTTTTAGAATTTAGCAGTAAGCAAATTTACTGTATCTTAGTTAAAATAAATTATAAAATTATAAAAAATTAGATCTTTTTATTTGCATATTCTTTAATACTTACTATATTCTATCTTAAGTTTAAAGTGCTAAATATAAATAAATGTATCTATAAAGAGTTCTAGCCACTAAAAAAGTTTATTTATTTTTTTAAGGTAAATTGTAAATATTACGAAGATTTCTTGATATTAAGCGTAAGTATCCTTTTTTATTTTATTGAATACATAGAAAGCAGTTAAAATTTAAGAGCGCCAACATGGAGATAGATGAATATGCATGTTACAGAGGAATGTGTTCACTTTTTTCCTCATCTTCACTCCTTTAAAGAAAATGAAGTCAAATAAAATGAAGAAATCATATATAAAACAGATGTTACTCTTATCCCTGAATGTATTTATTTATTAATTAATCCATTATTCTATTTTGAAGAATGCCATAAATTTAAAATTACCATTTATAAATTTAGTAACTTTAAAACTTTGCGAAATTGACATTATCATTAACAAAGATAAAGACACTATTACTTAAATCCTCAAACACTCTTAATTTAGCTAAGATTCAGCATATCCAAACCATTAAAATTTAATGGAAAAAGTTATTGAGTAGAGAAAAAAATAACTTTAGAATAAGTTACAATTAGATAATCAGCAAGAAAAAGAGAATAAGAAACAAAAATAGCCAAACTTAATAGGAGCAGCTATCTATTAGGTAAAACCAACAGAGGAGATAGTATAAGGCTAAGTAAAAATTAATTTTCTTTAAATAATTTTTTTAATAGCATTCAACTTATTTTTAAATTTTAAAGAATTAAAATTGTTTTAAAAGATTCACACATCTTTTTATGAAAAAAAAAAATCAATTTTAATATTTTGTAGCAAATTAGTTTATTAAAAAAAAGACTTTTTTGTTGAAAATTGGATTAAATTAAATTTTTTATGTAGAAAAAAATATTTAATAGAACTTACATAATGTATTTTGAGACTGAAAAGGACATGAATATAATTTATAGTGCTGTTAAAATTGGCAAATAGTGGAGAGATTATTATTATTTTTGTGTTGAAAATTATATGTAACCAGATTATGATTTTCTTAATTGGATTGTAGATAACTCAAATGGAGAAGGATATATACAAAAGCCTTTTATGGTTGAATTATAGTACTTCGAAAAAAATACTTCCTTATAACAACTGTAATCTCTACAAGTATTTACAAATGGTTTCAAATATATATACGGATTATAGTTTACTACTTAAGTTGATATTCAATTACAGAACTATTACTTTGAACCTCTTGAAAGTATGTTTAACTCTTAAAATTTAACAAGACTATCTCTCTCAAAGTATATAAAATTAAAATACTTAAAAAACTACATTTCATTATAAAATAATAAAAAGAAAATTGACTTTATTTGCCAAATAAAAATTTATTTTAATAATGAATAATTTTTTATAATTAAAAAAAAATAAAATCTTTAAATGATAATAAAATTTAAAAATAATTAGATGCACATTGCATGATGGCATATTGAATACAATGTTTCCATATTTGTATAAAAGCTTTAATTTATTATCTCATTTAGACCTGAGTTACAATCTATTGACTGATGCATCTCTTGATTTTTTAATATTATATATCCCTAAAATATAAACACTAGAAGTACTGAATCTATCTCATAATCTATTTGAGGGAGAGGAAAGGAAATTTGCAGAATTTATTCATACAATTAATCTACTTGAATTGATTGATAACCCACAAACAGTTTATGATGGGTTTAAATTGTATATGAGTCATAACTAACTAAAAGATTCAGTTTTAAAAGGCTTAGAGTAATTTATACTGTTTGCAAAATATCATTAATTCTTTTATATCGATATATCACATAATAAACTTTCTTGCTATGCTCTATGGAGACTGTTTAAAGATATTGAGGCAAATAAATATTAAGTATTAAATAATTAATCAGCTAGTAAAGTTGTCATCAATATGTTTCCTCTTCCATTTAACCCTAGTCTTATAGAAAGTTGTGTAGAATATTTTTACTAATTATATGTGTCTAAAAAAAAATATGAACGTAAAATTTGTTTTTAAAATAAAATTATTTTTTTCAAATTAAAAATTTTTTAAATAGATTACAAAAAAGTTAAATATGAAAACATACAACATATTAATCTTATTAGTGAATAATAAGAATTATAAAGTATATAAAACGTTTAAGACTAAGATATTTAATACTAAAGGAAGTAGGCTTTAACTATTTAAATAGTGAGAAAACGCTATTAAAAGAATAAAGATCTTCCAAACAAGAGGAAGTATGTTTAAAAAATAAAGGATATCAGTTAAGAAATTAGAAAAATAGAGTCATACAATTTAAAAGTTGAAGAGTATAAAGTATTCTGCTAGTCTATATATGAGTTAGAATTTGAATTTCCACTTTAAAAACTAGAACCACTTTAGGCTATCATTTGGGATAAGCTTAATGAAGTAATTATCTTTAAGTGATATTATAAAAATAAAATTTTATATTAACTAATAAGGCTATATTAATTAGAGATCACTACTCTATTAGCATATTAATTGAGTGCTGTTACTATATTGGGTTAGAGGTTTAACTTTTCTAAGATTATTTTTATAGAATTAATTAGACAATACATTAAATGAACAGTGAAGAATAAAATACTCCAAATACAGAGCAGAATGGAGAGGAAATTTATTAAAATTATAAGTATGTGTAAAATGACATTACAAATGTAATTTAGAGAAGAGAAAATATTTAGAAATAGATTGAAAAATTTTTGAATTTCGATTAATAAGACGAAACAAAAGTAAACTATCTTCTTGACTATCTAGTGAAAGAGGCTGTAAGATTAGATTTGAGAGGTAATGCAGTCGATTTCTTATTATTAATTAAAGAAAAACGTGATATCTTAATCTAGAGATAGTTGGCTGGAATAATTTAATGACTAAAATTATTTGTCTTAATTAAATTAGTAATATTTTTTTAAAATATCCTATTAAAAAATAAATAGAAAGCATTCAACGCTAACATTTATCATACCAGTTTTATAATATATATAAAAAAATTTATTTATTTGTTTTGGATTGTTTTTTGTGGCGTCATTTATGATATAAAATTCATTTTGTCTTGTATTTTTTAAATTTATCCGAGCATTGTTTGTTTTTTTTAAACAAATCTTAAGATTAAAATTCTGCAAATTCGAAATATATTAATTTTTTTCAAAATAAGCTTATATTGATGCTTCTATTGCAAATATCTTAAAGCAAATATATCAATTCACTAATACCTAAAGCAAGTAGAGGGAAAAGGAAAATTCAAGATTAATGAAAAATTAATTATTTTATTAAACCTGATTGATTTAAAAAATATTATCTGAAAAAGTAAGAGAAACTTTAGCTTGTAAAAAAATGTAAAATAAAATAAATGATAAAATTTTAAATAAAGCCAACTATGATTAAATAAATATCGTAAGTAAATTTAGATGGTTATATGTAGGAATTAAATATAATATTAGCAATAATAAAAGTTTGTGTGGATAATAGCGAGTATTTCGAAGAACACAACAGAAAATAAAAATTAACAAATTTTATTCTAAAAAAATATTGATTAGTTTTATTTATTTTATGTGTGCAAACAAAATTTTTAAATGGTTTCATTTGGATCATATTTATAAGATTAAATAATCCTTTCTAATTAATTAATATATTGGTTGTTTGGTTAAATTTTCTCCTTACCTTTTTTTGCGAAAGTATAATTTGTAAACAAAATACTGTAATTAATTTTATTAATTTCATAGTTCTCGCAATAAAAAAGGAAATACACAATTATAAAGATTAAAGAATAAAATAAATTTCAATAAGCCAGTAGCTAGTTATGAATAATTCATAGCTTAGGTAGCCTCTAAATGGTGTTAACAACAACCCTTCTAACTCTATTTCAGGCATAGATTTTAGTTTAGGAGGTTAAAAACCTAATTCAGATAACAATTTTTAAAATACCCCTAAGCCAGTATCTGGAGCAATTAATGGAAACTTAAATGGTACACCCACTTTGCCAAAGATACCTGCATAGGCTCAAGTTAATAATGTTGCTAATCAAATTATAAAGAATACATAAAATACACAAAATGTATAAAATAATTAGAATAACAATCCTGAAAGTAACCTGCCTAATTAAACTAATTGGTCATTATTTATAATATATTTACTAACTTGCTTATTATCATTAGCAGGGTTTTTATCTTCTATGATTACAATGATACTTGCAGGTGATGTTGCAGATATTTCTTAATTCTTCAAATTTAGTCCATAATTATAATCTGACCTTAATTTTATTATCATCTACAACCCTTTTAGTGGGCTTGTATTTTTTATAAGCATTTATTTGATGTATTTATCCTATAAATACTATGGAAAGAATATAAATTACTCTTAAATGGCCACTCTCTTCTTTTCAGTAATTGCTTTCGTTTTCGGTACTGTAAACTACGTGTAAATTGGTTCAACTCTTACTTCTTGTAGTACAAGTGATAAAGCATGCTAATTTTTAAATGCTTTTAAGGCTTACCAATAAATGGTAATTCCTGTTTCATTAATTCCTATGCTATTTCTAGTAGGCTCACAGTATATATTATACAGACTTAAAACAGCCCCTCCTCCACCTAACCCTCCATAAATTAACACTTAATAGTAATAATAACAATTAGAGTTAGCTTAAAAGAATAATGAAATAAAAAATACTCAGAAATTTGTACAATAGAATATGGATGGTTTAAATAAAAATCCTTTAGGTTAGGGATTCAATGATAGATAAAATGGGTTGAATGGTCAGTGTTATGATCAAACAAATGGCTTGAATGGTGCATTAATTGACAAAACAAATGGACTAAATGGCAAGACAAATGAGTTAACATTTAAACCATAAGTTAATTTGTAAACCGATCCAAAAATGACAGGAGATATTAGATTAAATAGTAGAGGAAGTTAAATCTCAGATAATGGAAATCCTCTTCAATTAAGCCAAAATCTAGCAAATTCAGCTGCTGGATTTTTAAATCCTAACTAAAAGTCAAAGGATTAGTTGACCATAAATGGTCTTCAACAAGCATAATTAGGTTTTGGTGGCAATAATTTAGGAATTTAAATGAATTAATAGTTAAATTCAGCCTAGTTTTAGTTAGATGACAAAGAAGTTTCTACTCCTAAAGAATAAAATTTTAATATAGCATCAGGTTTCAATCAAAATGGGTTAGGTAGCATAGTAAGTATGTATAAATAATCTTCAACTCCAACACCTAATTTAGGATCAAGTTCAAACTAAAAATTAAATTCTTATAATCCTTTTGAAAACTCACCTGACATTCACAATATGAAAACTACAACAAGCTAATTTACAAATACTCCAATGAAGTCACCAAAGAAAGGATTGAGTCCGATTGATAGAGCCCTTTCTAATAATTAAAAAGTAGGCAATGAAAATATCAACGATATTGTCACTAACAATGAATACAATCCTTATGGTAACATTGAATCAGGCGAAATATAGCTTGGAAAGCACCCGTACATACTCGGAGCTAAAGATCCCTATGTGGGATAAATTTTAGATTAAGTCTAAGTGATGGTAAACAATTAAGTCAAATCACTTCTGCTTGATCTTAAAAGATAAAACAAAGTTTGAGAAAGCAAAAGCAGTTGTTCAAATTATTCAAAGCAAGAAAATATTATTTATTTGACTTGTCTAGTCTGAAATCCCTAAAAACTTATGTTTTTACTAAATACTTAATTAAAAATTCTAAATATGAATTTAAGTACTTTATATGCAACACTTCTTGCTATTTATTTTTCCTATTTTACAGAATTTTTACAAAACTCAAAAAAAAAGAATACAGAAATGAATAAAAATGAGAAGTAAAAATAAGTAAACTAACTTAACAATTATAAGTTATAAATAATATATTAAAACAATTGATAAATTATATATATAAATCTTATGTAATTTAATGCACAAATAAAAAATATATTTTGTAAATAATATTTTGATTTACTTTCTTTAATTATTATTTATCTCATATAATCAATTTATCAATTAAATTAGTCAGTATGTCAGCCAGCCAGCCAGTAACTTGAGCTTGCCTCATTATAATTTGGGTTACTTTTTATGAGAATTTTATTATGAGAATAAAATTTGCATCTTTTGTTATTTAACATTTTATACATACTGATCAATTTAAGGGGTTGATTTTCAACCAAACTTACCTTGAAAATGGTAGCAAAATAGTAGTGATGTGCAAATTAGAAAATTTTACTATTCGAATATTATAAAATATTAAGCAAACAAATTGTAGTTAAATATTTACAATTAGAATATGAGACAAGGTAGTATATTAAAATCAATCTATTGTAATTTCTGAAATATAAAAACTAATCTCTATTCATTTTTATTTATTTAAATAATTTTTATTTTCCTAATAATTGATTTATTTATTTATCTGGTAGCTAAGTGGTAGCTAAGGAATAAAATATTTAATCCCAAATATTATTATGATCTATTTTTAGGTTTTTTTTAAATATAAATAACCTTTCTTTTATTTGTTAATTATTCTATTTCAATTCAATTTCTGATCATGATTTAATATAGATAAATTAAATATTTATTGGATCTCAAAATAAATTTTTTAAATTTAAATGAGTTTTTTATTGAATTAATTTTTAATATCTAATTACATCAAAAAAATGTAATTTTATAAAGATTTGATAAAAAAATTATTGATCAAGAAAGCTTTCATTTTCCTAATAATTGATTTATTTATCTATTTGGTAGCTAAGGAATAAAATATTTAATCTCAAATATTATTATGATCTATTTTAGGTTTTTTTTAAGTATAAATAACCTTTCTTTTATTTGTTTATTATTATATTTTAATTCAATTTCTGATCATAATTTAATATAGATAAATTAAATATTTATTGGATCTCAAAATACATTTTTTAAATTTAAATACATTTTTTATTTAATTAATTATAATATCAAATTATATTTTTAATAATAAAATTTTACAAAAAATGGCAATTTAATTGTTTCATAAAAAAATGATTGATCAATAAAG
Source organism: Tetrahymena thermophila SB210 (assembly GCF_000189635.1). Taxonomy (NCBI): domain Eukaryota; phylum Ciliophora; class Oligohymenophorea; order Hymenostomatida; family Tetrahymenidae; genus Tetrahymena; species Tetrahymena thermophila. The sequence continues at coordinate 264,349 of NW_002476326.1, read as the reverse complement.
CTTATTTTGAAGATAAAATAGCTTTTATTTTCCTAATAATTGATTTACTTATATATTTGGTAGCTAAGGAATAAAATATTTAATCTCAAGTACTATTATGATTTATTTTTAGGTTTTTTTTAAGTAGAAAGGACCTTCCTTTTATTTACTTATAAGTCTATTTCAATTCAATATCTGATCATGATTAATATTGATTAATTAAATATTTATTTGATCTCAAAATACATTTTTTTAAATTTAAATGCATTTGTTATTAAATTAATTTTTATACCAAATTATATCTATAATTATTTAATTTCCTAAAAAATTGAAATTTAATTGTTTTCATAAAAAAATGATTGATCAAGACAGCTCCTTTTATAGCTTATCTGAAGTAAATCATTTAATAATTTAATATTTCTAATAATATATATTTAAATTAATTTCTTCAAAAAGTTTTAAAACTCATGTCTTTTGTCACACAAAAATCTTTAAATTGAACTTAGGTAAACATATTAATCAATACATTTTGATATTTACTTATATTACCCAAATTTTATTTAATATTATGTCTTTTTTTTAAAATTAAAATTAAAAATTGTGCTAAAAATTAAAAAGTTTTCTTTGATTTTAACCAAATTCTAAATTATCTTATATTTTAATTTTAAATTCAAATATTTATTTTTCTTTTCAACTTTTTCGATTAACAATAAATTTATCATAATATAAATGTTTGAATGGGTAGGTAAAATTATGGTGAGAAAGTTTCCGCTTTATCTCCTGATTTGGCAAAGTGCGCTAATCTATTAACTTTAAATCTTAATTTAATGTAAGAATAATATACTTATTCTTCTTATTTATTAAATCTATTTAATTTCCTTCCTTAATAGATAAAAATCTAAAAATTTATTGATTAAAAATAAATTAATTTTATCAAATAATTATTTTTACTAATTCAAAAATATAAAAGGGAAAATGGAATTGGCAATAAGGGAATAACAACCCTAGGTTTAGCTTTGGAAAAATGCATTCATCTCTTTAATTTAACTCTAGATGTTGGGTAAAAATATTTATTAATTTTGTTTGATTCTGGTTATTTATTCAAAAAATTTAGAAATTGAATATCAAAAATTTTTTATTTTATTTTTGTTTTCTATTTACATAAAGCTTTTTTTTACATATGCTAGCTACCATATTTTCTATTGACTAAAAACTAATCAATATTTTTAAAGCTACAATTAAATTGGTCATCGTGGTGCATCATATTTAGGTATTTCTTTGGCTAATTGTAAATAACTCTCAAGTTTAGTGCTTGGCCTTCGGTAATAATAAATTGTTTTTTATATTAATTTAATTAAAAAGAGTTCATACTATTTGGCTGATTTTTTCTAATTATTTACATTTTTATATTTTTTTACTGATAAATATTCAATTTTTTAAATGGTAATCATCTTGTTTTAAATGTAAATTGTAAAATATAAAGTAAGAATAAATTGGGTAGTAAAGGACTCTCAAATCTTAGTTCAGGTCTGGCAAATTGCACAAATATCACAAAATTAATACTTGATGTTGGGTAAAAAGTCATTGATTTATTTTATAATAGTAAGTATTTTTTAGCGTAAAAAATAAATGGTTCTTAGAGATATTTTATAATTCAACACTTGATTGAAAAAATTAAAGAAATTTAACTATTTTTTATTGAATTATTATATTTTAAAAGTGAGAATAGAATTAAAGCAAAAGGAGCAATAAGTTTAGGGACTGCTTTAGCAAATTTATCTAATCTCTCAACTTTATAACTTTGTTTTGGGTAAAATAGTTTTTTTTTTTGAAAAATGCCTAATTTTTAATATGCAAAAAGAAAAAAGAATCTATTACATTTTTGCATCTCTATAAATACCTTGATAAATAGATTGATTTGCTTTTAACTTTTTTTACAATTTTTTTTTGCTTACTATTAAATTTAATTATATTTTAAAATTTTAAAGGTTTTCAAATATTGTGAATATGCTCTACAACAATTTGTAATAACTTTTGTTTCTGAAAGAAATACAAATCATAGCTTTCTAAATTTCCTATTCTATTTCATATTTTTATTATAGGTCTGAAGTATAAAACAAAATTAGTGATGAAGGTTTGTCATACTTAGTTACTTCATTAGAAAAATGCAATAAACTCTCAACTTTGATATTAGATCTTTCGTATAAAACTATAATTTATTTAATTTTGATATAATATTTTTTTCAGTTTATATTTAATTTTTTGAAATTTTTTAATTCATTCATTAATTTAACTTTAAAAGCTACAATTCCATTCATACCTAGGGTATAATATCTTTAGGCTGTGCTTTAGCAAATTATTCTAATTTGACAGCTTTATAACTAAAATTAGTGTAAAAATTCCTTGTTACTTTTGAATAATTTTTAAATAAGCTTTTTAAGAAAAAAAAAGCAAGTTCTTATTATTCTATTTCAATAATACTTTTTATTTTGATAAATTTTAACCAATAAAATTTTATTTTTCAAAATTTAATATTTTTTATTTTCTTTCTTTTTTAAATGAAATTCACTTTTTTAATTTTATAAAAAGCTTCAATTCTATTTAAAGTGAAGGAGTTTTAAGTTTATTTTCTTCTTTGAAAAATTGCAGCAATCTTTCATTTTTATAAATCGGTTTAGAGTAAATTTAGTTTATTTAATATTTTGATTTATTTTTTTTCATACGATTAAATTAATGTGTACTAATTTTTACAAAATAATAAAGATATTTATTATTATTTTAATCTAATTTATTTTAAGGCAAAATAAGATTAAATCTAAACATAACAGCTCTTTATACTAGAAAATAAATAAAATAAATTAACTAGTAATATATCTGTTGCTATTAGATGATTATCAATATTCTTCGTAAGGAGAAAGTGAAAAAGAAGAAGATTCTAATGAAGAAGATAATAAGATTGAAAGTAATAGCTATGTTTCAGGAAGTGAAAATAACTCTAATGAATATGATAGTGATATTTCTGGTGAAGATGACTTAAGGGTTAATAATGATGATTGAAATGAAAAAATATTAACCACTCATTTATCGTTTTAATATACAATTATTAAATTCATCTCATAATATTAAATTTACTAAATGATAGATGAGGCATTTTTTAAACAATTTACTTTATTTGATATTTTTTTTTTTTAGTAATGTGTGTGTTGGCTACGTTTTATTTATAAATAAATGACTAGTTTAATACTTTTTAAAAATTAAAACGGGTGTACAATTAATCTACTATTTTAAAGTATATTTTTAATATTTAAACAAATTTATTTAAATGACTAATATAATTTTATCAAAAAATGAAAATGAAGGAGGATTATAGAAAAATAAATAAAATTTAAATAAAAAAAATTATTATTTATAAATTAAATGAGCTTGATTGTATTGTCTGACTATCTATCTATTATATAAGAATCTTATTCATACTTTTATTTTTACTTTTTAACAAATTTTTGAAATAGTTAACATAAAAAAATAATTAATGTTTGTTTTATTTTATTAAGAAAATCCTAGACTATTATTATTAGCTTGCCTAAAAAGTAAATTTACTAATTATCTAAATAATGTTTGTTTAGGTAAATTTAGATTACATAAGATAAATTTTTTTAAATCAATAATTCATATAAATATACTTTACCAATCTATTAGTTGTATATTATATTTTTAAAAAATTTTTTTTAGAAGTAAACATCTATAGATATCTATCATTTATTCTAAATTCTTTTTTTTAAGTACTCCTAAAAATTAATCTATATTTATTGATCCAAATCTTATTATTAAAAATAGTTTATTTTTCTTTTAGGTCAATTTATTAATATTTTTTTACTCTTATTGATTTTATAAATCCAGATTGATGCTTGGTATAGCTAAAATTGATTATTTTATAAGGTTGACAGCTATTTCGTGTGGTAAATTTAATTTAAATCTGTTAGTATTAAAATAAGTAAATGAAAGGTCCACTAGAATAAATTATACTTTAAGCTAATTGTAGATAGGCTTCTGCACTCATTCATGTTTAAAATGAATTTCTCAACATCCTCGAATCTAGTAATACTTTGTTAACAAATTTTAAGTTAGACATATTTATACCAATTTATTTGTAAAAATCGAATATATAAATGTTAATAAAATAGAATTAAAATACATACTTAGATTCTATATTCAACTATTCCAAATTTATCAATACTTTGAATTATTCTGCTAAAACTTCAAATATTCTCTCACCTTCATACACACAACTAAGTAATATTTATATAAAAATAAATTTTATGCATAGATAACTTTTTTACGTGAAGATCAAGTTTATTTTCTTAAGCGATGAAGAGAAATTTTGTATTATTTCACAAATTGTTTCGGTTTCTAGTTAGTTTTCTCTATATATTTGATATTTTATTTATTTTAATCAAATAATATTTAACAAAATAAAATTTTATATGTTGAAAAAATACTCCAAATTTATTGTGATTTCTTCTATTTGAGACTTAGAGAGAAACTACATGGAATAGTTTATTTCATCATCAATATCATTATCTCTTTTTTAATATTTAGTAACATTAATATAAATTCAAAAATATTAAAAAAAAACCTAAAATTTAAGTAGAGGTATTTCAAATTTTAGGCAAACTAGCCATTGAAAAGCTTTAAAAAGGTATCACTATTTATTCTGTTTGATCTTTTATAATAAAAATTGCATTTATTTATTGTTGAAATCCGTTTATTAAATTTACTCTAAATCAAGGTAAAGATTTTAAAGTTAAGGCAATTTTTATATTAAACTTCTAAAAGGCTAAGCAAATGAAGATTCAATTTCATTATTTCTATTTATTGATATAATATAATTTATATAACAAAAATTCCATTTTTAAATAGCAGTATGTAATGTATACTTAAGCATCAAAGTTAAACTATTTATTTATGGATAACTTTTAAGCCATTTAATACATTTTATTAAGCCATCTGATTCTATTTCCTAGTTTCTATTTATTTACAAATATTTATTTTTAGTACATTTATAGATGCTAATAAAATTAATCATACTCAATCGCAATAGTAAATTTTTATAATTTATCTATTTTTGGCAGTACTTCTACAAAATCTATTAAATCTTTATTTTTTACCATAGTTTATCTTTATTTTTAAATAAAAAAATGTTATTTATTACAAAAAGCATTGCACATCAGTAGCTCTCAAATTTTACGTATTATGCAAAATAAATATTTCTTAATCTTTTTAAATGACTTTCAATTTTCCATTAAAACTTTTATCAACAACTTAACTATTTATATACTTGGTTTATGCCATTTAGGATTATTAGCATCCCATTTTTTAATGAAATTAAGTTATGTTATAAAATTTTTGACTAGATATATTTTTAATAAACTATTCAGATAGGTTTTTAGTGAAAGCAACAAATTAAAAATATAAATATTATTTGATTTGTAATAAGTAGAATTTATTAATCTATTCAACTCTAATACTTACTTGAGGATGATAAAAATTTAATAATAAACAAATTTCATGGAAAAAATAATTGAAAATTCTTTTCATTTTAATATAATTGTTTTTTCAAATGATTTGACTCTTAAAACTTCAGTTTAAAGATTATTTATTTTTTTTACATTAGCTGATATTGTAAATATTTTGCTAATTCTTACTTGCTTTTTTGCAAACTTATATTATAAAGAAAATAGAAGTCGTTGTTTTATATTAAATAAAAAATTGTATAAGTTATCCATTTAGTGATTTAAACTAGCAAGCTGCTATTTTGTAATTAATTAAAAATAGATTATTAATACCTTATTTATTTTTTAATACATCAATTAGAATAAAAACATTTATTCTTACTTGCTTTTTTGCAAACTTGTATTATAAAGAAAATAGAAAAATGGTTGTTTCATATTAAATAAAAAAATTATATATTTGATTAATTTATTGATTTAAACTGTTTTTATTAGAATTTCTGTTTTAAAAAATAAATAAGGTATGAATAATTTATTTTTAATTAATTACAAAATATCTGCTTTTTAAATTATTGTCTTACAAATAATTAATAAATAATCTTTCAAAAATAACAAATTAATAAAAGTGATAAATTCTATTTTAATAATTACAATTAAAATTGTAGAAATAATTAATTTAAAATAAATAAAAATCAAATTAAAATTTTATTATTTTAAAAATGATAATAGTGTGTTTTTTTTTATTGAATTACAATATTTTTGTTACCTACTATTTTTAAAAATGTATTAATCATTCTTTTAATCATCTATTTTCTATTTGTTTTAACTTTTTTAAGTGAATTTGAATATTTAATTTAATTTATGTTTAAAAAATATTATATAAAATACAAAATTAAATTATTATCAATCTACTTTTTATAAAGTAAATTTTAATCAAATTTTCATGTAAATATAGGCAAGAAGAGCAATAACTAAGGAGAAGACTAAGTAGCTAATTTGTTATTTTCTTTATTCTTATTGCTTTAATAAAACAGAAGGGTCTATTTGTTTTTATTCCTTATTACTTTCTACATTTTTTGTTGCTTCTTATTTAGATTAAGTTTAGCTTCCTTAAACAGATATTTGTAACTAATCTACTTATTTAAATTCTAGTTTTTTACCATTAAATTCCTAATTAAACATTTTTTCTGCTTCCTAATTTTTTATGTAAAATTAATTAATAAATTTTAATTAATTTGCTTTTTATATTTTGCTTACTTATAAAGATGAAAAGATACAGCTACCATAGTCTTATATAGAAGGGTGAGAAGTGTAAATACTTAATGTAATATTTTTAAATTGATTTGATTAGTATTTGGATGGTAATTATATTTCTTCAGTTTCGCTTAAGCTTTTTTAGGCAAACTATTCACCGAAAACTTGGTACATTCTGGTTTCTAATTCTTTTCTCACAGCATTTATAATAATCTAAAAATAAATAATAAAATACTTAATAATTATTTTAATAAATAAATATTACAGTCTTTAAATTTTGAATAGGTAAATCTTTATAAGATTTAAAGCTAATTTCTATTAAACCATTGAATCTGAAGTAATATGGTCTCTAGTAAAATTATTCTTATGCTTATGTTGTGCTGCTTTCAATAAATTATAATTAAACCTACAAAATATTTATATTTTATATTAATATTTAGCTACTCTAAATATAAATAAATTACTTCAGCAGTATTACAAAGTTCACTCAAGCTCTTAGTATCATTAGTTATCAATAAATTATTTAATAAAATAATGCTATTTGTGAGTGAACCTAAGTAACTTTGAGATACATCTGTTATCTGATCAATAATTGTTTTGCTTTATGATTCTTTTTCACTAAAAACCTGCTCTATGTTAAGAGGTATTAAGGAGTTAACCTATGTTAATTCTTTTTCTTCAAATTCTTTGTGATTGACTTTAGTAAAAACTTATCCCTGTTAAGTTAGTTGAATTCATATTTTTTTTATTTTTTAAAGCTATAAATAAATAAATTAATTAATACTTATTTTTTTTCTAAGATTTCAAAGCTGGCTGAGTTAATATAGCAAAGATAAAAGGAACCTTTAATTTTTAATCTTTTTTAAAGAGCTACATAATATTCTTAAGCTTTCATAATTAATGCTTGCTAAGTTATTTGTTCATTTTCTTTTGCAATAAATCCTAATAAACTGTATCCATTAACAGAGTTATGAAGCTGAAATTTAATTAAAATACACTATTATTATATTTTCTTAAATAAATATCAAAAAATTACATCTTCTGCGATATTTAAGATGTCGTTTTTTTTATCTTCATTAAGCTCGTTTGGAAGTTATTAAAATGTTGAAGGTGCTAAAAAACTTATCAAATAGTTTTCATTTCCAGCATTCTATTAGAAATATCAAATTTAAATTATTATTTATTGACTGATAAATTAGATAAAAATTTATTTACATAACCAAAAAGAAGACCATATTTATGATCTTATTGATTAAATTCGCTAACTATTGTTTTAAGGATGCTCACTTCCATTATTATGATTTATATTTATGCTTTTTTAATGCTAAATTGATTTTCAATTATTTAACTTTCCTTTCCCTTTTATTAAAGTAAATCAGCAAATTTTACTTGAATTTTACAAATAAAGATATGCTTTATCAAACACGATTGCTTTCTTAAGAAAAATCATTAGAAAATTATAAAGAGATGATATATAATTGATCAAAATTTATATTTATTTTAAAGATAAATAAATTAATTTATGTGCCATTGAATATGAATCAATTATAAAACATAAACTGTTATTGTATGTCTTTTATTTTGTAAAGTGGAAAGAAAGTGTTTTTTTTAAATTAGAACAATTTAAAAAAAATGATTGATGCTTTTGTTGTAATTTAAAATAAAAATTAATTGATGCTATAAAAAGAATTCTAGATTTAAATGATGACATTTAGTAAATAAATTTTTAAGATTCTATTTGATAATGGAATTTAGACTGTAAATAAAAGGCTTAAGTGCAAGTAAGTACATAATAATTTTTCTAATTTTTATAATTATAAAAATTGTAGAAGAGGATGAATGACAAGAATTACGTAATGAAAATCTTATATCACACTCTTGATGTGCAATTGTCGAAAAAGCTCTTTAATTTCTAAGATATTCTTTTGAAAATCAACTAAGCATAAATTTCTTTTTTTCTAAAAAAGAAGAATTGATGACAGTGTTTTTGATATCAGATTCGTTTAAAAAGAATGTATCACCTACCTACATACCTATTTATAATTTAATTATTAATTTTTAATATTATTAAACGTCAATAAAAACTCTAACAAAAAGCTATTAAAATGTCAGGAGAATCAGCCCCTCAAGTCGATGTATAAAAGATGTTAGCATTCAGAACAGAAGAATGCGTTGACACCTTCAACTCAAGAGACGCCATTATTTACTCTTTGAGTAATTCTTAAATCTGACAGCTATATTAGCTATTCAATTATTTATTAGTCATGAATTAATATCAATTATAAACTAAAATAGGTTTAGGTTATAGCTCTGATCCTATGAATGAATCTGATTTAAAGTACACTTTTGAATTAAATGATGAATTCAAGGCCTTCCCTACTTTCGCTTGTGTTCTTCCTAAGATTGATATTTTCAAGGCTCTTACTAGCTGCCCTGGTCTTCCTAATTTCAACCCCATGATGCTCCTACATGGTGAATAGCGTTTAGAAACTTATAGACCTCTTGTCCCTGATACTAAGTATGTCACCCAAGCTAGAATTGCAGATGTTGCTGACAAGGTTAAGGGTATGCTTTTAAGTTTCGAATTATTGAGTTACGAAGTTGACGAAAATAATAAGAAGGTAATTAATTCACATATTTTCTTTAAAAATTATTTTTAATTGTTGAAAATGGTAAAAAATAAATATCCTTAAACAAACAAATAAAAAAATTTAAATAAAAATAATTAATAATTTTCTTTAATATTATTTAGCATCTTGCCTTCAAGAACATAATGAACGTTTTTATCAGAAAGCTTGGTGGATTCGGTTTCAAGGGTAACAATTCTACTCCTGTACTTCCTAAAAAGCCTACTAGATAACCTGATGCCACTCATCTTGAAAAAACTACTCCTAACTAAGCCATTCTCTATAGATTAAATGGTGACTACAATCCTCTCCATATTGATCCCAGTATGGCTGCTATGGGTGGTTTTGATAAACCCATCTTACACGGTATGTGCTTCTATGGTTTAATGACCAAGGCTGTTGTTGTTAAATTCTTAGACAACGACTCTTCTAGAGTCAGCACTGCCTAAGCCAGATTCACATCTCATGTCTTTCCTGGTGAAACTATCGAATTCTAACTCTGGAAAGATGGCGATAAGGTCTTTGTCAGTGGTGCTACTGTTGAAAGAAAGCTTGAATGCATTGTTGGTGTTGTTGAATTAAAACCCGCTGCTAAGCTTTGATTACCCTATTAATTATTTATTAAATTTAAAATCGTTTTTATATTTATCTACCTACATACATATCTTTTTTTGATTAGAAATAATAATACCATTATTTTGAGAACAATAACTTAAATTTATTTGGTAGATTTTTAATTTGTTTTAATATTCATCATAATATTTAAAAATAGACAGAAACCCAAGCTATAAATAATACCTCTTAATAAAACAATTAATCAGTCAAGCAAATACATAATTAAATAAATAATAATTGTGTTTTGATCTGAGTTAAAATCGAATTAAAATTTCAAACTATTGATTGATTTTTGATATTCAAAATAAATAAAAAGTAAATTAGTTAATTTGATATTCATTTTTAGATATTGATTAGGTTAAATTAAATCTTCAAACTTTTTGTTTGTATTTATAAATTTATTTTTTTAATGAAGCTTTTCAAAAAAAAATAAATAATTTAAATAATAAATGCTTGAAGTATTTTTTAACCTTCCAATTTTATAGAATTTAAATAAAATTTTCAACTATTTTGTTTTTAGTTCATATTTAAATATCCAAAATTTTTACTTTCCTTTAAAAGTTTATTTTTATTCAAAATTATAACAAAGATTAAATAAAATATTTTAAGCTCTGTTGTTAAATATAAAATCTTCAGTTTAAAGGAATATTAATTACTTTTAGATCTAATTTATTTATGTAATCATTTACTTATCTTTTTAAATCAATTTTTAATTAAGATTTTCAAAAATATAAAGATTTGACTATGTACTTAATTAAAATAAATATTTTAATGTTGTTAATTTTTTAGAATCTAAATATTAATACTTAGAATTAAAGACATATTTTAATATTTAAATTTCATTTTCAATAATTTTTATTAAATTTATTTGTTTTTAAAAAGCTCATCAAAAAATAATACATATATTTAAATAGTTATGCTTGCTTCAAATAGTTTAATATTTTTCATTTTCTAAAATAAAATAAAAAATTAATTTAAAAACTTAAATTTTTTTTTAGGCTTTATTTAAATTATAAAGTATTCATTAATTTAATTTTTCTTATTTTATTTTTATCAAAGCAGTTCTAATAAATTAAAAATTTTAAGAATTTCTTCCTTAGAAATATTTCATTAAATGTTGATTACACATAAACAAACATATTTTTTAGCAATTACTATGAAAATTTTAATATTTAATTAATCATTCCATTCATTCCTGATATTTAATTTTTTCTTAACCCTTGAACCAATTAATTTTGAGTAATAGAAAAAGTTTATTTTTTTACTGAATGATTATCAATATAGCTTCATTCTTTGAGAAAAGTTATTTTAAGTGTTTCTTTTAGATTTGATGGTAAAATATTAAAAGTAAAATTTTTACTTAAGAATAATTAATTTTTGAGAAAAACAATACATAAATAAATATATCGATCAATCAACTAAATAATCAATAAATATCTATAAATTGATAAAAATGATAAATTTAACTTTAAAAATAGTACTTTTGGTAGTAACAATTACCTAAATCAATGGCTAAGGCTACATTTAACTATAAAATTGTATCAAATACAAATGTTCTAATATAATTAGCTACAACGAAACATAAGTAATGCCTGGATTTTATTCTGATTCTGATAAATTTAATCAATGTTAAGCAGATAATAAAAATTGCTACATTAATAAATTTAAATACGTTTCTGACGCTTAGGATTAAGGCAGAGCTCAAGATTGCTACAATAATTGCTATTAAAAAGACTCTTATGAAAACGATTACTTCAAATTTTTCTTGGGTTGCTCATGGGATTGCGCAACAGAAGTATACAATATCGAAAACAACTTTAATAAATTCAAAATGAATCCCGGATAAATTGCAAGCATTTGCTTGATAATACTTTCCACCTTAATGATGGTTATAAGAGGGACTTAAGTATATTACTCTAAAAAAGAAGTGAAAATTATTCCAAAAAATTGATTAAAACTGTAATAAAATTTAATAATATTGTTTCATATGTTTGTTTGCATATAAATACCTATCTATTCATTTACTTTACTTACGAAATTAAAAAAAATTCTACTTTTAACAAATAAGTTCATAATATTTTAAATTAAATAAATTTAAAAGATTTTATAGTTGCTTATTTTTTTAAATATTTAAACATTATGGATAGTATTATTTTTTAAATTTCCTTATTTTGGAATAGTAAAATAAGTGTAGACTTCTTTTAAATTACTACTAAGTAATATATAGACTTTCAAAAAATTAATTTCTGGTATATTTTAATTTAAAAAGCTTATTTATTCTTATTAATTGACAATTTCTACTTCTCTTAATAAATCAAAGTAAAATCTGAATACTATTTTTAATCTATTTAGTTTAAATTTATCAAATAATGGTATCTTAAATAATCATAAAGTTCTATTTTATAAAAATGATCTATTGTTTTTTATATAACCTTCTTTTTTTTTAAAAAAATATTTTTAAAACCAACATTTTTTAACTTTTTAAATAATATTTTATAAAAATTTATGAAATTTATTAAGAAATATTTTTTACTAATTTAATTAAAATTTTACTTATTCTTTACCCCTCATTTTATTTTTTAAATTAATCATTTTTTTATTTTATCTTTTCTATTTTATTCTAAAATTCTAAAAAGAAAAGCAAGAGCAATTTTTTTTTATTTGTTTTCTTTTTTTTTAAAATAAAAAATATGAAAAAATTAAATTAAAAGTATGCTTTTTGATAATTTGATTTTAATGATAAAATAGTTAGAAATAAAATTACAAAAAATATAAATAGTTTTTATTTTTAATACTTTTAAAAATTGTTTTAAAATATCAAATCGCCCAATCAATAGAACTCTTAGTATTTTTAGGATAAAATGTATGAATACGATCAACAGAAGAAAGTCCACAAAAATAACACTCTTTTGAGAGAAAGTCATCAACAATTTATACTTGTTTATAATATTCATCCCTTTCTTCTTAACTTAAAAATAATTATAACATATCTTTGAGATTTGCCATAGAACTTAGTTTTTTTTTGAAAGCATTAATATCTATAGTAGCTTATTATTCATCTTCTTTTTTACCTGCTCCACCTATTAAAGCACCTCCAAGTCCTTTAAAGAATTTAGTAATTGAAGAGGATTACTATTATTGATTTTCATCTATTAACATTAATTTCATTTACTTAATTTCTTCTTCTTGTTTATTTTTTAAATCCGATTAGATTTTATTGATGTACTAATTTATTGATATTATTTTATCAAAAACTCTCTTTTGAGAATAAGAAGTTAGTTATTTTTCGCCTTAATCGCTTATCTATTCTTTCTCTTATTCAGCTATTATATCACTTTACATTCTTTAAATGTAGCAATTTCTATGAAAACCATGGAAGCAGCCAAAGAAATAATGATCTTATGAAAGAAGGTTTCTGTGACATATACTGCAATCCTATTCTCCCTTAATCTATAGAGATTTATGAGAATAAGTATTAATTTCACGCTTAAGTGAATCTGACATTTCGTTTAGTTAATCCATTTCTTTCTTCAAATTTTCAATCTCATTGTTATAGTCTTCTAAATTACTGCAAATTTATTCTTTGAGTAGGTCTATTTGATGAACTTCTCCAAAATGTGGAAGAAGATCCTCTACTTTTAAATAACCATTACTGTCATTTGTTAATTATAGAACATTTTGGGATTACTATGTTTAAATTAAATGAACTGCTATTTTGAGCCACAATTTATGTTTTTTATCATCATTATGGTGCTTTGAAGCATATTCTTTAGCAAGGCTAATGTTATTTTTATCTAAAGCTAATTTAACTGCTAAATCATAAAAATTCATCAAAGCATAGGTCTTGACCATCGCATCTGTAATCATTTTTGATTCAAATAAATGAAGTGCAAAATCTAAATCAAATTTCAGAATATAATTTTGTTGCTTTTGAGAATTTCTTGATGATTTTTATGAATACAAACTTATTTCAGAATCATCATTCTATAAACTTCCATAAATTTACTAGTTTTCTTGTTCTTCTGCTTTGTTCAAGTAATCCATAAGTTATTAGTAAGCTTCCTCATCAACTTTTTAAGTTTGGCTGTTTTCATCAGGACGAATTTGGTTTGCCAAGAAAAAAAGATAAAGATTGTGAATGATTTTATCAGAGCTCTTTTATTTATAAACACAATTTTCTAAAAATTAGATTCCAAATTTTCTAAAGGTGCCTGGAATATTCATTAATCCTGATATCAATTTAGAAGGTTGGAAATCTCTGATAGAGTTTAAGACCAAAGAAATGAATTCTTCAGGAACTTTTTAGAGTAAAATGTAAGAAAATTTGTATATGATTTCTATGGCTCTTTTGCTGTCTTTTTTGGCTAAAACTTTTAGATAGCTGACAGCTTCTTTGTAATTTTATTCGTTTACATAATGTGTTATAACATTTTCATAATTATTTTACTCCTTTGCATACTGTAAGCAGTCATCAATTCTTCCATGACTTTGAGTTATTTCATAAACGAATTCTTGATCTATTTAAGAATTAAGATTTTTCAAAAATGAGTTATAATTATCTTTTATTTTTTTAAGCTTGCTTTATATCCTGACAATTCTTTTACTTGTGATAGAATTTTAAGAAGCTTTTCTTTTTTAATCAGCTTAACCATCGTTACTCAATTTATTTGAGGGCTAAGACATTGGTGTTTGATCTTCACCACTTTGCTTTCTCAATCTCATTTCATTTAAATTATCTAAATAAACTACCTGTAGCTAATTGCCTCTATATTCTATTTTAAATTTAAGATGTTAGTCTGATTACTTTTCTAATTCTTTTTATGCCTCCTCTTAAATAAGCACTTCTAAATACTTCTCTAATTCATTAATTTTATAGTTGTAATATTCTAAGCTCAATCCTGAAATTATTTTAAATTAAACCTAATTTTTCTAATTATTGAGTCTTGCAGCTTAAATTTACAGATACTCTTTATTTAAGATAAATTAAAAAATCTTATTTAAGTTAAGTATTTAAGAATATTAATTTACCTATTATGCCTTCAATCTATTCAAGTGATTCGTTTTTTAAGAACTTAATCATAATTTCTTCGAATGTTTTTTATGATGTTGAATAAACTTATGCAGCAGTCACATACTTTCCTTCCTAATACAAATAATCTCCATATAAACCAGAAACCTAATGATAATAAATTAATTAATTACTCAAATTTAGATTAATATTCTCTTAAAATATTTTGTATTACATAAGGAAGACAGTCCAAATTTGTTCTCTTGCATAGCTCGTAAGCACCTTTTATATCTTTTTACTTAATTAAATCATAGCATGCAAATTCTTCTTCCATGTTAATCACAATTTTTAAAATTCTCTTTCTAGAATAAATAAGAAAAGATCTTTAACTGGAAGAATCATCGTAGATCATATCAATCACAGGTCCCTACATATTTCCCAGTTCAAATGTAGTAACTACCTTTTAATCTAATCTACTCATTACTGTTAGACAGTCCTCATGAAGCAAAAAGTAATGAAATTCTGTTAATCCTATTTTGAGGATTCTTTCTATTTATTAAAATCAAATATTTTTTTGAAGAATTTCAATAGTTTTTCATGATAAGCAAATTAAGTTTTTTTGAATGTTTTAATAAATTTTACCTTCAATTAAAAATCTATCTTTCACATCTTTACGAGAATCTTCTTCTGTTTTAGCATACTAAAGAAATTTAAAGTTTTTCAAGAAAGAGTCGTTGGGTAATTCATTAACAGATGATAATTATAGACATATTATAGTAGAACCTGTGGTATAAGCAAAAGAATGAGGTCTATTACAACCAATTTTTTTAGCCATATGTATAATTATATTTCCTGGAGGATTGATTGGTATTTCATCAAGATTTTCACTTCCTTTTTCATACTTTTTAAAAAGATTTGGCAAAGGCTGCTCATCATAGAAGTAATTAAAGGTCTAATCATCACATACAAGTACACATCTTTATTTAAAATATATAAAAATTTATCAATTATATTGTAATATAATATTTTTTAAATTAAGCAATAACAAAAACGTATCTTTCTTATTGAATTAGCTTAAAAAGCGATTTTATTGTTAAAAAAGATAAGATTCTAACTAATGTTGCTTATTAAATATTATACGTGTAATTGGTTTTTTAATAATCTAGCTGATAAATGAAAATCTTTTAAATAGGGCTCTTCGTTACTAGCGAATCAATTTAATAGCAAGTAAACTCTATGTCATTTGTCTTTCTCCTTTGTATTCTACCATAAAAAAATTCTTTGCTTTTTGTTCCAAATAAGAAAGCAACTTCTTGATCAGAGATTGCTGCATCATCAAATGCCAAAGATGTTATATCTTTATTGAATTTAGACAAAACTATCTTAATCTTGTTTTCAGATGCATGCCAATAGTATGTTTACTCATTTTTTCCTTGCAGTAAGCAATGATTTCCAGTCTTATCTAAAAAAAATTTTTCTATAGGCTCATATGATTAGCTTTTTCCAAAAATGTTAGTAACAATATTATAAATAGGCTATGATGATTATGGCAATTCTATTTCTTGCAATTAAATTCTTTCTTCATATAATTATCTAAAAATTTTCCCTGTTTCTGTTAAAATGACTAACTACTTTTCTGTAATTTACAGTTGCTTGATGCTTTCATAATCAGGTAGGCCAAAATCCATTTTCTTTTTTTCAAATGGATCTGGCAAATCAATCCTTTCTTAAAAACCTTCAGAATCCTAATCCATCAGAAAAATTAAAATCTCAATTTGCAAAATTTAATATTAATTTTCTTTATAGATAAATTCAAAATATTTATATATTATTAAAAGATTTTTTTAAAATTAAATTGCATAGATTTTAACAATCTTTAAAATAATATTAAATTAATTCGAATTTTAATAAATCTAAAAGAAGTTAAAAAATATTTTTTAATCCAATTTCTTTAAGCATAAAAAATATTCATTTTACATAATAAAATACATAAATATTATTTTCTAATATCTTCCTTCTCCTTCTGTTCAATTAGAATAATTAAGCTCATAAAAAAATAATTTAAAAAAATATTAATTTATCTTTTTAAAAATATCATAAAGATAGATTTCAATTATTGTGAATATATAAATAAGACAATAAATAATTTTATTAAAATTACTAAGCAATAAAAATATTAAAATATATAAAGTAGAGTTATTTGAGCTTAAAAATAATTATGCTAAGTCATATTAATAAAATTAATCTGATTTTTGTGAGGTAAATAAATAATTGGTTTGACTTTTCAGTTTATTTTAATTAAAATAAAAATCAATTTTTATTTATTAGTTTCAAATTTGCATACTTTTTAATCGCAAAACATATTATTAATAAATAATTTAATTAATTAATCAATTAAACACCATTTGTTTATTCTTTAGTTTAATAAAAAAATAGTCAGACTTATATACAAATATAGCAAGCATTATTTAGAAAAGTTTAACAGAATTCAAGGATATGTCTCAAGCTAGTCTATTATATTAACACTCTCCTATTGTAAGCAGCATTAATGATATTTGCTATTTTTAAAATTATTTATTTGCATTTTTAATTACCTAATTGATATATAATTTATGAATTAGAGAACTAAATTTGAGTATAACAATTTTGGGGAACTTATTTAAAAACAAGGATCACCAAGAGTTGCATTTGCTGAACCTGCACCAAAACCTTAATAATTTCTTATGAATGGATACAACAGCTAAAATAATTAAAATTATGTAAAATTGTGCAACTTATGATGAATATTGAACATTTCCAAAAAGAATTTAATTTAAATAGGATAGATAAAAGTATGTACTAGCAAACTATGAAGATCAATATAATAAAATTAAATAAAAGTAATTTTCTTCTGATAAACCAAATAATATGGCATTTGATCCTAAAAATTATAAAATGTAGTTAGAAAGGTTGTATGGATAATAAAATCCTAGATATTCTAATGCTACTAGCACTTAAAATCCATTCTAAAGAGCTTCTTAGGATATAGTTAATCCAAAAAATGATTTAAGCTAGAATCATTTATCTAATCAAAAAGTATACTAACCAAAAAATTATGGGTTTTAGGATTATCAAGTGAACAAGGACTACGATTAAGTACAAGCTTCTCCAAATACTACAAGATCACCCTAATAAAGAGCAGCAAATATAGCAGATATGTATGGCTCTTAATCATCGTTATTTAAAGATGAGAGGTAGGTTGATTTATCAAATTAAAGAAACGATTAGCACTTATATGTGGGAGATTTATATAAAAGCTTAAGACCTGAATATACAAACTTAAATCTGCGTTCTCATTTAGATAGGGTAATAAAACCCAACGATGTACTAGATATAGGGGATAAAAAACGTTTTTTATCAATAGGTAAACACTAAGAACCTATTCTATCAAATTAATAGGCACTAAAAACTACTATGGATATGCTTAATTCTCCTTAATAATAGTATCAATTAATAAAATCATAATCTGTAAATAAAATTGATCCACTTTATTTACTTGAGAGAGAGAACAGACAATATGCTCTATCAGTAAATGATTCTGTAGATTCAATGTTCAATATATCAAAAAAACTCAGATAATTTAAAGATATGATCAGACATTCTACTAATTAAAGTGAAATGGCTCACTTAAAATCAGCTGTTTAGCGTAGAATCTTTTCAAAAACTAAATAAGTAAAATTCTAAATTTTTTTTATTCAAAAATGTATTCTTAATTTTTTTATCATAATATTTTACTTTACGAGGGTTAATTAATCAATCATCTTTTTTAAAATATTTTTTAAAGTGATTATATAATTAACCAACTCTTACTTGCCATAAAATTTTCCTTAATATCTACTCTCCCAGAAATAATTTTTAATTATTTAATTGTGATATAAAAAATTCTAAAAAATATAAAAATTATGAATTTTAAAATAATTAGTATTTATTTCTCAAAAATGTTATTTAGTAAACTTAGTAGCAAGTTGATTTAATTTAAAATTTAAGTTTTATATCACTAAGATATTCATTTTAATTGCTACTTTTTTCGAATTTCAATTAGTACTCTCTATTTAAAGTTTTAATCTTCTATTACATTTATTTTTCTGAATAACAAATTTTATTTTCTACTATTTGATTTATCTATTTTAATCAATATAGGAAGAAAGATAGTCGAAATTAGTAGCATTACTTGGGTCAGAAATGTATTAATAGCCAAAGCCTTAGTTTATTTATTTATAAAACAGAAATTCTTGAAAAATAAAATAAAATTACTAATATAATTTTATGTTATTTCTATTATTAATTTATTTAAGCTATCAAAAAAGACAATCTTTTTTTACTTGTTAAAATGAAAATAGTTAGACAAAATATTACTAAATTTAAGATAGATAAATAGGATAATTGATTGATTGATTAAAAAATGATAGAAATTAATTAAAATTTTGTATGACTCTTGCAATTTCTTATTATATTATTTAAGAAAAATAAGATTTGGTGGATTATATAAATAACGAACAGAAGAGTTCTCTATATATTAGTCAATCTATTTAATTAGTTAATTAATAATTTATGCTTTTCATAATTTTTCTACATATCAAATACATTTATAAATTAACTAATTAATTTATTATCTATTAGCCATTAGTAACAAACAATAAATAAATAAATAAAAATTTCAAATTTTTTAATGGGAAAATAGGTTGTTCAATATTGATTGTTTGTAAATATGTGTTAAATAGTAATGAATAAAAGAGGTTGTCAAGAAATCTATCTTATAGTTTTAAATTTTTTGAAAAATATAAATTGAACAAAGTTAAAAAATACAAATCAATTAATTAATAATAATAATTAAATTAAAGAAAAAAAGATAGATAATTGGGTAGATTTCTTTGTTAAAAAACTAGATTATAGCATTAGTTTAAAATATTATATCCAACAGCTTATTTTTTTAAAATAAATTCAAATACTGAAAATGACAACTCCAAAAGCTAAGACAAATAGCCTTTTATATGCAAGTAAAGAATTAAATTCAAATTAAATAAGTTCTTTAAGTTATAATTTGCTAAATATTTTATTTTTTTTATGTGATTTTCATTTGAAGAAGAAAGTAACTTTTTTTGAAATCCTAACAATTAATAGAGTTGATAAACAAGAAAAGAAATTAGTCAGCAGTAGATATTGAAAAAGATTTGAATTTGATGGAATAATAGCAGCAAGCATTATAAAATAGCTAAAATTAACAGTAAATTTTGAAGTTAAATAATGAAAACTAGTCCAACAATTGCTCATTCGATTAAAATAAAAGCATAGGCTATTTTTCCAAACAAAGCGATGCCTATTATGGAAATATGGATAAGAAAAGTTAAGATAATTTGGACTATATAAATTCGTTAATGAATAGTCTTAAGTAAAAAGAAATTCGTAATAATTAGAAGAAAATAGCTATGCATAATAGAACTAAAAGCAGTATGGGGTAATATTCTTCAACTCCATCTCAATAAAATCAAGCAAAGCAGTCTTCATAAAATGATTTGAATATGTCAACAAATACCCTCAGACACACAGATGCAGCTAATAGTCATTAAAGTGAGAATTTTTAAATTGGATTTTGTAATAGTTGATAAAGTATAATTTTATTTCTATTAAAATTATATAGCTTCTTTTGAGCTTTAATCAAAGACACACAGAAACAGTAATTTAAGCAGCAATAAATTAGACTCAAAAGAAGAAAATCAAAACCAACCTTCTTCCTAGAATTAAATTTAACAGAAATCTCTTTCTCATCGCAGTTTAAATGAAACATTGCCTATATTTAGTAAATAAAAATAATCTGAAAAGAGCAGTGATGCTTTATAAAAAAGCGCTCATGATACTAGTTAAAGTGATTGTTAGAAGGTTTAAGGATAGCATAATAATCTCAGCTTTAAAATAGACTCGGGAAGAAATTCTATTTAAAAACAATATTAATAACATCAATAACTCAACTAGTTAAATAACTTAGGTAAAATATTGAGATATAATTAATAAAATTCTTAATTAACTACTTTTTAATATTTTTCAATTCATGAAATTGAGTTAAAATTTAGAATTAACTTAAAATAATTAAAAATGGGTGAAGAAAGTCAAAATAGAAAAAAAAATATTGATTAACTTTAAAAAAAATTAATTTTTAAAATAATTTTAGAGATTGATTTTGATAAAAAATTTGTTTTAATCTTTTAATTAATTAATTATTTTTAATTTTAATTTAGAGAGTTTGTCTGCTCACGAAACAAACCAGTCCACCGGAGTTTCAGTATAAAAAACTGATTAGGCCTAATTTTTGTAGTTTTTAGGAAATTATGTGACCTACTTAAGCTAGCCAGATGAATCACCTTCATACACTTCCTCAAAACCTAGCACCTAGGCTTATCAAAACAATTTCTTTAACAGCTAAAATAGCGGCTTAGGTAGTAACAATAATAGATATCTCTAGAATTCGCAAATTTAAAATATCCAGATATAAAACGAATAACTTATAAAGGAGAACATGATATATAAATAAACATGTGAAAAAATCCTTGGAGAGAAAAAGGAGTTATAATATTAAAAAAATTTACAGTAGCTTGAAATATCAAAATTAATGACTTAAAAAACTGAAGATAAAAATGTAATTAGCAAAAAAATTAAAAAAATAAAATTAAAAATTTTTTATAATTAATAGAAAATTGCACAATTAGAAAATGTGATCAAATAAATGCAATAAAAATACAACGAGGTTGTCTTTAAATTAAAACATACATAAGATAATTTGGCTAAATTAACTATTGATCGTGAAAATGATCATTACACTCTTAAATATGCTTTATAGTAATAAATTATTTTGTATGAATGAAGAAAATTAATTTAATTTAATTTTATTAGGTAATTATAATCTCAGTAATAGAAAAGCAGCGAAATGAGTACTTTTAAATCAAATTCTAAAAATTCTTACTCTTCACAGAACTTTAATTATTCATCTAAAGGGTAATCAAATTGAACAAATTAAATTTATTTTTACAAAACAAAAATATACTAAATAAGTAGGAAGGAGAGTATGAATGAGCTTAAGTTTGATGATTTTGAAAATAATAGCCATTTCTTTAGTGTTCACAATTAAAAATATGGCCAATAATAAAAGATGCTCAAACCTAAATCTCACTTAAATTTCTAAAAAGTGCCTTTGAATATGAATAGATCAAACTTCCAATAAGAAGATATATATGAAGGTGAAGGCATACATAACAATACAGGAATCTTTAATTATTCAAATCCCAATATTGTGGCAGAGGTAAATGAAATTGAAAAATAAAACATGAGTATAAAACCTTAAG
Source organism: Tetrahymena thermophila SB210 (assembly GCF_000189635.1). Classification (NCBI taxonomy): domain Eukaryota; phylum Ciliophora; class Oligohymenophorea; order Hymenostomatida; family Tetrahymenidae; genus Tetrahymena; species Tetrahymena thermophila. Next base: position 241,986 of record NW_002476326.1, on the reverse strand, counting down.
TAATAAATCAAAATATAATGAATTTCGGATAAATCTAAGATAATGAATAAGAAATTGAATATGTAACTGATGACAATCTATTCAATGAATAATACGAAGCTGAAAATTAATATTAGCAATATGAAATGCAACACCCATAGATTATTGATAAGCAAAAATTTATTAACTATAATAATCTTACTTAAATGCAGTAAAGTAATAAAAAATACCACTCTCTCCATATGAGGAATCCTTCAAACGATGAAAAGGGAAATATCAGTGAATCTTTTTATTAGAACTATTTATAAAACTAAATGATGTAATTATTTTATTTTATTATGTTTATCATATTTATATTTTTTTACTTAATTTATAGACATGAAATAAACAACAAATCTTAATACCAATAAGGCGAATAAATAATAACTAATCCAAAAATGTAGAAATAAGATATTTAATTTAAGTCTAAAGGAAATATACTTAAAAACAGTAGCATTAGCAATTCGCAATAATCAAGCAAAATAAATTTTAACAGCAGTAATTTAATTATACCTAGTGGAGATTACTATCATGATTTAAGCTAAGCTGAACTACAAAATAATTCTTTATCAATCCATTAATTAGAATGAAAAAATGTAAACATACCAATAAAATATTTTGAAAATCTAAGTGTTTATTTATTTGTTGGCAGATACGATAATCTGATACAAAAGAGATCAATAAATTAAACAAATAATCCAACCAACCAATCAATCAACCAAAGATAATAAATTTCAATTTATAAATAACAACAAACAAACTCATTAAAATTTTCCTTGAAATAAAAATATTTAAATATTAAATTTAAGTAATTATATTAAATTATATAGATTAATTAATATTATATAAAGTGTACAAATAAGAAAATAATAAATTAATTATCATATTAAAGGATAAACCATTTTGAAGTAGTCTATTCTATTTATCATACAAGTAAGTAATTAAGTAAATAATTAAATTACCTACGATAAAGGTAACTTAAAAAAAATAAATATATAAAATACAATTCAATTTAAATTAAATCAACTTATGCATTTTATTAAATTTTATAGTTTATATTGAAAAAATTAGTTTTTGATTCCATTTTTGTATTAATTAAACATAATCTACTTTCTTTTAAATAATAAAAGATTTATCCTTCTCTTATTAACTTTTATTAAGTCCTATAAAATAATTTTAAAGCTTAGAGTAGATATTAATCATTAATTAATTAATTAGTTTATTTATTTGCATTTGCAGTTGGTTTTTTTATTATAAAGAGTATACCTTACTTAATCAAATTAATGATTAAATGTAATCTTCATCTGTTTAATCTTAGAGCATTTTTTCTTCTTTTTCTCTTTATCTTTATTTCTTTAATTTCCTGATTTCTGAATACCTATTTGCTTGATATTCAATATTTTTAATTTACTCTCTATTGAGGCAATTACTTTTCATTACTGCTCTCTATAATTTTAGAATTAAATTAAATTAAATTTATTTTTGGAATTTAAATTATCATTAATACTTCATAAAATTTATTAATTAAAAATAAAATAAGTTAAATTCAAAGTTATTTTTTTTAATAAATATAAAATCAAGTATTATTTTTATTATTTTTTATATAAAATAGCTTTTTAAGATTAAAGAAAATAATATATTTAATGATTTATGCAATATTTAAAGTTATTTTTAGTTAAATTGTAAAACTTTTTGATGATAATAATAAATGCAAACAAAATATTTTACATCTAAGGAATTTATTTGATTAAACTTATCTCTAGGTAAAAAGAGGACTTTTACTTTCTCTGTAACAGCTCTAATTCTTCCAAAATTAGAAAGAGATTTGACTTTGAAAATTAAATTTTCACCAAAGAAATCTCCTGGGGTTAAAATATAGCTCCAACCTTAATCATTTTCTAACTCTACTATTCCTTCTACAATTATATAAAAGCCCTTTATGATTTTTGTTTTCCACATTAATTTTTAAATTTTTTATTTGTTTTTTATACAAAATTTTCTAAATTTAGTCATTTTATATAATGCACTTGTATAAGAAGTCATTTTTTATACAATTCTTTTTAGCAAACCAGCTCCTCTCCTTTGGCTGCATTTCTTCATCTCAATATAATTGAAATTCATTGATTCTAAATAAGTTCCATCATTATAAATTATTTCATTCTACTTAAATTCTTCCATCTTTTTATAAAATATTATTAATAAACTTCTTTATATAATGCATAATTATTTACTGAAACAAGTTCATAACTCAATTTTAACATAGATATTTCAGAGATTCCTTTAAACATAGGGCAATTTCTAAGCAACGAAGTTATCTTTTCTCCTTCTAATGAGTATTGTCCTTTCCACAAATCGAAAAACAAATTTTTATTCATTTTTATATATTCAATAGGAGTTTAGGAAATTAGCCACACATTTGGTTTTTTAGATAAATCATTTTCTAATTGATCGCATCCTATAATATCTCCTTCTGTATAATAAGAGACGATGTCAGGTTTCTCATAATTTTTGCTGTGATCGAAAACTTAGACACACCCTGATATAATGATATAAATCTCATCATCAGGTGGATTGATAAGCTTTTCTTTTTCTAAGAGATTATGCTCTAAGTAAGGTAAAGACTTTTTCTATAAAAAAAATTATATTTAAATTTTAAAATAATAAAATTACTAATAAAGAAACAGCAAATCTCTTAAAAAAAGATAAATTTTGCAATTTTTGTAATAATTCATCTTAATTTATCCATCCCAAACTTTCTTTGTAAAATTTAGTTAGCTTCATTTCAAAGTATTCTCCTTAAAGAATTTGCTAAACAGCACTATGGAAGTTACAAAAAGTTCTAGCTGAATATTTTATTTCCATATCTTGATATTTAGCTATTTTGCTTTTATACTTAAAAGAAAATAAAATCATAAAGTGCATGAGCAAATCAAAATTCTTAGGGCTTGTCTTTTTATAAAAAATTTTATAATCATCCTCAGCTTCTTGAATTCTTTTCAATTGCTTTAAGCATAAAGCTCTTAAATAAATATATCTAGATGGAGGGTCATCTTTTTCTTTAATTTATATTATCAAAGAATTTATGTTATTGTATGACTCATCAAAGACCTTCAATTTATATAAACACAAAGCTATTCCATACTTAATTTATTCTAAATTTTCACCAAATTACTAGGATCTTTTAATTTGTTTTAAAAATATAAAAATTATTTAATTAAATTTCAAAATAGAATAAATGAAAAAATTTCAATTAGCAAATTTTTACATTTTCAACCATTTTAAAGCTGTCTTAAACTTTTTAGTTTTCTCATAGAGAGAGCCCATATTAAAAATAGATTTAAAATGGAGTTTATCTTGTATTAATACTTATTTTAAACATTAAGTAGCTACTTCTGTTTATCCCTTTTCAATTAATTTCCAGCTTTTGTAAAACCAAAACTCTGCATTGGACATTTAATTTACCTAATTAATTAATAAATTTTATTTAATAAAAATATTTTTATTTATCTATTTATGTCACATGTTTTTTTTCAGTGATTGTTAGCTCTTCTAGATGCAAAACAAGATTTGCAAAATCATCATTTGGTTAAAGCAGATTATCCTCACTGCCACCATTTAGAAGATCTTCTACTTACTCTGGTAAATCCGATTATTTTTTTGAAGGAGATGTTCCTTGCATGATGCTCGTAGATGTATTTTCTTTTTTAGTTTAAATTTATTCCATTTTTTTGAAATTTATAGACTCGTTTAGGTTCCCATTAAAGCTAGTCTGAAGATTTGATGTATAGTTATTTGTAAAGCTACTGTTATCTATTTTTTAAAATTTTATTATAAAAAAATCATTTAAGTATTTATAAAGTTTTACTATGCATAGATGTGCTTTTTATTCTTTGCTTTTATTAAAACTTATTTAAATTTGATTAGTTAAAAATAGTTGTTCCTTTATTTTAGTCTTAATTGATGTAGTCTTTAGTTAATTCCTTCAATGTGATTCTCTGTCTCATTTAATTTATTTTATTTTATTTATAAGTTCTTAATGACTAATAGTAGAAGCTAGAATTAGTATTTTAGGAGCTATTGTTCTCAAAAAATTTATCTTTATTTTAATAAATGTTTTATGTTAAAACAGATTGATGAAATTATTTAAAAAATTACTGATATTTATTTTATAATCTTAATTAGTTGATATGGGATTTAAGGAGGATTTTATAGGTGATTCATTTTAAACTTTTATGAAGTTATCCTATAGAAAGAAGTCAAAAAAGTTGTTTTGAGTTTTTTTATGAATTTCTTATTCATCTGTTTAAAGATAAAAGCTTTGCTTGGTCTACTAGGCGTTATAATCTATTTTTTCATTATATTAATTGCCATTTATATTACTAAAGTTATTGAGATGAGTTGCTCTTTTTCCTGATTAGGCCGTACTGGGTTTAGATTAAAGTTTTGTTAATATAAAGAATCTTTTTTATGTAGAACTAGATTAAGCTCTACTCGAAGAATGACTTTATGGACGCTTTTCTTTGGTAACTTACTGAGATGTATTGGTTGGTATATGCTAAAATTATCCTAAATCAGGAGGATTTTAGCAGTATGACATAGCATCATTCACAATTCTATTTAGTTCTTTTCTATTTTACTTTTAAAGATCTTTAAAATAATCGATTGATTATTTTTTCTATTCTCTTGTTAACTCTTCAAGCTATTTTCTTTCATTTTATTTATTAATTAAACCCTATTTTATTAATTTAAATTAAATATTTATCAGCAAATTTTTGATGAAATTACTTCAATAAAGCTCAGTTCCTTTTCTGCTATGGACGTCTCTATGTCTTTTTCATTATTTGATTTTCTTAAGAAATTACTAATATTAAGAGTAAACAGTTTATGAGCTGCTGAGTTTAAAGTGCTATCATAGGATGTAGATCTAAAATTATTTTTTGAATCATTTTATTCAGGTTGTTCATCAGCTTGAGTATTGTTAGTTATATATCTTTTTTTTTAATGAGAGGTTATTGAAATCCTAGGGTTGTACCCACTTTATTAACTATAAGGAGTATTTTTATTTGAAGACTATGTTGGAATGTCATATTTTTAAAGAAATTCATTTGATTGACTGTTGTTTGCTTGAGTAGATTTTATTGTTGAAACTTTAATTTAAGTGCCTGGAATTACTCTAATAAAAAATGTTTAAAAAATAAATATTATAAAAATCTGATTGTAAATTTTAAGAAAATGATTTTTTTTTAAATGCAATACTTTGGTTCTAATTTTTTAGGGTCTATGTTCAAATCTATAACTTTTTCTTTGTTCTGTTGTTTTAGAAAGAATGATTCTAGTATTTTTTTGTTTGCTTTTCTCTTAAACTGCTTTTTTTTCTCTTCCCTTCATATTTTTATATAATATATTATTTATTACTCACAATTCTATCAATAAATTATTATTATTTACAAAGTTTTTCTATCAACAATAGTGCTATCCTCTAATAAACCTCTTAAAAACATTTCTTCTTCATCTTCGCAAACTACTTCAACTTCTAATTAAATTATTTGTATAATAATTAATTTAAAAAATCCAATTAGTAATGCCTTACATGGTATTAAATGAGGGTATCTTTCTTTAAGCTTATCTAAATAATTATACTTTAAAATACGATTTACATTTTTAATAGAAATTATATTTTTAAATGTTACTTACAGGCACGTTAAATTTTTTTTTAGGATCAAGCATTTCAGGAATGCTTCTATTCATATTTTAAGCTATCCAATCATCTAATCCTTCTTCTGTAATATCTGCCCTAGCTACACCTTTTTTTCTTTCTTCTTAACTACAAGGAGGATATTACTCAAATTAATGAGCCTAATTTATAAATTTAGTTTTACTATATATGAAATCAATGGCATTTACTAATATAATTTAATCCTATAAATTTTAATTGGAAATTAAATCTTCGGATTACTATGGCTTGATAATTTTCAACTTTTGGATCTATTTATTTCTTGTTTGTTTCATATTTTCTATCTAAATATAATATATCTATTGGCTCTGAAAATTTTTTGAAAAACTTCCTTTTTTAGACTTCATTAAAGCTGTTTTTCACGCCTACTATATGGTCAGGTGTGTGATTTTTTGTCAATAAGCTGTCTTTTAAAGGAGGCTTCAGAGATGTTTGCCTGTTTGGTTATGAAGCATATTTGCTTTGCAAATTATTCATCTATTTTATATATGTCTTAATTAAAAAATAGTAATCACCTTAATAAAAACCAATTTTGTTTACTATATTATTTTTATTTGTATAGCACACATACATATAGCACTTTACATTAAATCAATCTAATTTTCAACAGAAAATATCTAAGTAATACAAATTAATTAATTAATAATTTGAAATTTTGAATGTTAAATAATGTGATCCCAAATTAAACTATCTTATAAAATTAAGAATAAATAATTTCCAATCATTTTTTTTAATTATTTCCATCCATTCTTTATTTATTTGGAATACTCTTTATTTACAATAAATTATATTGAAACATCTTTCTATTTAGTAATAGTAAGAATACATTAAATTTACTAAATTAAATGAATTTTTATTTTTAAAATATTTTTTATAATAAAAATAGACATTCATAAAAAATATTTATGGCTTTAAATATTTACTTTTGTTGTAATTTTTGGGAAAAAGATTATAGAAGTAAAACTTATAAAGAGAGGTTATATTTTAATTATCTTCAATTAATTCAATCAAAACTGTATCCTTTTTAAAACAAACACTTTTAATTGATTTGATTTAAATCTAAATAAATACCTTTCTCATCTTTTATATTTTATTAATTATTATTAATTTGTTGATATTTAAATAAAATTAAACTAGAATATTAATTGCTAAAGTCAAAAATCTCTAATATAAGAAAGAAAATATTGAAATGAGAATTTAATTTAAAATTAAATGATAATGCCTATGAGTTAATTAATTTGATTAAAGAAAGGTATTTGTTTCTTTGAGTTCATATTTAATCACCAGCACTTAAAATATGTTGATATTTGAATTATTTAAATACTTTCTTAAATATTATTACCGTAATAGTGTTTGAAGTTTAAGAAATAATGTACTTTGGTTATAAAACAATTTTTTTACTATTAATAGAAGGGAGTGACTGTATATTTTTCAGCCGAATTATTTTTTTTAAATATTCGAAATTAAAAAATAAAAAGTTTAAAATCATAAAAATTAAATGACATATCACCACCTGTACCTACATAGTTCGTGATATTTTAATTACAGGATTAGCAATATTTATACATATAAAAATATTAAATGCTTTTTTTAAGATTTTAGTTATTTATAAAATATACTTATAAGATAAACAATTTCAATTTATAATAATATATTTAAATTCAATTAAAATCCTCTTTTAAACTTTAATAATTAACAAAACATTTAGCATAATCTGTTTTGATTGTAGATTTTAAAATAGATTAAATTAAATTATTAAGAAATTTTTTAGAAAACTAAAAAATTAATTTACAAAAAATAAAATATTAAACTTACAAATTAATTAAAATGAAGAAATTTGTTATTTTAATTCAATCGTAATCTTCTTAATAATAGTAATCTTCTTGATCTCTTTACAAGACAGGCTTTTCATCTTCTGGATAATGCATGTCTTATTCTTCTAAATCATAATTTCTTTCTTCAGTTTCTTAAATGCGGACATTTTGAGTATTTTTCTATTAAGTGTATGATGATTATTTATTCTAAGATGATTAGAGTTATTAATATTATTTGCGTTCTTTATTATGTCCTATTTCACCAATGCTTTTTACTACTTATTTGATATTCTCTCTAAATATGAAAGCTAAAGCTAAAGCTGTTAAAATTAATCCAGCATAGAAAATTTATGTAAAAATAACACCCCAGTTTATTGAAGATGATGAATCAGTTTTTCCATTTTAACTATTTGATTACTACTATTACTATTAATATTAGCTAATAATCTCTTTTTATGCTTCTTTGAAGCTTTTATATTAATCTGTTTCTTCTTCAGTTCTAGGCACTGATATTTTTGGAGGACATTCTTTATATTCTGGACTTAAATCAACACCTCCTTAACAAAATACTCCTGGTATTTTTCTATATCCCTATTAAATTAAAGAATCCTTATAACAACGTCTAATAAAAAAATTCTAATTTTTACCTTTGAGACTAAGTAAGACCAACTACAATCTGCAGGAGGTTTAGCAAGATTATCAGGAGAATAATGCTCATTCATTGGAATACATTCTAATTCGTTTTCTTTTCTGTAGAAACCGAAGTCACATTCCCAATCTTCTTATGTGCATGGGCATTCTTCAATAACTGTTTTCTATTATTTATTGTTTTTTAATAAACTTTTTATCCTTAAAAAATTAATTACTTAATCTGTTGTGATAGAATTAAAGCATTTTGCATCAGGCTTTCTTCTAACATATTTAACTTTACGACCGAAAATACATTGTTCACCTTTAAAATTAGTAGGAATCCAGATTTCATAATCACTATTAGGTCTATTAGGATGTTCAGCTCCTACACAACCTCTAATGTGCAAATCTTATAAATCTACAGAAACAATCATAGAAGTTTCTGTTCCATTTCTTCCTTTTCCATAAACAACAAATCTCTGTTCCATATTGCTAGGCTCAGTAATTATTTAATCTATTTCAAATGGTAAAGCACTCAATTTATATTCGCTCCATGTTTTTCCTTCATCCCAACTGTATTTGATGATATTTGTTTTATTGGCAACTTTTAAATGTTAAAATATTAATTATTATTTTTTGTTTACATTTTTTTTTAAAATAATTAAATTTAATGATTTGTTTGCTATTTCTACTTTTTAAATAAATAATTTGTTCGATAAAAAATAAAATTACCAGAAGCAGCTACGATGATACCACCATGATCACCAATTTCAAAAATATGAGGACCCTTAAGAATTTCACGCCATTAGTGACCACCATCGTTTGAAAGATATGTGTTAAGAAGATTGAAGTTGTTTTCAAGATGAGTTCCAATGCTTCCTAATGCAACAATTAAACCAGGAGCGTTAGAGGAAGAATACATCTAAGATTTTTTATAATATGTTCTACCAGCTAAATGCAAACTGCATTCTCCACTGCAAACAACAGTCTTTCCATTCCATCTCTAAGTTAAAAATATAGATTAATTTGGAATATTATGCAATTTTATTTACCTATGAAGGAGCTCTAATTGGATGCCAACTAGAACCGCTGTCAAATGAAATGACTGATTTCCTATAATTAGTTAGTTCTTTGTGCAAATTCTTTTTATCTTTTGTTTATAATTTATTCTTTGCAGTGCTGATATCCATTTTTTTAACTTCGTTTCTTAATTTTTCAACTTTTTCAACATCATATGTATTTGCTATATAAACACCTTCATTGCTTTCTATCTATTTTTATTTTTTGTATATTTTATTAAATTTTGATTTAACCTACAAAAATTTTCTAAAAATTGAAAGAATCTATTTTAAGTCAATCACTATTTATTTCTCAATCTATTACTTTTTTGTCATTATATTTTTTTATATATCTAACAATTAATTAAGCTTATTTTATAAATTATTTTTTTTTACCTTTTCAAAGTCGCAATCTCCGTTTGGAGCTCTAACATTGTAAAGTAAAGCTAAAGTCAAATCATAACCTCTCCAATCAGAAACATAGATATTGCTTTACCACATATTTTGAGTTTCGTGGTGTATGGCAAGGAAAACCATGGCACCATCGCTCTTTAGAATTGTAAACGAAAGTTAATCAGTGTTTTCAAAGGGAAGCTTTAAGCTTTTGGGTTCAACATAGTAATTAAAATCGTCAAACATAGTTGCGATTTTCATATCATAGGTTCTTTTACTGTTTTTAGGCTTAACTGTTAAAAAGAGGAAGTACTCTGCTTAAAAGAAATTATCACCACCTTCTTAAACTGTGTGCATAGTTTTACCGAAGTCTTCAGTGTAAACTACATTACTTTATGCTATTTTTATTTGAATAAAGAAAATTATTGAGAGTTCCATTATAAATTTCAAACGTTTTACATTCTTATTGAACGGCCATTAAAATACCAGGACTGTCAACGTTGTAAAAGTTATTCATTCTATTCCTATTTATATTTAAAGTATAATCTATAAAAATACTCTCTATCAAACAAACAATATTTAGTACCATGAAGCTTCTAAAACTTTAGTAGCTAAGAATGTGAAAGTAACACCCGCATCTTAAGAAACGTAAAGATTTCTCATATTAGATTCACAATCTTCATCAAATCTCTTACATTCTATATTAGTGAAAGCTAATACCCAATTCTATTAAATAAAAAAATAAACTTTAGTCAAAGAAAATCCATTTTAAAAAATCAAATAGATCAATAGCTAAGTAGTTTGTTTGTTTGTTTGTTTGTTTACTTTATTTTTACGGTGAAATCTAAAATCAAACAAACCAGCAGGATGGTTTAACTTTTTCCAAGTCTTACCACATTCCTCAGAAACATAGCTGGTATCCTTGTGTCCCCAAATATAGACTGTTTTACCATCAACAGGAGAAATGGAAACTTCAGTAGAGAAAAATGGCTAATTCTTTTTTTAAAATTTGATATTAAATGGTTAATTCAAAATTAAATAATGCTAATTTAAAATGAGGTTTTACATTTGAACCATAAAAGGATTTAGTGACATGGACCCAACTTTTACCATAGTTTGTACTTTTAAAAACTTAACCTTCATCTGTAAGAACAAATATACGAGTATCGAATGATTCTTCAACTTCTTAATCAACAACAACACGGTCAGTTTCATCGTTATAAATTTCATTTGTACCACACCACTCGAATTCTAAAATACCTCCATCTACTTACTTTTAATAACTTTTTATAGCTTACTAAACCTTATCATCTGCAACATCATCTGCTGCCTAAATAGCAGTCAAGATGAAAATAGCAAATATAATTGCAATTTGCTAATTCCTTTTTATTTTCATTAATCCTTTTAATATGTTTTGTGATTATTTAATTTTTTTATTAATTAATTTTTAACTTTTTTTTTCTCACAAAGATATTTCTTAAATTTCTTTTTGTCAGACTTCCTCTGATTTCCTAACAAAGTAATTCTTACTTTTTTGTTAAAACATTTAAAAAAAAACAAAAATTTTTAATAATTTCTAAAACGTGTTTTATTTAATATAAATTCATGCATATGGCTAATATCTTACGACTTTTCTAAATATTTAATTTTATAAATCTAGATTCAACATAAATAGCGATCAACTTTTTTTTATGAGTCTTAAAAATCTCTACATTTAAAAACGAAAAATTATAAGTTCAGTCAACTCCAAGCTATTATAAGATAATCATCCATCTAAAATCAATACAGTCAATTTTTATTTTCTATATTTTCATAGTATAAATTTTTATATTTTAAATTGAAATTTTTTTAATTTTTCATTTTATTATAAAAATAGAATTAGCCAATTTGTAATTTAAGATATTAAAATTTAATATTTAAAATTAAATTTACTTAAAGGAAATAACATAAAAGTAAAACTTACCTTAAAAATTATGATTACCTGTCCAGAACATTTTTTAGCAATATAAAATATATATATCCAAAATTTTAAATAAAATTAAAAAAAACTTTGAATATATTCTGATATAAAAATAGTAAATACACAATACATATAAAAAAAAATTCAAATATTTGGTCAAATTTGATATTATTTAAGTTCATTATTAATTTTAATTAAATAAATAAAATATTTACAATCAATAGTGTAAACTTTTAAATGATAATTTTACTTTTAGATATAAATATAAACAAACAAAATAGAGTTATATAAAATTTATAAATAGTTTTAGAAATAATTCATTTTATTTTATTTTATTTGATGAAATTGTGTTATGATAAAAAGGAATTTACTTATTCTTCAATTAGAATACTCTCTAATTAGAATTTATAAATATTATAGTTTGTTGTATTTTTTTGAGACGTCTATGTCCACCAATAAAACTTAACAAAGTAATTTTTTAATTATTTATTTCAAATTTTAATATTAATTCAAAATGTTATTAAAATAATTTTTCTGAAATAATTGATAATTAAATGCCATGGAGAAGCATTATAAATTTAAATTAAAAAGGGTTTGCCGTTTATTAATTAGTAGGAGTTTTTTTTTCCATATATACACTAGTGAATTAACTAGATTTACTATTGTTATTTAGCTTTACAATATACAAGATTTTTTTTTTTTCAGCATAGTCTACAAAGAAAAACCTTCTTTCCTAAATATGTTTTGCACTCTCCGCAGTTATGTATATAATCTTTGCACTGTTTCTGCATAAAAGGAATAAATGCACAAGGAAAAAACAAAATACATAATCCAAGAGCTACAGAATAGGTACCGCACCCATACTCTTCTTCTACTTATGTGATCACAAGCTTATTACATTTAAAGCAATAAAGAGTTTATGGTAGATCAGAATCAGGAAATTGTTCGAACTTTAACTAATTTAAGCTTTTATTTAATTGCCTACTCAAAGGAGATGTTATTTAAATTTTATTATTTGCTGCTCTCATACTCGTAGGTGTTTAACAATAATTCTAATTTTGACTTATTTATGAATTTAATTAGAGTAAAGGAGTCATTAAAGGCACTCCATCTTGACTGATAGGTTAACCTATTGCAAAAGTTTCCATTTCAATCGGCTGTATTTAATTAAAATTTTATTTACTCTATACTATCTACTAATATGAACCTATACATTAACTGCTAGGAATTCTTATAACATTTATCTAATGGTTTGGAGTGCTCTATAAAGATTTTCTCATAACTAATTACTGACTTATATATTAATTAAAATTTTTGATTTAAATCTTTGTTTTATAAAATATAAACTACAAAATAAGGGAAATTAACATTCATATTGATTGAGGTAAGAATTGTCTAGTTAAATACTTTATTAGTAAAATAATTATGATTTAGATTATTTTAGTAATTAATCTAAAATCAATCAATGAATACTTAACTTTTATCATTTTTCTTTCCTTTCTCAGATTATTAAAAAAAAAGTCATTAATATATTTTCAAACTATTAATTTCTATATATTTTTAGGTAATTACTAGATCCATTCATACACTATATGATAATATCCAAACTTTTTCTTATGAGATTTTACCTTTTTCAAAAAGGATTTTTTTTCCCTCTTAATTTGCTAGAAAAATCTTAATATCCATTACGAGTCTTACATGTAACATCACAGCAAAGTGGGTTTGACTGCAAATTATTTCTTAAAAAATAAATATTATTTTTATTATAACTTATTCATTCTTGATATTTTTGATAAAAAATCTACTTTTTTTCGATTTAATTAATTGTAACAAGCAAAAGAGTAAGAAATAGCTTAGAAAAGTTAAAATAAAGTCTAAAATATATCTTAAATATTTAATGATAAAAAATAAATATTTAAAATCAATGTTATGAACATAGAAAAAATATTTAAAATTAAAGTTATGAACATAGAAAGATTACTAGATTCGTTTAATAAAAATAGAAAAAATATTTCTGAGTAATAAAATTTTATTGAAGTATTTCTTAAATTTATTAAAAAAAAGTATTTTATTTTTTGTTATATAATTAAACCAATAAATAAAAGAATAAATTCATTATAAAAAAATAACTCACAAAATATGCAAATATCATCTAAACTCTACTAGCCTAACACATTTTCTTATCACTTTACTTTTTTGCTTTTTAGACTTTTGCTATTTGAAATCACAAATTAAGTGACTTAATTAAGGGTTTTTGGAAATGGAATCAAAATAAGCTTAAATTATCTAATTTTTCATAAAAATTTCTATTTAAATTATTATTATAACACTTTTTAAGTTTTTTAAACTTTGCATACCATCAGATATTCCTTGAATCCCATCAAAATCGACATATACTTCATCTATTGTAAAAGAAAAATATTTCATATTAATCAAATACTTCAAGCCATATCCCAATATTTAAACTTCCTTATTTCCGATAGAATTGAATTTATCTATAATAAATGATAAATCTATAATATTTTATAAATTTTTAAACGAATTAGCTATTTCTTAAACCCCTAATAATCCTATATTGTTGAAACTTCCAAATTATAAATGCAAAATTTATAAATTTTATAACTTGTTTATTCCTTAAAACAACCCTTTAGTTCCTAAAGAACTGATATTATTTTGTAACCCAATATTTATGCTCAAGCTTTAGAGCTGAGTTAGGTATTAGAGAGCTTTTCCTATACTAGTTGTCCCTTTTTATCCAATACTATTACCTGCTAAAAAACTTATATCAAGCTTTTATAGCTAGTTTAAATTCCTAATACCTTTTGCGATACCTTTTGCACCTTCACTCTGTATGTTATTTAACTGGCATATTTACAAATCAAGTTCTTTTAAATTTTTCAAAAATATAAATGAATTTCCTATAAATTTAGCTCCTTAAGGTCCTATCATATTATTCCATCCAATAATTAAAGTTAATTTCAATAAATATGATAAATTTTAAAAGGATTAGCAGACACCACTGATACCAATTTCTCTAATATTGTTAAAGTCAAATTAAATTTTTAGCTCTTGCAAATTTTGAAAGTTTGATATAGATTAACCTATCTATAAAATTCCTTCTTAACCCAGATTTTCTTAACTTTAAATATGAAGTGCAAATCTTTTAATTTGATAAGAAACTAACAGTAAATTATCACAAAGGAAGCTCACTGATTACTAATCTATATTATCTCCACTAATAATTGTTAAATTTAATTCTTCAACAATGTTATCCTCTGAAAGACTTTCAAATTATTAATTTAAATTATCAATAAAAGAAATAATCTTCTTTTTAATGATAAAAGAACAAGTTTTATCAAATATTATAGATTTAATTGAATCTTAGCTCTAATATTCTTCAATCAAGCTGTTGAAATCAATTAAAAAATTTGTTAATTTGCTTTCCTCCAATTAACAATTTTTTTCATCCTCCATCTTCTTATATTTATTAATTTTAATAAATAATATAAATTTTTTAATTTTTATATTTTTTATCAAATTTGAAATTAAGAAAATTTATTCAAACGAAACAAAATTTGAATACATTCAATTTAATTAAATTGATCAGTTTTTTAATTCTTTTTGCTTTTTCAAATATAATAAATGAACAAAACTATTTTTTATTCTATTTTCATTCCTTAAAATGTAAAATTTATTTAAAATTATAAAAATTAATTTTATTCTAATCTTTAATTACTTATTTAAAATTTATTTCATCAAAAAAATTATTTTTATCTAAAAAAATTAATCAAATATTTTCAGCTGATAAATATTTTAATGGAGATTATTTTTTTGTTTGTAAAATTTTAAACAAAAAAAATGTGGATTTTAAGTCTCAAAAAATGAATGAAACCTAGATATTTAGAATACAAAAAATCCTTATAATTAAATATTTTACAGGGCTTTACAGTATCACAATTGAAAAAATTTGATATTAATTTCTTTCTCTTGTTTTAAATATATATTAATTAAAAGATTAGAGAAAATATTTTATAATTTAAAAAATATTTTATTTCTAAAAAATTTTTAGGAGTAATTATTTTCTCAGTTGAAATGTTATATTCAATTATAAAACAAGGTAATTTATATGTAAATATTTAATTTATTTAAGCTAATTTGTTTTATTTGTTTGAGGTAGGTAGAATTTAAAATATATTAACTATTTAATATATTATAAAATATTTTAAATTTAAAATTCAATTTTAAAAATTAATTTTTTTTTAATTTTAATTTTTAAGTTTTAGTATGCATACAATAGTAAACAAATATTTATCAATTTTTTAGCTTTTTCATATTAGTTTTTTTTATATTCAAATTCGTTTTTATTTTTGATAAAAACGATATCCAATTATATTTGCAATTTCACACAATTAATTAATTTACATTCATTTAACATTTATTAGGTATAACTAAATTTATAAAGATTTAGTTTCATAGAGAATAGCAATTATTACAAAAATGATTAAAATAAACAAATTTACAATAAGTTTAATAGTAATAACAACACTGTTTTTACAAGTCTCTCAATGCTCAAAGATAAATTTTGATATCTACCATACTACCGATGTAAAAAAATAGAAATATTTCATTCTTTTACTGATTTTTATGTAGAGAATGAAGTATAATTTATCAATAACATACATACATAGATAAAGGATATTTACAATCATTTTTTATTTA
Source organism: Tetrahymena thermophila SB210 (assembly GCF_000189635.1). Taxonomy (NCBI): domain Eukaryota; phylum Ciliophora; class Oligohymenophorea; order Hymenostomatida; family Tetrahymenidae; genus Tetrahymena; species Tetrahymena thermophila. Next base: position 225,660 of record NW_002476326.1, on the reverse strand, counting down.
AAATAAATTAGGAAATAAATCTACTACTTCAACAGCTAGATGGTAATTGTGAAGGCTATAGCTTAGTAATTTTTTTTGACTTCATATAATTGTTTATTTTATTTTACATTTAATTTAATAGAATTTGGCTAATGATGATCCTGATATTTATGAAGTCACTTTAAGCTCACTAGAAAGCGATAAACCACTTAAAGCACTTATAATTTTTGGCGAGCATCCAAGAGAATTAATATCACCTGAAACTGGTTTAAATTTTCTTAAATCTTTATGCGGATAAAGTTAATTTGGAGATTATGAACTAACACAAAAAATAAGGGATAACTATGATCTGAAGCTAATCATTAATTCAAATCCTAATTCTAGAAGATTAGTAGAAGAAGGTGATTATTGCAAGCGTGAAAATCCAAATTTTGTAGATATTAATAGAAATTGGGGTAGTCACTGGGAACATGTAAAATTTCTTAAAAATTGAATGTTTTAATATTTAATACATGAATATTATTTAGGTCTAAGATGAATAAAGGTAAGTTAATTCAGGCGAAGCTCCTTTTAGCGAAATAGAAACTTAGGTTTTAAAAAAAATAGCCACTGATTTTTCACCTAATGTTTTCATTTCAATTCACTCTGGTACTTTAGGTCTCTATACTCCTTATGCTTATACAAACTAAAGAGGTAAATAAATTAATTTTTATATCATTTGATTTTAATGTATTTATATTTTTTTAAATTTAAAATGTTTTATTGAAATAACTATGTTTATTTAAAATTAAATAGCTGAAAGAAATGAAGAACATATGATCAATATTGTGAGTGATATATAAAAAAAATATTGCAAAAATTGTAGTGTTGGAGCTGCTGGAAAAGAAGTAGGTTACCTTTGTCCTGGAACTTGTTTGGACTATATTTATGAAACCCTTGAAGCTGATTATTCTTTTGCATTTGAAATTTATTCAAACGAAAATGAAATTCATTAAGCTCTTGAAGGTAGTAGCTTTTTACAAATGAGATCTAGAAATCAAAGACTTCGTCATACTTTTAGAAGAAGCGAATAATTCCGTCCATCATCGTGTTTCCTTCAATCCAGGTATTCTTTTTTTCAAAAATATTTTGTTAAAATATTTTTTTAATAGTTCTGAATCAAGCAACGATACTGATTCCGATAGTTTATCAGATCTTTTTTCAGATAGTTATTAACAGTGCTTCTTATTTTTTAATCCTGAATCTCATGATGATTATGATTTTGTTATTGATAATTGGACAAAGGTAAATAAATATAATGAAAAACATATTTTAATTTATTTAAAAATATTAGGCTCTTTATGAGACTCTTAACCATGTTACTGATAACAAAACCTTATGAAAACATTTAATTTAAATATATTTAATACATAAATAAATGTTAATTATTTTATTCCTCATTTTATTTTTTCATTTTTTCTATTGTAAAATTTCAATTTTATCCAATTTAATTTTTAAATTTAATTATTAAAAAGTTTAAAATAATTTAATAAAAAATAGAATAAAATGTTAAATCTTTGAAATACATGTTTTAAAATATTTACATTTAATATATTGTCTATGAATAATATGTTAAATAAACTTGGTTAAATATATTTTTTTAAAATATATTATTTAGCAATTTTTTTGAAAAAAATTGTTTAGTATATTATCTTGATCGTTTAAATAAATGTTAATTATTTATTTTACATATTTAGATATTTTATATTGAATTAATAGTTTAATAAAGATATATTTTTTGAAATAAATGTAATATTTTAGATGATAGAAATTAAAAATTAATGTAAAATTTAGTGTATTAAATTAAGAATTATTTATTAGATTGATAAATCTTTTGGTTATTATCAAGTTTTCAAATCATTATTTTAAAAACGTCAGAAAGAATACTATATAAAATTTTACTATATTTATTATTATTTTCATGTCAAAATATAAAATTGATGAAGCAAAAATAAGAAGCTCTGATGCATTTAAAAATTTATAAGAAGCCTACGAAAGCACTCTTCAAATGAAGACTGATTTAATTCATTCCAGAATCTCTGCTGGTTTAAATCATGGACTTGCAATAGGCTATTTGAGTCATTGTATGAATTTATTCAATATTTAAATATTTTAATTTATTTATTTTTAAAGGTTTTTTACTTTCAAAAAATGAGCTATGAATTAAAATGCTATCATTTATATTTTTAATAATTCTATTTGTTAATAGTAGGAGCAAATCCTGATAAAAACCAATATATAGCGCCAACTTTATTGGGAACGGGAAGCAATTAATATGGTTAATTAGGAAAATAAGTGAATACAGTCTATACAAATAATTAAGATAGAGAAGTAAACACTAAACAAATTTTATAATAGAAAGAGTTTTTCTAACTTTTTATTACATTTAAATTCTTAAAAGCGATTTGAAAAGATTTTTTTGGTTCATAATTAAGAAGAATATTATCCTATTTAAGTTTGCTGTGGCTACAGTTTTTCTTTAATTTTGGCTATTGAAGGTAAAAATTTGTAATGGTTGGATAAACTAACATAGGCTAAAGCTGAAAAATATGAAAAATCAGAGTATTAAAACATTAAATAAGAAATGTTTTAGGAATTATTAAGCAAAACTAAAATATTCTTTGCTGGAGAGATCGGCATTCATTAAGAAGACAATCCAGCTATAATTAAAACTGAGAAAAAAAGGAATTTTTTAAGACATCCAACTAAACTCAAAACACGAAATTTTGATAGAAACGTTTTAAGAATAGATTTAGGTCAAAAAAATCATACTATTGTTGATAGTAATTAGTATTCAGAAAATGATGCACTGCTTGCTAACAATCAAGTAATTCTAGACATAGAAGAGAATAATTATTCTGACGATGACGAAGACGATGATAATGACACAAAAACTTTTACAAATAGAGAACAAGAAATAAAGCACGAAGAAGTAGATATATTCATTTCAAATAATATAATTGATAATAAATGATTTAAATAAATATCTTAGAAATATTACAAATACTGTATCAGTGATGTTGTTTAGTTACCTAAAGGAATAGGGGGAAGAAAAACCTTTGTAGTTTAGATCTGTTGTGGACTCAATTTTTGTCTCATTTTAACTTATAATTTCTAAGTCTTAGCATGGGGAGATAACTCCTATGGTAATATAGGCACAGGTGATTTGGATTATTAGGAGAAACCAAAAATCATTTAGTTTGATGAAAACAAAGGAGATGATTCTAGAATTTAATTTATCTCATGTGGTGCAAATCACTGTGCTGCAGTATCACTTTCAGGAAAACTTTATACATGGGGATAAGGTTAAAAATCAATATTCTTATACAGCTACCTAAAATTATTATTATTTATTTAAAGGTATTTAAGGCTAGCTTGGTCACTAAAATGTGATGAACTTAAGTATCCCTACAGCAGTAAAAAGTGAGTTGTAAGAAAAGAAGGTAGTTTACGTTTCTTGTGGCGGAGCTCATACAGTTTGTTTGACAAACGAAGGATATGCCTATTCATTTGGTAATAATAAATTAATCATTTAAATAAACTATTTTTTGTTGTTATTTTTTTAGACTTCAAATGAAATTTTAGCAGACGAAAATCTTAAATAAATCATAAAAAATGGGTTAATTTATCAAATAAATTTTTAAGTTGCCTTATGAAGCTTTACTAGATCAATATCAAACATTCTTAAAAAAATTTATATTATTTTTAATAGGAAATAATAAAAATGGATAGCTAGGATTGGGTGACTAAGAGTAAAGAAATGTTCCTGTGAAGATACAAAAACTGTAGAATTATTTTATAGTAAATGTAGTCTGCGGTATGAATAATACATTTATACTTACTTAGGTGGGTAAAATATTTGCTTGTGGAAGTAATTAGCATAATAAACTAGGTTTGGATCAGCTATTTTATTAAAAAGATAATTTTTTAAACCCTATTGATTTAGATATAAATTTTTTGAAGGGTGTTAACAATCCTAACTTAAAAGACGTTTATATCTACTAAATAGCAGCCTCTCCACACTTTACCTATGCACTAAGCAACTAAGGTTTGCTAACTACTTGGGGATTGTAAGTAAATGATTGTCTTGGAAGAAGCATAGATAACTACATTTCGGAAAAAATGAAAAATTTGAGTAAGAATCGTACAAATATGCTGATTCCTTGCTCTACTAAATTTAGGAATTAAATAGATTCGTATACTACTTATCATAAATTTTATTATCCGATTCAGAACTCTACAATATTTAGGGCAAGTGAAAAGGATTTTATCTCAAACGATATTGTTGATATTGAGTTAGGTGTCTTTCATACTATGGCTCTAACTAATGCAGGAGAAATCTATGTATGGGGAAGCAACCAAATGTGTCAGCATGGATGCATAAGTAATATTATAAGACAGGAATATGATGAATCAAACGAGAAAAACATCAACATTATATAAAATGATATATCAAAAGAAACTCTTCCTTCAGTCGTATCATTCTTTAACATCAAGGAAAATAGACGTATAACTTATATTGCAGCTGGATACGAATATTGCATGGCTATAGAAAATAAACGTTTGGTTTATGCATGGGGACGTAATACTGATGGATAGTTAGGAATAGGAAAAACTCAATATTATGTTGAATCTCCTCAAATGGTACTTGGTTTAGAAGGAAATTTAATGAAAGCTATTGCTTGTGGAGAAAATCATACTCTTTTTTTAACTGATACTGGGTAAGTTTACTCTTGTGGGTCAAGCAAAGATGGAAAATTAGGGTTAGGTAACAGGACAAACACTTAGCTTTAACCACAATTGATTACCAATTTATCAAAAGTAGAGTAAATTTCTTGCGGTTAATCTCATTCTATGGCTTTAGCTTAAGATGATTTCTTTAAATAAGATGATGACGAGGAGCATGCAAGATAGATAAACGTTAAAATGGTAAAATTTTTTAAACACAAGGTATTTATTTAAAAGAATTCTCATTAAAGGTAGTTTATACATGGGGAAATGCATGGGAAAGTAAACTTGGACATGGAGATAGAGAAAATTTATATGAACCAACAAAAATTCAATCAAATTATTTATTTAAATACATATCTGCAGGATCTCACCATAGTGCTGCACTAACTACAGATGATAATCTTGTTGTGTGGGGACCATACAAATATTTTGGTCATACAAAACCTGATGAGAATATAAAAGGAAAAAAAGTTATTACAACCCAGCACGAATATCATGAATTTATGAAGCCCACTCTCCATCCAAAAATAACTGAAAAAGTGAGACATGTATGTCTTGGTGACAAAACTACTTTTATAGTGGCTAAAAAAGACAATAAAATATATCAGTATGGAATATTTGAAACAGATTTCAAAGAGTTGTTAAAAATTCATAAAAATAACAACGAACACATTCTTGAAAAAATATTACCTTTTAGAGGAGGTACAGGAGATCAGGAATACTATGAAGTACCTGTGAATGAAATTAAAAAAATTGCTGTTTCTAAAGATCATGTTGCCGTCATTGGCAAAAACTAAGTTTACACTTGGGGCTATGACAATTTAACTGGAAGATTAGGACATGGATACATGTTTAAAGATACGTAAAAATTTTTATTTTTGCAAAGTTTTGATTTAGTTAGCAATGTTTAATTTATACTAGAAATAAAAATCAAATCGAAAACATTCAAAATGAGGAATAGGCTGAAGCTGATTAGCGCTAGAAACCTTAACATGATTTAACTAAAAAACTGGAAAAGCCTGAATATTGTAATTATATCAACAAATATCTTCAAGAGCAGCTTAAAATATTTCAGTAAAATCATAAAATATCTTCTTATTATTGACTAATTAAAATTGATTTTTTTATAAAGAAAAAAGCAATAGCAAGGAAATGAAGAAGCAGAAGAAGAAGGAGAGAAATCAAGTGATGACGACTCTGACCCAAGAGCAGATGAAGAAAAAGGTTTCGAAGATTAAAATAGAGAAGATAAAAAATCTTCAAAACAATATACTTAGATTAGATCAATGTAAGGAACTAAAGTTAATACTGTAAAATCAGTAACTGTGATCAGCAGCGCAACTCACGATAACAGATAACAAACTTAATTTTTTAACAGAGACAATCAAAATAGATAAAACACAATGAGATCAAAGAAAGGTATTTTTTTTTAAGATTTCATTTTAACCATTTCTATTAAAAAATGAACAAATTTTTAAGAAATAATTTTGTTATTATTGTTAATAAAATAAATTTATTTTGATAATTTAAAATAAATAGCTTTGACCATTGTACAAAATTAGAACATTTTTTTAATAAACAATAAATAAAACAACCAACAATTATACGAATAGTTTTTCTAAAATCCTTTAAATGTGAAATCTACTTATGAAAAATTAACTGCAAGAGATAAACCTGACCTCTACTCAATATTATCAGAATAGTATGGGCTTTTAAATGAAGAACGTATTCTTTATGTATATGATAAAGTTACTGCTCTTTAAGGAGAAATATTTTTGAGATACTAAATTTGCTAGTAGCACTTGAACCATAACAAGGCTTTCAAAAGAGCAGCTTAGTCTTAAGTTTTAAAAAGAATTGCTAGTTAGCCTTTCAATATTTCTTATTCTGAAAAAAATAGTAATATTTTGCTCAAGTAGGACTAATATTAGCCTTTTTTGTCTAATAAATTTTAGTAAAACTTCATTTTTAATGCTAATATAGATTTTATTTTTATATTATTTAATAAGTTATAAAAAGCTATTCACTTTAATGCAACTTCATCCATGCTATTTGATTAAAATATATGAGAAGAAAATGGATAAAGATTAGTTTATCTAATTAGTCAAAGAGACGTTTGGGGAATTAGAAAATAGTGCAAGGAAATAGAGACTGTATACTGAGTTATGTAAAAAAATATTATATATTGACTTAAAGGAGAATAACAGCATAAAGGATTCTCGTAAGCCTCTAGTTTTGAATACAGATAAAAATAGTTCTTTCAGTTATGTGTTTGTTAAATTATTTATTCATTTTTATGAGAGTATGTCTGATTTAATTTAGCTGAATAGAAAGTTTAGATTAAAAGTTGTTAAGACTTTAGAAGATTTAATTCAAACTAATTCTTCAAAATATCAAGTATCTGAAGACTTATTTGTTTTAGATAGAAAGCATATTGCTGAAAGTGGTGATTATTATAAAACTGATGAATAAATAAAAGAACAGCTTGACAGAAACTAATATTCTGTGAAAGAGTATTTGTAGCATTTCTTTAAAGATAGAGATTTCTTATAAGCAGCAAGTAGTTAAAAAGTTATTATGTGTGAAAAGTTAAGAGAGCTTATAGGTTTTGCGATTGAATATATCCAATAGAAAAGACCTTTTGAAATTATTGAAAACATTTAGTACTGTATTTTAGGTAATATTATATTAAAACTGATCAAAAATAATAATTTATATTTAAGGAATTATATTTTAGAGTATGTTAGATAGTTGCTAAAGCTTATACTCCAACTAGTAAATCTATTGATATAACACTGCTAAAAAAGATTTATTAATTATAATCATATAAAAAATATATAGAAATGGAAGCAATTTCGAGTGGATTATCAAAGCTATTAAAATGTATATCTTTCTAGATGAAAAGGGTATTTAAAATTATTAATAATATTTAAAAAGCTTTAATTTAATTCTATGATTAAAAGAATTTTTAATTTTATTCTAGGATTAAAAGAATGTTTTATTTTAAGATTAAAAAATGTTTAATTTTAAAAAGTTAGTGTATCATTCATTATTAAATCTTAATATAATGTTTAATTTTATTTTAAGATTTAAAAAATGTTAAATTTTATTGTAAAAATTTAAAATAGATAAAAAGAATTAGGATATAAATATCTTCATAGAATACATAAAGTAGTAAGATGATGAAAGAAGCAAAATATACGAACTATTAGTTGGAAAGTCTTTGCCTAAAAAATAAATATCATATTATAATTTTATCTAAGATATTTACAGTCATTCTATTGAGGTAAAAAACTTTAGTAAAATGATATGCATATATAAAATAATTCTAAATTGATTATAAAAAGAACTAAGACGATTATGCCTTAATATCACTGAGCACTCTAGAAAAGTTAACAAAATTTGTCTAAAGAGTGAATATTCAATTCAATCCTAAAGAAGAAGAGGATTTCTTTTTCAAAGTATATTAAATTATCTTTTTAAATATTTACTTAATCTTACATTTTTGTAAAAGTGTTGCAAAAGTCTTAAAGATGAGTAACCTAATTTTGTTACGTCAACTGTAGAAAAGTAGCATGAACAATTAAAAGTTAAAATAAAACTAGAAACTAGACAATTATTTTACTCATCTAACCAATTTTTAAAAAAATGCAGTGATTGTGAAACAGTCTTGCAAAGAGATTTCTTAAGAAGTCATGATATGGATGTAAAAGAATAGTTTTAAATGTTTAATCCTTCGAGTTTAGAATCTTGCATAGTGAAATTGGTGCAAGTGATAACCAAGTAAAATTATGATGATTTATTAGCTGGAAAGCAGTAAATTCAGCATTTGTGTGGTAAATTTATTGCTAAGTTATAGAATAAGGCTAATAAAGATGGAAAAAATTTGGTTTAAAATATTTAAATTGTTAAAAATTTTAGTAAAGCATTCGAAAATGCTTACGAATTAGAATATTCTAATGAGAGTGTAACTAACCAACTTTTATTAAAAAAAAATATATAAATTAAATAATTTTTTTTTTATAGCAATCAGAAAAACTGATTATCCCTTCTGATTTAAGCAAGCAAGTTCTTAAAAGTTTAATAAACAGAATTGATAACTAGATTAATCAAGTTGTTAAATATTACAATAAAATGGAAACTCTCTATAGAGTTTATTTTAGCATCAAAACAGTTCTAGATAAATTCATTTCAAATGTAGATATAGCAAAATCTTAGCAATTTAAAATAATCACAAACAGCTACTACGGCATAGCGAATAGAGTAAACATTAGTTGAAAATATTTAATTAAATATTTTTAAATTTTAAATGTCAAAAGGATTTAGAAAAGGTTATTGAGAGAGACCCAATAGCTATTACCAGCAAAATTTCGGCTTCAATTCACGGGATGGATCTAAGTACTTTTCTTTATGAAAACATAGACGTCTTTTCTAATAAAAAGCTTAATAATATCAAGGATGATTGTAATTTTAAAGAAAATATTTAAAAGAAATAATAAACAAATTTTATAAAAATTAGATTAGAAAAATAAAATTAAAGACCATTTCATATAACTAAATATGTTTGGAGAATATTCAATTTATTAGCTTAAGTAAAAGGGAGTTATAAAATCTATAGATGATGAAGTAGTAGATATACTTAAGACTTATTTACCAAATAAAAATAGTCTTAAATCGTAATTTAAAATTAATTTCTATTATTACTAAATTTTTAAAAAATCTTTAGGAAAAAAAAATAAAAGAAAGATATCAAATCAGATATCGAGAAGTGCTTGTTTTATATTTTTAATGACTATGGAAATAAATATGTGAGTGTAGATGTAGTATATAAAGGCGGAGAAATTAGTATTTTGACTATTCTATGTGGATTAAAAGGAAGCAAAGAACTTAGAATAGATCACTTTAGAATTGATAGAGATACTATCCTTTCTCTAAGAAAATAGCGAATCAGAGAAGACATTTCAAAATAAACGTATAAATTTTGAAATTAAAAATTAAAATTAACATTTTTTATGAATAAAAGATAATTTTTAAGTTCAATAAAAATTAATCAATTTTTTCAAACATTAAATAAAGGATTAAATTTGGATTCACTACTTTTTAGAAGAGTTAATTGCTAAAATTATTAGAAAAAATGGAGGATCATTACAGTGTTTATGAATATATTTATTCAAGCAATAATTGTACTGTATGATTAACAAAATATTTATTCTTTGAACAAAATATTATTCATTTTATTAAGTACAGTGATCAAAAATTCCTTTATTTCAAATTCAATTACTGTATATTTACCATTATTTGTAGCTTATTTATTTATTTTTTATGTAAAAATTGAGAGTATTTTTAAATCTAAAGAATATAAAAAATTCAATTATTTATTGTAAAGTTACTATTATTTTTAACTTATTTATTTATTTTTTATGTAAATATTGAGAGTATTTTTTAAATCTTAAGAAAATAAAATAGAGATAGGGAGAGACAATTTAATTTTTTTCTCAGATTTTTTGTATTTACCATTATTGGTAGCTTATTTATTTATTTTTATGTAAAAATAAATTGAGAGTATTTTTTAAATCTCAAGAATATAACAAATAAAATTATAGTATATTTACTATTATTTGTAGTTTATTTATTTATTAATTTATTTATTTTTTATGTAAAAATTGAGAGTATTTTTTAAACTAAAGAATATAAATGAGAGGTAGGGTGAGACAATTAAATTTATTTCTCAGATTTTTTTAAAAAAAAAAGATTTATAATAAAATATGTTATTAACGCCAAATATATAAACCTGTTTTAAAATTTACCTTAGTATTATGCTTAAATTTAAGTAAAACGCAAAAATTTGCATCAATAATTTTATGAACATAAACATATTTATTAATTTATTTATTTATTAACAACTATATAATAAACACACAAATTTTGTTTTGATTAATGTTAAAAAATTTGAAATTATTTAAGATTCGAAGATTTGTTTATTAATTCTGCTTCTTAAGTTAAAATGTAAACAAAGTTAAATGAGAATCAAATACGTTTAAGCGGAGCATATAAGGTTATAGATAGGCTTTATGATAATCCCAATCCAACCTTGATTCCTGATATTTTCCACAAGAGAATTTCAAGTGGACTCAAACATAATTTAGCCATTTTTTATAATAAAAGTAAATCTGTTTTCTTAAAAATTTGTTATTTCAACATTTATTTATAACTTATTGCCATTATTTAAAAATTATTTTTTATTGATCATTAAAATAAATTTTATGAATTAGCTGTTTAAGATTAGATATAACCTTGTCTCTGCGGATGGGGAGACAACTCTTTATAATAATTGGGAATAGATTTAACAGGAAATTCTGAGGCATCATTTGTAAAATGAATATTTTGTTTTTACTACCCTAATTAATTTTGAAGATTGGGATTGATATCATATTTTAAATAATTTTATTTAGAAATAAATTTCAAATGATGTTAAATATGATCAATTATTTTTAAATAAGAAATTAATATGGAAATTATTAGGAAAGCCCGAGACCAATTTTTTTAGAGTATAGAAAAAATCAGTATTATCCTCTTTCTGTAAGCAGTGGTTTAAACCATTCTCTTATTTTAGCTGTAAGAAGTGCACTTGTAGAGGAGCACTAAAAGGCTTTAAATGACATAGAAATTTAAAGCAAAATGGGAATTAACTAGTAAGAAATAATGGATTAATTAAAAAATGATTTTATGGAAGATATAAAATTATTTTATACTGGTAGAATTGAATATTCTGATTTATAAAATTAAGACTTATGCATATATGAATTCAAATAGTAGAAATAAGAAGATTATATTGAAAATTTTGATAATGGTATGAGTATATAAATAAAAAATCCTGATCATGTTAACGTAATTAGTAATTTCAACTCTCCTATGGAAAGTGCTACTAATTTACCATTATTGGAAGATGTTCATTCTGAAAATAAAAAGATTACTATCTAACTAACGCCAAATTAGGAAATATAACAACTCCAAAAATAAAATTATTTAACTTCAAAAATGAAAACAATTAAAAGAGCTCTAAGTAGAGAAGATGATTCAATTTATTTAAATACTCCTAAAAATAATTAAATGTATAGGGATTCTTTTGAAATTAATATTTAATCAGTAAATAAATTATTATTAAAGAATGAATTAATCTTTTATTGATTATTTTTAAACTATAAAATACTAAAATTGTAAGTATTTATTTATTTATTTATTTACCTTTTTTTATTTATTAAAAGAACACAAAAGTTGACTACAGATTTATTATTGATGAAGTTGTTGAAATAACTTAAATAAAAGGTTTTAGTATGTTTTCTGTTATATAAATTGCTTGTGGATGGTCTTTTTGTATGATATTAACTCGCAGTCACTAATTATTCTCTTGGGGAGATAATAGGTCCGGTAATTTAGGATTGGGAGATACCAGATATAGAATTAAACCTTCTCTTGTTTTATTGGAATTCGGCAAACCATTTTAAGTAAGATTTATTGATTGCTAAGCATAACACTCTGCCGCAATTTAATTAGATGGGAAGCTGTATACTTGGGGCTAAGGTAAAATAAATCTTTGAATATTGTTTAAAAAATAAATAATATTTTTAATAAAATATTGAATATTATTTTTATAATGAAAGGATTAAATGGTTAGCTTGGAATAAATGCTTAATCGAATATGCTTTTACCTTAAAGAGTAGGTGGAATACTTGAATAAAAAAATATTACTTAAGTATCTTGCGGAGTATTTCACATGGCATGCATAACAAATGATGGATTCTGTTATACTTGGGGTAAAGTTTATTTAGTTTTAAAATTATTTTCTTAAAAATTACTTTTTAGGATCAAATACGAATGGATAATTAGGACTAGATAAAGATCTGCCTTAGATAAATTATCCTTGTGTTGTCGAAAGGCTTTAGAGCTATTTTATTATATAAGTGACCTGTGGCTATAATAATACATTTTTTTTCTCTCAGAATGGTAGATTATATGGATGTGGAAGTAATCAGCATAATAAAATTGGATTAGATTATAATAACTATTCCAAAAACAGTAAAAATATTTACTTACCTGTAGAATTAAACAACACCTTTTTAAAAGGAGTTTCGTTTTCTAAAATTAATGATTTGTATATTTACTAAATTTAATCATCATTTCATAGTACATTTGCCCTCTCAAATAAAGGCTATTTGACTAGTTGGGGATTGAATGTTTAGGGAATATTAGGAAGAAAAATATCTACTTTTTCATCCTAGGAATTATGTGGTCTAGATATAGACTATGATGATAAAGTTGAAGGCTATATTCCTTAACGATACGAAAACTCTTTTATACCAAATCGTGTATAAATTGACTATTTAGGATTTAATTAGTAGATTTTTGTGCCTATCTATAATCAGTAGTTGTACAGAGCTAAAAAGAGAGACTTCATATCAAGTGAATTTGTAGATGTTTAACTTGGTACTTTTCATTCTATGGCTTTAACAAATGCAGGCGAATTATATATTTGGGGTAGTAATGAGTCTAGTCAGCACGCAGTTGATGACTTATAGATTGAATAGGCTTATGTTGATTAAGCAATAAGCAAAATTAAAATAAATGTTTAAACATTAGTAACCTCATCTTTGCCTAGTTTAGTAAATTTCTTTGATATTAAAGAAAATAGGAGAGTTTCTTTTATAGCTTGTGGAGCAGAGTATTGTATGGCTATAGAAAATAGAAGAAAAGTATATGGGTGGGGGAAAAATGACTAAGGATAACTAGGTATAGGAGCTATATCTACTATAGTGCACAAGCCAACTGAAGTACAAGGATTAGAAGGTTTACTTATGAAATAAGTGGCTTGTGGATAAGTTCACACATTATTTCTTTCCGAAGAAGGCTGCGTGTATTCATGTGGCTCACCGACTGATGGTAAACTCGGATTAGGAAAGAGAGATGCTATATAATTATTCCCAATGAAAATATAGAGTCTAGCCAAAATTGATAAGGTAGCTTGTGGATATACACACTCTCTTGCTCTTGGAGAAGATGTATATGTTGATGAAGATTTTGATGATTTTAACTTATTACAAAATGAATTCAACAAAAAGGTAAAAAGATTTTATTATTCAAATTATTTCATTTTTTCTAATAAAAATATAAAATTCAATAAAAGATCATTTTTTTAAAATTATTCAAAAATCTTTAAAATTCTTTTTTACAAAAAAAATTATTTATTTATTTATTTTTTAGGTAGTTTATAGCTGGGGGAGTGCATATGAAAGCAAGCTGGGTCATGGAGAAAAGGAAAATCTTTTTGAGCCTAATAGAATATAAGCAAACTTTAGCTTCAGAGATATATTTGCTGGTGGTCATCATAGTGCTGCTATAGATAAGGAACATAATTTAATAGTATGGGGACCTTATATATATTTTGGTTATTAAAAGCCCGAAGAAAAGAATAAAAAAAATTATAGGTAAGATGTAAATGAGTTTATCAGACCTACGCTTCATCCTAGATAGTAATTGATACAGCAAGTTTAAAAAGTAGCCTTAGGAGATAAATATAGCATTGTCCTAAATAATATAAACCAAATATTTTAATGGGGTGTCTTTGATAAGACTTATGAAAATAAATGTAAAGAGAACCCAAATTTAACAAGGAATTAAATAAACGAATCTCTTATGATAAATATTTAAAAAATTAATGCTCCTTCTTCGACAATTACTCAAATTGCAGTCGCTAATAACCATGCTGCCTTAATTTCGAAAAATTAGCTTTACACATGGGGATATGATATGAACACTGGCAGACTTAGTTAGGGATATGAATTCTATGATCAGTAAAATATTTATAACATTTTATTGCTTTTGTACAAAATAGAAAGGTATTTTACTAAATATTAATTAATTTAAAAAGATAATTAGAGGAGTAAAAGATGATAGATGATGTTTACTAGGAAGATTAACAAGAAAATTAATAAAAAGAGAAAGCATAAATTACAGATTTGAATAATTTAGTTGAACATCCTTAATCTTGTTAGTATTTAAACAGGTTTATGTTTGACAAGCTGAATATTTTTAAGTAAATTTTGGAAATTAAAATTTTTTAATAACTTTAAATAAAAATAAAGCACTTTATAAAAGCAGAAACATGCTTAACTGAAGAAAAAACAGCACCATAAAATTCAAAATTTTGAATAAAATAAATATAAAGAAAGCTACAATGATCTTCCATAAGATTTTTAGGTAGAAGAAGAAATAGAAGAAGATGATGAAGATGGTATTGGCGTAAAGGATATTGAAGAAGATGTAATGGCTGATTTTAATGACCTAGAAAAGAAAAAAAGAAGGGACTAACTTAGAAAATAGACTGAGATAAGAATAAAGAAATAGGAGCAAAGATAAAAATAGCACCAATTATCAATATAATAGCAACAATAGTAAACATCAATATAAGTTAAGTCTTCTGATATAAGAAAAAGGACATTTATGAAACCCAGTACTTATAAAACCATTCTTTATGAGTCATCTATGGTCGAATAGAGTCAATCTAAAATTTTAGGGTCATTTAATTAAAATACAAAAGAATTTAAAAAATTCAAGACATTAGAAAAAATGTGTAAAATTATATTTTAAGTTTAGGATTAATTTATTTATTTATTTATTATTGGTTTTTTAGATAAAACTAGTAAGAATAACAGCCCAGCTGAAAAAAATAAAATGGATCTCTCATTAAGCCTCCAAAAACACTAGATTGTACAAATAGATATTAATGATTTTTACACTGATCCAATTAGAAATAACACTTTGTACTAAGAAATTATGCTTTAAGGAAAACCTGAGCTAATGGCTTTAATAAAAGATGAAGACGGATATGGAATTTTTGCTTTCAATAATATTATCAACTTGTATGATAAAGTTCTTAATATTTAGAATGAAGTGAAGATGGATTTCAGCAAATACAAGGAGTACATGGAATAGCAAATCAAAATGAAAACAGTCATCTAGTCTAAAATATTTAAAAGAATTTAAGAACCTCCATTCCAAATTTCAGAAAAGAGCAATGAAAAAAATATTATCAGTGAAGCTTATTTGAATCACAAGTTATCGTAATTTAGTTTTTATTTCTTGATTTTAGTCTTATAATATTAAAAAATAGATACTCTTACTTACTAACACAATTGACTACTCATCCTTGCTATCTCATTAAGATTTATGAATCAAAAAAAATGAAGGAAGACGATTTTTTTAATATTGTAAAAGATATTTTTAACGAAATCGAATCTAATACCAGATTACAGAAAGTTTATATCGATATTTGCAAAAAAGTTCTTCACTTAGATATAAGAAAGAAGTCTCTCAAAAATAGCAATTTTTCTTTAGATTTAAATAAAGATACATCTCTCAGCTACACATTTGTGAAACTTTTCTAGTTGCTGTATGAATCATTTACATAAAATATGCTAATAAACAGAAATTTCAGGATATTTTTGAGATAAAAAGTATTAGACTACTGCAGTTCTGATACAGGTTCAAATTCAATAATTTAATAAACTTTGTTTGTTCTCAAAAAGGATATCATTATCAATATTCATGGACATTCCAATGAAGAAATAATAAAATCTGTTTGTATATAAAACGCATACAAAATAACACAATTTTTTGATTAAATTCTTCCATTATTAAATTTTAACGCTAATAAAAATGATACTACCATCAAAGGAGCTCTTCCAGAAAAGATTAGAGAGTTAATATAATTCTCATCAGACATGATTCTCAAAAAGATTGGAGAAGAAAATGAAGATAAGTTAAACTAAAAGTTTTTATGTAAATAATTTGAAATTATTAAAAGGAAAAATTAAATCATTAAAAAAAAACAGATATGATTACATCGAACATCTTTAATTATTGTGAACAAAATATAGATAGATCAAACTTGTAATAAAAATTTTTAATTTATTTTGCAAACCAACCATTTAGATATTTTCTTATTTGTTTCTAACTAAAAATAGGCTTCTTAAGTACAACTTTGATTCAATAATATCAATTTTCAGGCAGTTTATAAATGGAGACTTAGGTGGTAATGATAAAATTAAGAATAATCGATAAAAATTTAAATTTAAATATTAAAAGAATCATAGTCAGAAGAATATTAGGTCATCAACACTTACATCAAGGCTAAAGAGATAGAAAAAGATATAATTTACAAAAAACTAATGGGCAAAAAGAAATAGAGAAAAATAAATAATGGCTATGAAAATATCACAGAAGTATATACCGGCTCTACTAAAGTAAATTTATTTTAGCTGTAGCTATTTATTTTAAGTTTAAATTAATAGTACTAGGATGATAAAATTTTAGTGAATTTATCAACTCTAAGCAAACTAACTAAATTCCTTCACAAAAATCCAATTTATCTCAAATAAAACTCTTCTGAAGACTTTATTTTTTAAGTAAAATAGATAAAATTTTCATTTAAATTAAAAATTAAATAATTTTTTATTTAGCTAATTGAATAACTCTCTAAAGATACAACTAGTTTTATATATCAAGAGTTGGATTAAAAAGATGAAAAAAGAGTGTGTGTTAAGCTAAAAAATAGGTTATTTTATCACTTTGAAACTGAAGGGTTTAAGAGGTGTACAGATTGTGGTATATATCTGCCTTAATCTCACTTAAAAAGCTCTGATCATAATTTAATAGAAAGATTTTTAATATATAATCCTGAAGAAATAGAAAGCTTAGCAATATAGTTTATTAAAAGAATACCTAACAAATCAACCTATGACTAAATATTTGGTGGAAAAATATAGTTTGAACAATTTATTAATAAATAAATATCCAATTTTTATAGAGAAGGATAAATTTTAGATGCAAAGGCTTTATAAAACTTTAAGAAGAAATTTGATAATTATATCCTTCAAAAACAAAATGAGGAATCTGTAAGTATTTATTTCTTGACACATTTTTGAAAAATTAATCAACAATAATTTTTTTGGAAAATAAATTTCTATTATATTTTTTCAATTATTTAAAAAATTACATTAAGCAATAAAAAAAAGCAATATTATAAAATATAATTTTATTTAGATATTTGTGTTGTGATTTTTTATTTTTTAACTAATTAAAAAGTATGACTTTGAATCTGCTTAATAGAAAAACCCTTAATTGGAATATTTATAATCTCTTAAAAGATTGCTAGATAAAAAGACTATGCAAATTTTATCATATTATCAGAAAATGCAGAGTCTTTATAGGGTATTTTTTGAATTAAGGAAAAGTCTATAGGATTAAATAAAATTAATTCCTGTCAAGAAAGGTTAATAGTTTTTGATTTTAAATAATTGCCACTTTGGATTAGCTAATACCGTACTTTAATTTTTATAAAAAAATATATTAAATATTTTATTGTATCTTAGGAATTATAATAATTGTTAGATTCAAATCCTAATTCTGTTATTGAAAAAGTTTAAAGCTAGCTTCATAGTAAAGATATGAGCAAAGACATTTATGCCAACATTGATTTCTTTTCTAAACACAACTTAAATAAAGTTATTTAAAATAGTAAAATAATTATTTAATTTCAATCAAAAAGTTTGTTGCTTTTATTTTAAATTTGACTTTAAAAAACTTTAGTTAAGAATTAAAATATGAGCGGAGATTTTGTAAGCATTTACATGTTTGGTGAATACTCTTACAACTCTTTAAAGCTTAAAAAAGTTGTTAAACAAATAGATGATAAAATTATTACTTACATAAGTGAATATGTTGGCTTTAAAAAAATGTAATTATTTTCTTTAATGAATGTATATAAAATATTAACATTGATTTACCATAAAAGTAAAAGCGTGGAGTAAATTGAAGATTGCTTGTTTTATATAATATCTAATTTCGAGAAAAACAAAATTACAATTGATGCAGTATACAAAGAATAAGGATCAAGTATTCTTAATGCAATATGTGGAGGTAAGAAGTTTAAGCAGTTCAGAATTGATCATTTTACTATTACTCCTGACCAATTAAAAGATATGAGAAAATAAAGTCTCACATAAGAAGGATCAAAGCTAAAGTAAATAAATAAATAAATCAATCTTTAATTTTAGTTTTTAATTGCAATACTATTTTATAAATAGTTTGAAATTAGGGTATACAACATTTTTGTTGAAAGGATTTCTCAAATTGATAGGAAAAATAGAGGACAACAAAACCATTTACCAACAAATTTATATCAGCAATTCACTTTGAAAAAACTATTTAAATCTTTAGAAAAAATATTCATGCACTACCTAACGAAATAATAAACAAAAAAATATAAATCCATCCATCCATCCCTACATTAAAATTTTCCATTACAAATAAACTAACTTACTAATAAAAAAACTACCTACTTAATTACTATAATAAATACTAGTAAATTTCAAAAAATTAATTTTTTTTGAAACAGACCAATAAAACAAAAATTAATAAATGAATTAATTTAGTGTATATTTCTATTCTAATTTTGTATTTTTACTCTGTTTTTATGACCTAATATAAATTTTTTTTAAATATTTACAAATATAATTAAAATTAACCTATTTATAAAATTATTAAGTAAATAATTTATTATTTTGCAAACAGTATTTATAAATATAAATTTTTATTATAGAAAACTAAAAAAAAAGATAATATAAATTTTAAAATATTAATGAAGAAAATAAAATAATTTTTTTAAAGATTTATCTTCTTTAATAATTTTAATTTTTTTTTTCAAATAAAAAAAATAGATATACAAAATAATATATCAACTCAACTCAAACAAATAATTGAGCTAAGATAGAATTCTTTTTAATCTAATTTTTAGAAATAATAATTAAAAAAATAATTATAATAATTTGTTAGGTGTTTATTGATAGACTTATTTAATCAAAACAAAAAATGAATTATATATTTATAGATTCCTATTCTGATTATAATAAATAATTAAGTTAATTAATTTAACTTTATATGGTTTTTACTTTACTTACTAAATATAAAGAAAGATTTGTTTGTTACTTCCTATTTTTATATTTATTATATCATTACTCTTATTCATAATCTTGATTTATAGGGATCAATCTTAGAATTAATTTTTGCTATCCTGCAATAGCATAGTCTTAAACATAATGTGATTTTGCTACATCATAAGAAATTATTTTCCCTACAGGGCTTATGAAATACAATTACTTCTAAAATTTTAATTGATCAAACGATTCTCCTTTTAATATGGAAAGTTATATAATGATGTCTTTGAAGGTTGAATCATTGTTAATCCAAAGAATTATAATTTGTTCGAATAATGGACATTCCAAAAATATTTATTGACTTTTTTCAAATATCTCATAAGGTATTCGTTTTGCGCATGACTTTCTTCTGCAATTAGGACAATTGGCTACTTTACACATTTTATGATTGAGTAAACTATTATAGCAAGAAATATGAAAGATATGATCGCAATTCAATTATAAGGGAAGTTGGTCTCCATTTGAAAATTCATCACTTAGACAAATAGAACAAGTAAAGAAACTCTTATCGTACTTTTTTAAAACACTCATTTATAATTAAAAAAGTAGGCAAAATTTGAAAGAAACTAATTTTTAAAAAGTTTTCTAATCTGATGAATTTAATTAATATTCTAACTCTTTAATTAATTAAAAATTTATAACATTTAAGGTAGATACTTTTTTAAATTTTTGCAAAATAAACTAATTATAATTTAAATTGTTTTATCAAACATTTTCTCATTTTTAAATTTTAAAAGTATTTTCTTTTTTTTTAATTTTAAGCTTCACAATTTTTTGTAAATTTACTTACATATTTAGTTTAATTTTTAAATTTTTTGTAGTATTTCAAATTTTATTCAAATACATTAAAAAGTATTTTCTTCTTGAATAGAATAAAATAATTTTCCTGCGATATCATAGTCTTTAACATAATATGATTCGGCTACATTATAAGAAATTATTTTCTTCGCAGGGTTTATGAAATATGATATAAATTTTCAATTTATCAAATGATTCTCCTTTTATTATGGAAAGTTATTTAATGATGTCTTCGAAAGTTAAATCATGGTTAATCCAAAGGACGATGATTTATTTGGAAAATGGACATTCCAAAAATATTTTTGACTTTTTTCAAATATCTCATAAGGTATTCGCTTTGCACACGACTTTCTTCTGCAGCTAGGGTAACTGGCTTACTTTACACTATTTATAATTGAGTAAAATATTATAGCAAGAAATATAAAAGATATGATCACAATTTAATTATAAGGTAAGTTGCTCTCCATTTCAAAATTCATCACTTTGACAAATAGAGCAAGTAAAGAAAATCTTATCGTACTTTTTTAAAACACTCATTTATAATTAAAAAAGTAGGCAAAATTTGAAAGAAACTAATTTTGAAAAAGTTTTCTAATCTGGTGAATTTAATTAATATTCTAACTCTCTAATTAATTAAAAAATTATAACATTAAAGGTAGATACGTTTTTATATTTTTGCAAATAAACTAATTATAATTTAATTTATTTTATCAAATATTTTCTCTTTTTTAAATCTTAAAAGTATTTTCTTTTTTTTAATTTTAAGCCTCACAATTTTTTGTAAATTTACTTACATATTTAGTTTAATTTAAAAATTTTTCTTAGTATTTCAAATTTTATTCAAATACATTAAAAAGTATTTTCTTCTTTAATGTAATAAAATAATTTTTTTGTTTAAATTTCTTACTTAATTTACCAAATATTATTAAAATTAATTTTAAGATTTAAAAAAATAATACCCAATATTATAGAGAGCTATCATTTTTAAAGTTCTAATAATTATATATTTAAAAATTTATATATTAATATAAAGTTTTTTAATAATGAGTATTAAGAAAATTTCATTGTAAATAAAGTTTAAAAAATTACAAATCTTTAAACAAACAATGTATTTGATCAAAAAATAATATATTAAAATATTTAATTTACATATCAAGAATATATACCGTGTTCCTCATTAATTCTCACCAACCTACTCACAATCTTTTTAAACATAAAATGGAGTTCAAAATTTCGGGAAAAATGGTGAAAATTAAAAGGGGTGAGAATTAATGAGGATTTACGTCATGATTAAATCAATTAATTAAAAATATTTTTCATTTAAAAATAAAATTAAAAAAATTTAACTTAATTAATAACAAACTGAAAAACAGATAATAAATAGATAAATAAAAATATTGATAATTCATATTTATAAAAGCAGTAATTAAAGCTTTCAATTTTCATCTATTAATTAATCATAACCTGCTTTGGTAGATTAGCTAGGAGGAGGGTTTATTTTAATTTATATTCTGTCAAAAGGATTCTCCTATTAAGCTTATGCTTCTTGTTTAGGAGCAGCGTCATTCTTAAAGTGAGAGCTTAAATCATTTTCTGAAGGCAATAAATCAGGGTTTTAGAATGGTTTTCCATCAAAAGAGTCATCTATATTATTGCCTCTACTAGTTACTTCAACTTAGGTAGTATCTTGTACTCCAATAGAAGAGTCGTTAAGCTTTTCCTAAGCACGTTATTTTCTTCTTTCACGTTACATTTCAATGTCTCTCCATTTATGGGAAACTTCTAAACCTTATTACATGCTTTTGTATTTTCTCCAGAAAAGGCAGGTAGTCATGCAGAAGAAAATCATGATTAGTATGCATGCAAACAAGAAAGCATATACACTAGCTTCGCCTTAGACAAATACTTACACTTTTCCAACTTAAGAATTCTCATAGAAGACTTTCATCTCCTTCAAATCTTTATTTGGTATGCTTGAGATAGTTGCAACAACACTAAGGTAATATACTTTGTCATCATCATCAAGATTAATATTGAATTTTATATCTTAAGAGTCTTGCAAATCGAAATAGAGTGTCTTTTGCTTGACATTATCTTCTTATAAAACTAATTTTGGATCAACATTATTCTTAAAGTGAAGTTAGTTCTTAGCGTCGTGCTCATAGTAGTTTTTAGCGCCACATTTGCCCAAAACGTTTAATATTTCGACATCAGTAGAATATATTACATCATATTGCACCTTTGCTTTATTTCTAATCTATTTATTTTTTTTTAAATTGTTAAATAAATTATTAGTTTTTTATTTATTTATTTTTTTTTTTACTTCATCTGAACAAGAAGAGCACATAATAGGTGTAAAGGTAATTTCAGTTTAGCCACCTACTTTTCTCTTATGATAGATCACGCCTTCATTACCTGCAACAATAGTATTATGAGGAATCAATTTTTATTGTGTGAAAAAGTCAGGACGAAGTTTAAAGAAAGACTCTTCTAATGATGTTTTTACTGAGAAGAAAACAGGTCCTTTAAAAATAAATGTTATTAGTTAATTATTCCATTTTTAATAAAAAAATCGTATAAATACCTTTATTCACTTTGAAGCTAAAGACATTTGAAGATCCTGGAACAGATTTAAACTCAGCATTATATTCTTGTTATAAGAAATCATCATAGTCCTAAGTTGTGCCAAGTATGAAATCACCAGTGCAATGAGTAATAGTAAGAGTAATGTAACCGTTCTTAGGAGCAATAACTTCATAATAATTAATAGATTTAGCAGTCATAGCATGTTCTATCTAGTAAGTAAGAGGTACTAAAAGCATATCTCTTGAATTTATTGATAAACTTATGTTTAATGTTTTAGTTTGATGCTCATTAGTAAAAACTATTTCATATGTACCATTTCTTTCAGGGAGACCATAAGAAAGTGAATTATCATGAGAAGATATTAATTCAAGAGGTATAGGATCTCTAGTTATATCCTTGTAATCTTATCTATTCTTCATCAAATCGTGATAACCCATCACAGTCAAGTGGTTTTCCATAGAGAAAAATTTAGAATGAGAGAATACATTTAATCTAGCTGGTGCTTCAAATTCGAAATGATGATATCTATTTTAGATTTTATTAAAAATTTTTGCCCAAAAAATAATCTTTTATTTTTAAATGAAATAAATTTAATGGAATAATAAAAAATATTTTTTTTAATTTTTATTCACAACAATATTTTTTATCTAATTTTCATTTAATAATTATATGAATTTTTAACCAAATTCAATTCATATTTTATTTTTTTTTAAATAATTTAAAATTAAAATTAGAAAAAATATTATCAATAAATAAATAATAAACCGCTTTCATTAGAATATAATTTGCTTTCTTTATATATTTAAAAAATTAATTTATAAATTCAATTAATGGAAACATCTCTTTAAAGTTAAGGTTTTTCTCTTTCAAAAATATTTTTAATAGTTTTATTCAATTTTAAAAATTGTGATGCCTTTTTAAAATGTAATTCAACAGCTTTAAATAAAAAAAGAGAGTTAATTTCAATGAAAATAATTACAAGTAAGTTATCTTTTTTTGAGGGGGAATACTGCTACCCATAATCTAACCATCATAAATGTATCTATATTCGTCTCCAGCACTAAATACCAAAGAATAGTTAGCGGCAATACCTCTCTTGTCAACATTCTTAACACATAAGTAAATTTCTGATTCATAGAAGAATTCACTTAAGTCATCAAATTGGCTATTTTAATCATAATTAAACTTTTTATCTGGGTTTTTATTTGCATTTGGTATTTTAGTGGGCTTATTAAATAAATTAACACTTTTATCATCTTCAAGGTCTTGTCTTGGTCTAATAGTTTTATGTATAAATTTATCACTTGGATTAACTTTCAGAGGACCGATGTAATCTTTAATTATATAAGAATAACGATAGCTGTAGTAAAGTTCTACTTCACCGTTTATTGAATTCAATGTAATCTAAGTCTCTTCATCACTGTCTACAGAGAGTCTATATAAGTTTATACCTTTACTATCGACTGAATCTATAATCTAACGACCTTCTTATAACCATGTAAAGTCTTATTGTAACAAAACACTCAAGAAAGCATGAGTTTCAGCTTTGTTATCTACTTCTAATCCAATAATATACAAGCAGTTTAAGCAGTAAAGCTTAGTGTCATTACGAGATATGTGAATTACAGAAGAAGATTCACCTGCAGTATGCTAGTCATCTATTTAAGGAGTGACTTCTTATAGGCACTTTTGGAAATCTTGGAAACTTGAAGTCTTTGCTTTTTTACAGACACGAAGCTGCATATCAGGGAAACCAATTTCACGAGATAGTTTTATTTAGAAATCTGTATCTGTGAAATGGAAATATTTAAAGTATTTAGTCTAACCATCCTTTAAATATAATTCTTAAGGTATTCCATGCATTACGTCAATTACATTATTATTTCCTTGCATAGCAACCATAATAAATTTACCAGCTGATTCAGATACACAAGTAACTTCAATTATCAAAACAGGATTTCTTTCAGCTGTAATATTTTACTTTTTCATAACCGAAAGTAACTTTTTATTGCTGATTTCCAAATAGTTTGAATATGAAACAACATCAAATGTTTCACCAGCTACACTAGGATACCTGTTGTGGGTGTCGTCTTTAATAATAGCTCCTATAGCCTTTATGATTAAAATATAAAAAATAAATAATTAAATAAAAATAAAAAAATTTTATTAATTACTGCTTTTCCAGAAAGAGTGGTCATAGATATTTAAATTGAGTCATTTTCTGCCAATATGTTTTTAAGATTAAGATAAAAGAATTTGGATTGCTAATTATCAATGGTAAATTCAAGCTATTAGTTAAAATGCAAATCACTGTAAATAGTGCTAACGAGGATAGTATACTTGTCATTAATTCTATCTAAAGAAACTTTATCTGCTGGGTTTTCTTCAATATCGACAGTGTGATCACCACCATCATTAGGAAGTCCCTTATAGTAGCTAAGAGAAATCAATACGACACAATCAGGCCAGCACTTATCCAAAGCTTGAGCTTAGAAAGTTATAGAATGCGAATTATGGATTCCAGAAGTAAAGTGGTATTTAGCTAAATTTTCTGCATCAGATGAATTAGGGAAAGGTAAATTCATGGGAGTTAATTTATCTGAATTCTTAAAGATATAAACATTAAACCCAGTATGTCCATAAATGGACGAAGCAAAGATGTTAAGAGAGTGATCCTTATTTGTGGGGAAAAAGTAAAAGTTAGTATGAGCATCAATAAAATGAATTCCGTCTTAAAATTAAATTCCCTCTTTTAACTCAATAGCAGTACTTCTATTCCAAACAGTCAAAGAAAACGAAATGAACAAATTCATTTTGCTTTAGATCGATATAAAGACATCACAAGAGGTCTTCTATTTGCATAATTTATCTACGTCCTCAGCCTTAAGGAGGTATTGACTGATAGAAAAGTCATACTTTAAAATAAATAAATAAATAAATAAATAAATAAATAAATAAATAATTTATTTGTTTTTAAATTAAAAAGATAACTTACATTAAATTCATAAGATTCGCCTTCTTCAAATGGAGCACTGCCTACCTTCATTAAAACTTTCAAACTTTTGTTAGCGTGGTCATTAGAATGAGTTGAGATAATATAAGACATGCCTGAGTTACTAAGATGGATTTAATATAATTTTTGATCTTCTGGTTCCAGCATATCATTAATCGTATTACCTAGTTCAACTACTTTGGTGTGAGCATCTGAAGTGATATGTAATTAGTACTATATTTCATTAGAGCTTGAAAATCCATCTCTAACAGTAGGGAGAATATCAAAAGCGTGTTCAGTGGCCATTAAGCAGATCTTGTAGACAGCATTTTTTTTAAATTAAAGATCATTCCTAGAAATAAAAAGGACACCATTATTAGAGGACCACATAAACCCATTATCACCTTCATATGGCATACTACCATCGTTGTTAGCCATAATCACTATTTTATCTTTAGCTCCGCGGACATTGATTTCAATATCTTCAAATGGGTAATTTTTCTATTCTTCCTCTGATAAAGAAGAATAAGGATCGAAAATGAAGTATTGCTTGTTCTAATTTTTAGTTAACTATCCATAATAAATAGAACCACTTTAAACCTAAGTTATTAAAGTCTAATCAACTCTGTCAACCTTTATTTTTAATATAAACAAATAAAATTAAAATACTAATTTAATTTTTAATTGAATTTTATTTATTTGTTGTATTTTTTTTTCTTCTTTTATTTAAAATTAGATTGAAGTTGAAATTTAAAACTATTTTTTTTTATAATCTTTAATAGATAAAGCTTAAGTCAAAGTTTGAGTTTTATTTAAATAACAATTTACTTCAACGATAACTGTG
Source organism: Tetrahymena thermophila SB210 (assembly GCF_000189635.1). Classification (NCBI taxonomy): domain Eukaryota; phylum Ciliophora; class Oligohymenophorea; order Hymenostomatida; family Tetrahymenidae; genus Tetrahymena; species Tetrahymena thermophila. The sequence continues at coordinate 198,641 of NW_002476326.1, read as the reverse complement.
TAGATTGTTGCTGTATAACCGTAGATTCCAACATAAACAACTCCTCTTTGAGTATTTTTGTTATTTATGACTATAGGCTTTGTGTTTATTCCTTTGTAAAGTACCTTACCTTTACAATCAGGAGTGGGATGCATGCATTCATTTTCTACTGAAGCATATAACTGGACGTGTGGAGAAGAAGTCTTAACCGAAATAGATTTAATGTCAGATGTTTTATCAATGAAAAGTGCATAAAACTAGTATTCATCAATGTTAATTTGGTTTTCAAAAATTTTATTTTCAGTTAACTTAAATTATTGATCCTTGAATTAGCTAGTGAATACTTCCAATAAATATTCTGTGTCTTATTAACTGTTAGTTGGTATTAAACCAATAATATATTGACATGTTTCTTTATTTTAGTCTGAGCAGTTGGGAATAAACTAAATTGTTTTAGTTTAGTAATCTATTTCCAAGTTAGATGTTTTAGACTCCATTTAATTTTTGTTGTCATTGGTATAGAGCTCAGAAATACAATCAGTAGATTTGCATTCTCTTAAATAGAGATTAGATCCGCCACTAATATTTCTTAAGTCAACCTTGATATACTCATCAGCACTCCTAGGAGAATGTAAGATTATGTTGACTATATCATCTCCTTTCACTTTTCCTCCAATTAATTCGTTTAGCTTAATTTCAGGCAAACTCTTTTTCGAGGACTATTTTATTTTAATATTAAAAAAATTTATGCCTTTTTAACTAATTTATGTCAATTATTTACCTAAATCTCAAATTTAAAGAAGCCTGAATCAACCTTTGATTGTAAACCAAAATAATAAAAAGAATTTTTATCGATATTAACTTTTTATGCTGTCCTTTATGAAACAACCAAAGAGTATTACTTGTTAACTTGGCTATCAGATTCTTTTGATTCGTATTCTATGCTTGGAGAGAAGATTGTATTCCAAAATGATTAAGCCATAGATTAGTTTTGTAAGCAACTTGCAAAAATATTGACTTCTCCTTACTTCAAATCATACCATTTAAATATAAACTTGATATAATCATACTCCTAAAAATTGCTAACGTTAAGTTAATAAGCTAAGTTCTTTGGGAACTATGTTTTTTCAAAGTAATCAGTATATACTTTATTTATTTCAATAGTTTCAAAGTCAGTATAATGCTTATATTTAATCATGATATTATTATTTTTCTTACCAGAATAAATTGCATAATATGCTATTTCACCCTTATTGTTATAATCAACAGTATAACGAATATTTGTAAGAATTATATCTCCTACTATCTTAGTTACTGTGTTTGCAACTTTCTATGGTAAAAAATATTATACCGAAGTATCATTTACCTTATAAGAAAGTCCACTTTGAAGTCTGGTTTCTATTACAGTTCTTGTAGGTAAGAATTCTGATGGGATAATTTCTATTCAATTTAAAAAATAAATATATAAATGATCAATAATAGAATAAGTTAATTTATGAATTTTCTGAATGATAATTGTATATTTTAACAAATAAAGTTTACTGTATCTCACTAATATGATGTCTTATTCGTATGTAATTTCTAATTAATCTTTGTCTGTATCTAATGCAGTTGGCTTGATTTTATAAACTTTTAAGCTAGCAGAGCATGGGGTTTCTACGCATGTAAAGTTTACTGCTTTAACTTAAGAAACATTTTTCAGATATAAGCATTTTTGGTTAGCTTTCTTCATTTGGCAAGAAGAGTGATCAGAGTTTTTAAACTCCATAATTGAGCTTTCGCCTTCTTTCTTTTCTTCTAAAGTACCTAACTGAATCTAGATATTATTGAATGCCTTTTCATTGCTAAATATTTGAAAAACTAGTGCCTAATCTTCATTTGGGCTGGATTCTAATTCAAATACTTAGCTATCATTTTTATCCTTTAAAGATATTTCATTAATTTCGGTTCCTAATTTCAGAATACTTTTTTATGTGTAAATAAGCTAGCTAATAAGTAAGATCAGAAACAACACTTTTATTCTCATCTTACAAAACTTTCAATAAATTCTTAGAAAACTAGTATTATTAATTTACTCCTTTAACTTTTTTGATTTTCTTTTTACTTATTTCAAAGGAAAATATATCTTTTTAAAAATTTTTAATTTTTTAAATTATTAAAAATATTAAATAATTAATTTATTGATTTTCAATTTATGTTTGTTTGTGTTTGTTTTTTTTAAATTTTTCCTTATTAGGTTTAATAAACTAAGATTAGTAATTAGTAAATTTTAAATACTTCTTAGTTGATTCTATTTGTAGATTAATATTTTTTAGATATTTCGTTTTTCATAAGAAAAATATCTATTTATCAATAATTATTATTTTCTATCTTAAACAACATATTAAAAATAAATTTCAATAATAAAAAAATATATAACAAGTTATAAAAATAATTTGATAATCTGTCCTTTCAAATATTATATTAATATATAATAATTTGGCATATACATTAAGTATGTTTATAATTATAAATCTTTCATTAAATATTTATTTTCATCATTAATAATTGAGAAATATTTTCAGATAAACTTATTATTAAATTTTAAATTAATTCATCATTTATTGATCAAATAATAGATTTATCTGTAATTAGTGACAATTTTCTAAAAAAGAATTAAAATTGTCTCATAATTATTGATTAAGGAAATTTATTCAGATAAAATTAATTATTTATTATTATATTTTAAAATAATTGATAGATTGATTAATTATATAATAGATATATCTATGAATATCAAAAAAAATTAATTATCATAAAATTGTTGATTGAGATTTAGATAAAAATATTATTATTTTTAAAATAATTGATATTATTTCAATAAAAATTTTATTATTTTATTAATAGAGTTTTAAATAAATATAAAATAATTTTATCTGAATACAAATTTTAAATCAATAATCCTAATAATATTTGTTAATTTATTATTTTAATTTAAAATTTTTTATTTATTTAATTGAGATATTTTATAAAAATTAATTTTATTTTTTAGTTCAATTAAACAAAATTAAAGAGAAATTTACAAAATAATTTAGAGTTAACCAAAAATGTTTTAAAAGATTTAGTAAATCTAAAAAATTGAATGTAATTTTAATTATATTAGTTTTTTTTATGTCAACATTTAAATTTTGATAATAAGAGTTAAATGTGCGATAAAAATGAATAAATAAATCTATTTGTGCTTATAAATTATCATTTATGAAATTAAAGTAAAAAAAAAATTATGTTAATTTTAAATTATTTGATCAAAAATACCGTTTGAATTATTCAAACATTTTTAAGTTAAAAACTTGATAAATTTGAAAAATGTGTTATGAAATCAACCAATTGATTTGAATAACAATTAAATTAATAAGCTCGCTAGCTTTTTAATCAATTAAAACTTTCAAAAAAACAAACAAAAATACTAGCTTGCAATTAATATTTAGAACAAATAATCAAAAAGAAAACCAATTAATTAATTAATATAAATCTTTAAATAATAGTAAACATTCCAAATTTTAGTTATTTTTAAATAGATACACTAGTCTACTTAATATTTAAAGATTAGCACAAAGTTATTTTATAAAAATATTCAATAAGTGATATTATTTAGAGATTATGGAAAATATTTAAGTAGCTCTTCGTATCAGACCTATTAATTAGCAAGAAGTAGAGAATAATGACTTTGAAGTATGGAGTACATTGGCTAATGATGAAGTCGGAATTTCTGCAGAGAAGTATACAGACTTAATCCGCATGCGTAAAATAGCTCCAGGATAAAAGACATCATATCTATTTAGTAATTTTAAAATTAATACCATCAAATAATTTTGTTTTATTATTTTTTTCATAAACATCTCATTTGTTTGGAGTGTATTGAAGCAAAATGATGTTAATTTAATTTACTAAATTTGAAAAGTAGTGATAATTTTATGAAAATTAATATGATATTTTTATTTATTTAACAAGTTTCTATTTGTTATAGCATGAAATAGTATTTAAAACTTCTTTTTTTTATGAAAAATCTTTGAAAAGAGTTTTAAAAACCAATTGATTTAAGTAATTTGTAATAATTCTACTTTAATATGTAAAAGATAAATGTTTTGATTAGAGGTCTTAAAACACTGAAATTTATGAATAAATTGTTAAAAGAATAGCTCTTTCTTCTCTTAAAGGAATTAATGGAACTGTTTTTATGTATGGACAAACTGGGAGTGGCAAAACCTTTACTATGTTGGGGTAAAATAGAGAAGATATTTTAACTTACAAGAATAGTAATACTTAGCAATAGTAAATTTAGAATGGAAGAAATTCATCAAAATTAATTGGAGATCCCTTAAGCCCTAAAAATATGATCACAAAAGACCCCTCTTCACGTCTATCTCGGTAGTAGTCGTCTTCAAACAATTTGGTTAATTACTAAAAAGGTAATAGTTATCAGTAGTAATAGCATACCTAATAATAATATGGATCTAAAAGCTCTCCTAAATAAAGAGACTCTGCTTCTTTAAATAATAATAATAAAGAAAATTAAGATATTTCTGGGTATTTAAATTAGTTTGGAGTTCAAAATACTCTTCGCTACACTAATTAAATTAACGAAAAAGGAGGCTACTCAAATTACACAGGAATAGGTGCTTTTAGAAATAGCGTTTTTACTTTCTCTCCTATAAACTAGAGAGAAAATATTAATAATAAAAAAAACTCTAACTAATAATCTACTGCAGGTGCATCTTATCGTTCTTAAAATGTAACTCCTGATAAATATCTTACTAATAACTCTTAAAAATCTCAAGCTGTTATTTTAAATTCATAGAATACTCATGAAGTATTTCAAGACTCTCAAGGATTTAACTAAAAATCAAATTTAGATGGAACTAGCTTCTTTTCTTAGACTTTAAGCAGCAGCAATCAATACGGAATTCTCATACTCTCTCTCATTGATATTTTCAAAGAAATATAAAATGTAATTGTTATTTAAAATGATATTCATCTTCTCTTAATATATTTTTATATATTTTTAGTCTCCCAATAATTAATTCTTGTTAAGATGTTCTTACGTTGAAATATATACTGACTTTGTTTATGATCTCTTGAAACCTTTTGATAAACTTACAGAGACTCTGTAAATAGGTGAAGATTACAATGTAAAGAAGACAATTTTATTTTTACACTATATTTATGTTAAAACAAAATTCAAATAAATAAATTTAGAAAGAGTTTTTTATCAAAGGTGCTGTTGAAGAAATAGTTAGCTCTATTGATGAAATCCTTTAACTTTTAAAATATGGAGAATATAACAGACATTATACATCCACCGCTATGAACCATGTTTCTTCTAGGTCACATACTATTTTTAGACTTGTAATCAATCATTTAATTGAAAAAATAAAATTTGATAAGTAAAAGTATAATGAAATTTAAATTTTCTTATTAAAAAATAGTATGTACGAGCAATGCCAAAAGATCTTACTAATGGTAATCAAGGAATAACAGAGTCGATATTAGTAATTATTCAATTTTAACATATTTTTAATATAAAAAAATTATTTTATTTAGAATTTTGTTGACCTTGCTGGAAGCGAAAAAATAAGTATTCATCACACAAATAGTAAAAGTTCAAATAATCTTATAGCTGGGAATAATTCAAATGTAAATAGTTAGCTTAAAGAGCGTTAAATTGAAAGCAAGACAATAAATAAGAGTCTTTTCTTCTTAACTTAAGTTATAAGTCTAAAAAGCCAAGGCAAATAGGAATCTCATATCCCATATAGGAATAGCCCTTTAACTAAAATTTTAAGAAGTTCACTTGGAGGAAATAGTCGAACAGCTATTATTTTGTGTTTAAATCCTTGTTTATCTTAATTAGAATAATCCGCAAGTACGCTAAGATTTGGCCTAAACGCAAAAAAAATAGAAAATTAAGTCAAGCAAAATGTAATCTAACTATAAAATAATGATATTCTTTAAAGCATGATTAAGGAATACGAAACAAGAATTGTTGAGCTAGAATCAGAGAAAAATGTGAGTAAAGTAAATTCTGAAAACCTTGTCAAAATGATTTAAACTCTTATTGAATAAAAAAACAATCTTGAAAAAACAATAAAGGCAAAAGAATTATTTGATAAATAACAAAATGTGTAAATTTAAGGTATTCTTGGTAAGAAAAAAAGGAGCATTCACCAAGATTTTATTCACCTTGACAATGTTGGGTTAATTAAAGTAACAAAAATTATCTTTTTTCATAAATAAAATTGTTTTTTTTTCAAAAGATTGCTTTTGAAGAAATTAACGAAGGCATTTAAGACAAGCCGAATTCATTTAGAGATATTAGCAAAGAAATTCATGGAAATAAATGTGCTATGAGAAAACTGAAGAACTTAACTGAATAAAAAAAAATGTTAGAAGAATAAGTGTAAAGTCTTAAATATTAAGTATAACACAAAACATCCGAATCCAGCTATCTAGTATAAAGACTAGAAAAAAAATTAGCAAGCAAAAAAAGAAAACTTGTAAAAAATAATTAATGATGAATCAAATATAATAATTTATTTTATAAATAATCAGTAAACAATGAAGGCAAATAAAATAACTCTGGGTATCGAAAACTCAAGGTTGAAGTAAGAGCTTGCCCTTTACAGAAACTAAAATATAGAAGGGTTAAAGAAATTAAGTGTTTCTAAGTTAGAAAAATTGGAAAAAAATGTTGAAATTCTTTTGAAAAATGTCAGAAATTAAATGAGTGCTTTGGCTATAAAGCGTGAATTTGAAGGAGATCCCTAGATTTTGCAAAGAATTAATAAGACCCTTTAGTTAAAAGAATTGATGGATTGTGAATTGCTAGAGTTAGCTAATGATTTTTTTGAACCTAATCTTTAGCTAAATACCTCAATTTGTGATGAAGATGATTCTTTTATAAATTTAAATGACAACAATAATTTTTAATATCACAATATTCATTCATCTGCCTTAGTTTAAGACAACAATGATTTTATAGACTAATAAAAGTTTATGAAAACATAAGGATTTGAAGCTAAAAATAAGTATATTTCTGAATCTCCATTTGTCTATGGCATATCCCCTCGAGATACAGTAAGCTGCTAAAGTTATAAAGCAGATGAACAATACCAATTCACAAACTCAACTCAAAATTAATTTAATATATAGAATTAAGCATCTCAAACAAGTCTAAATAATTTTTAAGCAACATAAAAATGTGTAAGTAATAAACTAAGCTCCTTTAATATGCAAGGAGTATCTCAAGATAGTTAAATTTAAAATATATTAGCAAATCAAAATTTTGGTTCTTTCTAAAATTATTTTAACTAAGTAGTAAACTGTTAAAAACAGAGGTAACAAGTATCAAATTATTAACTGGCAAGTAAAATTTTTATTAAATTACTTTTTTTTAAAATTTTAAGATAATTAAAGTATTATAACAAATTTCATATTAATCTTTTGTTTTTTTTAATATAAATAGAAGATATTGCTATAGATTCTAACTACCTTTGATAAATAATACTTAAAAAAAAATAAATAATTAAAGTAAAAATGATATTAAATTATCAACCAGATTAAATAAATATTCAGCTCTACAAATTAAATATTTAAATATTAATTAAAAAATCAATAATTAACATGGTTTAAAAAAAATAAAATGTTTTAAGCATAATCAAAATATTTAAAATTTAAGGTATGTTTATTTATTAAATTATTTGATTTATGTGAAGAACAATAAATTAATACTTGATTTTGAAGAAAAAAGCTTTATTTTTCTGTTTGAGAAAAATTTTCTTTATATTAGTAAAATATCAAAATTAAAAAATTAAATTAATTAAATTTACTTTATTTTAATTTAATTTAATTTTGCTCAATCTGCTAGAAATTAATTATAAATAAAAAATGAGATAAAAGTATTTTACCAAAAAGAAATTTTAATTTTCTTATTTAAATTTTTTTAGAAATTCATTAAAAAGAAATTTTAATTTTCTTATTTAAATTTTTTTAGAAATTCATTAAAAAGAAATATTTTCTTTCAATTTAAAAAATTAAATCTTTCATAAAAAGAAGAGTTTTTGTTTTGCTATTAAGTTTTTGATTTTACCAAAATAATTTGAATGATAATTATTTATTTTAAATAAATTGCTTGATAGTCTATTTATTTATTAAATTTTTAATTTACTTTTAAAAAAATGAATTGAGATAATAGTAATAAATTACTCTTAGAATAGTTAAATTAATGATAACAAAATAAATATTTGTTAAAAATCAATACAAGCTATATATAAATAGAATAATATATTGTTGAATTTTTATTTGCGAGAGTTAATATAGATCTATGTAATAGTATTTAGGAAGCTTAATTCTATAAAATCGATGAATGCAATTAGTTAATCAATCAATTTAGATAATTTTGTATTAAATTTATATCATCTATCCTAATATTCTTTGCAATACTTTTTATTAGTTTATAAGCAAGCACATACCTTTTGTTATTAATATGAAATAATTAGTTAGATACATTTTTAATGAAATACTTAGCTATAATTAAAAAATATTATGGTAGCTAATCAAATCTTTAAGTAAGCTTAATGTTTTACTTAACCTCATATTTTTTTTGTTATCACAATCAACTAAATTTTGAAGATCAATTATAATAATAAAGAATTTATTCAGAAAGAGCCACCAACTTGTTCAACAACAACGTCGATTTCATCTCCACTTTCCATTTTAAGCTATTTTTTATTTAAATAAGTAAGATATTAACATAACTTTTGAATAAATTTTATTGCTTAAAAACAGTAAACAAACAAACAAATTTCAAAGTAGGATAATTAATTTTTTCATAGTCTTATTTATTGAATATTATAAATTTGTAATAAGAATGGCTTTTATTTGAAGTTGTTCACGATTTTTAAATTTTTAAATTAAAAATTACATCAGCGGGGGTGTGAGATTCAAGGATTCTATCACCATCGAAGAGGAATCTTACATTATGGGCGTTAACCTTTAATTGAATTAATAATAACAAATTAGCAAATTTAAATGATATTTCAAAATTTCTGTAATATTTTATTTTATTTATATTTCTAGCATTAAAAACTATCAAAAAAGATTTTTACTTAAGCTCTTTGACAGTAAGCATCCATAAGTTTCTTAAATTGAGTAGTTTTTTTAATTTTAAAGAAAATTTCTTCTCCTTCCTATTATTATTATTATTATTATTAGAATAATTTTATAAAAGATATTTTAGAATGAACTGAGCCGCTTTTAAAATAATTATGAAGCTGATTTATAAATTGAAGTCTACTAATGAGTTAATTTCATTTCGTAAATTCGTATATATCGATAGATTAAATTTCGTAAAATATTTTAATTTATTTTTGTGGGGCTTTGCTACATAGATTGAATATTAAGCAAATATTTATTGGCTATTCCAAGTAGAGGATTGCTTTAGAGAAATTGATATATAAGTAAATAATCTATGCTTCAACTGTTTTGCTAAAGACGGTTGGCTCTAGTTTAAATAAGTATTTTATATTTTACCTAAGATTTAACTTTAAGATTAAGATATTCACTGTTAGCGTTAGCGTTTTAATCAGTCATCTTCTAAATATTTATTGTTCGACTTTTTATCCTTTATTAATTTCTTTTTTGATTGAATTTTATTTATTGAGACAAATTGAATTTATTAAAAATCAGTGGATTTAGTTTTCCCTCTTAAATCGCTTTTTTCTTTCTTTCTTTCTTATTTTTCTTCTTATTTAATTAAATAGAAGGAATGTAGCATCAAACAATCTAAATTGCTACTTAAATAATATAATAAAAAATGATCTCCCTAATAAATAAACAAACACAATACTCTACTAATTAATTTATAAAGTTCATTCTAATAATTTTTAGTTCAATCTCTTTAGTAAAAATTTTAACTAAATTTTTCTTTGAAAATCCAAATAGCATGATTGCAAGCATGTTAAATTTCTTTTTAAAATTTAACTCACGTGCGCGCGTAAAAAATTTGATAAATTTTATAAGACATTCATTCCATAAAAATATATGCCTTAGGACGATTGGCAAAAAGATACCTCTCTAATAATTTATCACTATATTTAAATTTAAATCATTCTAATTAATAGAATTTCTTAAGCAACTCTCTGATCTGAATCACATATTTTTAACACATAAAAATAATTATTTGATCGAAGTTATTAAGTAACTGAAGAATTGATTTTTTTATTTATTTTCTTGCTAAATAAAATAAGGTTTATCAACTTCATCAGAATTTATTGCATTTTTAAATTTATTTGTAAAAGAAATTCAATGAAGCAATGATGAAATAGAAAAAAATAATCTATTTTATCAAATATTATTATGTCTGATCTCTCTTTGTGGCAGTATAATATGTTTTCTTATCAGCATATTTATCATTTTAACTTAATCTGTTAGAATTAATCATCTTGTTACAAAAAAATATTGCTTAATTAGAAGTTTAAAAAATAAATTTCCTGAAAAGTTAAACAGCTATATAATACCTTCCAAATATTCTTATAATTCGTATTTAATGGTTAGCAAAATATGTATTAGCCTATGAAAAAGCTTTACACTCATTAAATTATCAGAGTATGCATGAAAAATTAAATAAAATCAAATTGTAAAAATTTAAAGAAAGTACCATTTGAATATTCGAAACTTATTTTATCTTCAAATTAAAAAAATTATATATATGATAATCAAAAAAACTTTTATTTTTACCATTTTAAATAACCAAGCTCAAATATCTTTAAAAAAATCAAGCTAAGAATAATAAATAAGTCTGATTAAATGGATAAAAGACAAACTGCTAAATTTTAAGGTGATTTATATTTTTATAATTGAATAATTCTTCAAATGGTGATTTTAACTAATTCATTGCCAATTTATGAAAAAAATAAGCTAAAACAAATGAACGAATATTTTTTACAAATAAAGAGAAAATAGATGTTTATCAAAAAACAATCGTTTTCTTTTTTAGTATATTTTTTTTGGTTTGGTTTAGCCATTTATAAGCACATTTAGCCGCCAATTGTTACCCTCTATTTAGACGCAACTACTGATCTAACTAAAATACAAAGATATTTAAATAAAACAAAAATTTTAAAAATCAAAATTATAAAAATTAAAAAAGTTTAAACTAAAAATTAATAAATTTTTTTATTTAAAAAATCAATTATAATTTACCACAGTATGGAAAGAATCCTTAATTGACCTTCCTTATTTTCCAAGAGTAGCGTAGGCACCTTGATTCAATATATCTTTATTTACAAGCTCTCTTTGAACCAAATTCTTATTTACCTTGGCATTTAACAAAATGTTAACCTCATTTAATTTATTAATTTCTAATCTTAATTTTTTATTTTCATCTTTTACTTCTCCCAGCATTCTTTCGAGCTCTTGTTTAGTTTAATCTATTATTGCCATTTCATTCTTAAGCTCTTCGTATTCCTTTTGATTTTAAATATACATGAATAGGATTAAGATCGCTTCATTTATTATTTACTTCATTGTGCTAGGCTATGAGTTCATTGGTAGTAAGTTTTTTGTTTTCAGTTACTCCTTAGTCTCCCATCTTTCTTTACTATCTTTGCTCTTGCTTTAGTCTTTACAAAGCTAAAGACTACTTTTCCAATTTTTCTCTGAAAAGAATGGAGATTCCTTCATGAGGAAGCACTATTCCTCCTTATTAACCACCTTATTGCTTTGCTTAAGCATTTTAAGGTTATTCTATATAATGAACATGTATTTCATGTAAATATAAGGGAGCTATATCGTAACTGACTCTATATGATTCTAAATTTTCTTTATTTTTATCAGAGGTCATACTTATTTAATCTATCTTTTTTTCAACATCTATTTCTAAGAAATTAGAAATCATAAAATCTTCTGCTTTTTCATTCCCTGTAAAAGTTACTTTTTTTTCATCTTTAGGTTTCTTTTTAAAAGTTATTTGATCAGATTCCTTTAATTGTTTTTCCTTTTCTGGTTTTATAATTTGTATAAATCATTATTATTAATATAATTTATATTGCTTGTTTGTTTACCTAGCTCTAAGCTTTTTTCTTAGTTGACTATATTTTTTTATGTTTCAGAGGGCATAAACTTAAATCTAAAATCACTTGAAAATTGGTCTTTAAAATCTTTTTCATATTCTGCTTTGATTTTATCACATTCGTATGAGGCGAAAAGATTGTAAAGATTAATAGCACTTCCACCATTTTCAAGAGCTATATCTTCTAAATGCTCACTTCTAAGCACTAAGTAACAACCTTCAGATTTAGCTATAATATTTGATGTCCAGGAAAGATCTAAATAAAATTCTTTAAGTCCTATAATATCTCCAGGTCTGTAAGAAGTGACACTATCGTCTTCATGATTAAACTCTAATAACTCTCCCTTTAAAAGGAATATCATTTAGTGGCATCTACTTCTTCTTCTGCAAATCAGATCCTATTAAATTTTATTAATTTTTAATTAAATGGTTGTTAAATGATTTTTAAGAATACCTTTGGATTAAATTCGTAAAGTTGAGCAAATTTTAGAAAGTTTGAGCGATCTCTCTTTTCCATTCTCTTGATAAGGCCTTAAAAGGCAGGACTTTTTTCAAACATATCAACTATTCTTTTTGGTGGTAAGATAGAAGGAGTAGGCTAAATATCGTTCAGTAAATGTTCATTTCTATAAATAAAAATATTGAATTTTTAAAGATAAAAGATATATTTTTGATAATAATAAATGGATAAGGCTATTTTCATAATATTTATTTACCTGTATTAAAAGTGGACAGTATCAAAAGCCTTTTTAGTAATTACTTAAGATAGTTTAAATGCTATTTTAGGTGATTTTTTACTCATAGTTTTATAATCCTCTATTCTTATTGCAGCTATAAATCCCTCTTTTTCACCATTAATATCAAAAAAATGTGTTTATGTACTTTTTATAAAACAATAACAATTTAACACTATAAATAAAATAAATGATAAATCATTTATCTAAATATCATACTTCTATATTTTTGCAAAATTTAAATATCCTATCATATCTCCAGTTTCTAAATAACCAAACACTTTTCCCTCTGAAGAAATTAATGCTCTACCAGAAATTATTATACCGAAATAGTCTACTGATTCGTTCTTTTTTGCAAGAGGAGTACTCCTAATTATGTATAAAATAGTTTAAAACTGAAACAATCAAAAGTATTTCTTTATTATATGTTGAATTATATAATATCATACTTTGTAAAACTAATAAAGCGCATATATTCTGATAAATCACTCAACTCTTAGACATTCCAGTTTTGAAATATGCGTGTATTATTTTTCAAAACTTCTAACGCTTTTTTGCCATTCTTAATGTCTAAATCATTCAACAACTAATTAAATTCATTATAGCATAACTTATAGAGAATTCAAATATGATATAAATTACTTTAATCTTCATTTAATTTCTATTTATGACTAAATTTTGATGTAAACTATATTTATAAAGTCAGATAAATAGATAGTAATGCTAAATATTAATTTACAAAAATTTAATAAGTAAATTATTCACAACAATTTTATTATTTACAATAAGAATTTCAAAATTAATTATAAAACTTAAACGTATCTAAACAAAATCTATTAAAGATTCATCATAAAAGAGTTCTATCAGCTACTTTGATTTTTTATCAAATATTTCACAAACTAAACTTTATTTTCAATTTAAAATTATTTTCTTTTAGAAAAGAATTTCTAAAAAATAAGATAGATTTTGATGAGAATTTAAAAATTCTAAATAATTCTGAAAATTTTTTTTTTCACAAACTAAAACAATCAGCTAATAAAAACTAAAATCTCATTTTTATTAATTTATTACTCTTTAAAATAATCAATAATTTTGAAACTACTTTGTTTTCATAAAACAAAATGAACTTATTTATTTATATTAATAAAAAAATAGACTAAAATAAAAATAAAAATAAAATTTTTTTATGTATTACCAAAATAAATACTAGGCTTTTTTAATCCTAAAATTTGTTTAATTGCTGTTATTTTTTTTTAATTTTTAATGATTAAAAAATATTAATTTAATCTAATTGAATGATTTACTTATTATAAATACTTTTTTTCTTCTAGAAGAATGAACTTACTGTATTATTTTTGTTAATTTTATTTTACTTTTGCATTTTTAATCAGATTTATTTTTATTCTGATCAAATATAATATTTTGTTAATTAGTCGTGATATAATAGATAAGGGGAATTATTGCCGGTCAACCCATATTAATAACCATAAAACCAAAAATTTAACTTACGTTAAATTTTTGGTTTTATGGTTATTAATATGGGTTGACCGGCAATAATTCCCCTTATCTATTATATGTCGTGAGTAATTTTTTTAAAAGAAATTTGTAAATTAAGCTTTTTTTTTTATCAACTCACAATTTCTAAAAATATACTTACATTATTTTGCTATTTAAAAAGTTTTAAATAAGCTCTTTTAAACTTTGTAATGAATATAAAGAAATAACAAAAAATAAATAAATAAATAATAAGAAAAAAATGGAATACAGAAGTTTGGGAAATACTGGGTTAAAAGTTTCAGTGATAAGCTTTGGTACTATGGTTGTAACAGATGATCCTCTATAACAAGAGAAAACCAATGAACATGTTAAAAAGGCATGGGATCTAGGTATTAACTATTTTGATACATCGGAATATTATGGATATGGTCTAGGGGAAATTTAATTGGGAGTTGCTCTTAAGTCACTTAAAGTTCCAAGAGAAGATATTGTAGTTTCTACAAAAATATTTTTAGGCAGTAAGATAGGAGACATTAATTGTCAAAAGATTAATTCAATAGGGCTTAGCAGGAAACATATTAAGGAAGGAGTTAAAAATTCTCTTAAAAGACTTTAACTTGATTATGCAGATATAGTCTTTTGCCATAGATTTGATCATGAAACTCCTTTTGAAGAAATAGCAAGAGCTTTCACAGAGCTAATCTAAGCAGGAGTTATTCATTACTGGGGAACATCAGAGTGGAGTGCTGCAAATATATTTGAGATGAGAGAAATATGTGCAGAAAAGAACCTAATAAAACCTTGTGTCGAATAGCCTTAGTATAATATGATAGCCAGAGATAGAATAGAGTCAGAGTATGCTCGTCTATTTGACAAATATAGAATGGGATCTACTGTATGGAGTCCTTTGGCATAGGGAATACTAGCCGGTAAATATAATTAAGGAGGAGTGCCAGAAAGTGTAAGATTTGAAGCTTAAAACAGTTTTATTTTTAAAAGATACTGGAATAATTTCTTTAGCCCAGAAAAAAAAGATCATTTACTTAATGCATTAGGTCAGCTTGCTGACTATGCTAAAGAATTGGACATGACATAAGCTTAACTAGCTATGTGCTGGGTGCTAACAAATAAAGATGTTTCTACAGCAATTACAGGATGCTCAAGAGCAGAATAGTTAGAAGAAACAGTAAAATGTGTATAAATGTATAAAAAGTTAACTCCAGAAGTATTACTGAAGCTAGAAAAAATATTAGGCAATACACCTGATTAAGGAATTAATTATAAAACATTTACTCCTTTACCCACAAGAAGGTGATAATATAATCGCTTGATATAATATAAGAGAATATATAATCGGAGCATTTTAAATCCAATAGGTAAAAAAAAACCTATTACCCCATTTTTTTTTGCCTTTTCAAGTATTTTACATGGAGGGTGATATTTCATAACATTTTAAAAACTTTTTTTTATATTTTTAAAGATTTTAAATATTTGTTTTTATTCTTTAACTAATTATTAATACTTTTCCACTAACAAAATTTTTTTTTTTTCGATAATTATTTTATTAAATATTAATTGCTGATAATATATATATATATATATTTTTTTTTTAAATATTGAATGATAAATTATAGTACATTTAGTTTGAACAACTTTTGAGATTTGAATATTCTAAATAACTAAAAATTTATATTTTATTTCATTTTTTAATCACAAAAATTTATAAATTTATTATTAAATAAATTAACATATTTTATCAACTTTTTAAACATTATTTAAAATTAAATTAATTAAGATGCTTTACTATCTAATATTTCATTTTAATTCTTTTTATAGCGAAAACCATTTAAATTTGAAACTTATTTTTAAAAATCCTTTAATATATTACTTACTAGATTATATTTACATTCTAAATTATACTGTTAAAAATAATAATTTTCATTTTAAATAAATTTATATATGGATAGTTTAAAAATACTTTTATGGTGGTATATTTTATGACCTTTTTATTTTACCAAGAAATAATATATGCTTATCAAAAATTGATAATTAACTCCTAAGATATTTTTGGTTTCTTACTAAAAGATTAATGATATAGAGCTTATAATTTCTATCATTTAAAAGTAAATTTAAAACTATATTATTAGATTTGGGTTTATTCTCTGCATCTATCTTGAAAATTTAATTTGCGAAAATGCACTTTTGAAGTAAATATGTAATTAAGCATTTTTTCTAAGAATATTTACTAAAACAAATTTAATATTACAATAAATATGCTTCAATTATTATTTTATTATTATGTCTATTATTATTACTTACATTCTATTTCTGTTTTCCAGTCTAAAATTTTATTTTTCACAGATGCGTCGAATTCATCATCATCTTAAATGCTCATTTATATCTTTTTCAAAAAAGCAGCTAATTTATCTTCTTATTCATTGTTAAGCTTTGTTTTTAATTCAACAGGACATTTTGGGTCAACTAGATTTTCAACTACATCTATATTAACTTTTTATTCTTCACTATCCCCTTATGTTTACCATGCTTTTTTAATACCTTCAGTGTCCATTTTAATTGATATCTTTTTTTATGTTTTAAGATTTTTGATTTAATTAATTTTTTTTAAAAATAATTCAAACTCTTAACAAACAACCTTAAATCCTAAAGTTAAAGCAAAGCTAACACAACTTTATCTAAAACTGTTTCCAAAAATGTTTATAATAATTAATATTTCTTATATTTACTAATAGAGTAAATAGTTGAAAATTTTATTAATAATAATTTTGCTCAAAATTTAGGATTGAATAATAAACAATATTTGCTGATTAAATACTAAAAATAAATATATATATTCTTATAATTATCTTAGTATTAGAATTTATTATAAAAATCTAACTTTATAAGAGAGTTAAATCATATATCTTTAGCTTATAGATGAAACGATAAACTTAATCTTCATATTCAATATCAAAATATAGTGGTGGACCTAACGCTAAAATGCTAAATTAGCATTCTAATATTGGATAATTAGGAAATGGATTTTCAAGTTTAGAAATTCAATAAAAAGTAGAAAAAATACCCACTACATTTGTATTTGATAGACGTATTCCTCCAAGCGACTATAAAAATTATATCTCAATAGATGACATTTACAATGAGAATTTTGAATATGCAAGAAAACTTTTTGAAGATCCTAGTAGAGTATTTTTTTTTAATATTAAATTAAAATGAAAATAAAACATTAAACCAAGCAAATAAGCATTAAAATTCTTATTAAAAACTTCTCTAAAATAAATTTTATGATTGTAAAATATTGATTTTGTAAATGAATTTTATACTAGGCCTTTGCAGTAGCTGATTATTCTAGTGATCAAAAAATTCCTCGCAGACTAGCTTAAGTAAATTACAAGAGTTTTACTTCATAGGAAAAGAAAAGAGATAAGAAAGTAAACTTTACCAATTAATAAAATTAAATGAATTCAACTGTTGGAGGAGGAGGTTTTAAATTAAATAAAAATGAATCAAGCAAAATGCAGCAGTAGCAGTAAGCTATACCTTCACCAATGTTACCTAAAACAAATTAGCCATCAATATAATTTAAAAACTAATTGATTAATGCAACCTCATTGCAGTCTCCACAATAATCACCTCATAAACAAATGAATGAAGATGTACAGTTTTTTAGAGATTTATCACCAACAAGGTAGCAATCAGCTGTTCCTGATTATATTCATGAGTCTTCAAAAGCAGATAACTAAATTGATTAAAGTTAACTATAAAAAAGTATTCTAGTTTCCTAAAATTAGATTCACACTACTTCTTAACAAAGAATTCCTTCAGCAAATTAAACAGCTATTCAAGGCTAATCAATGATGGAATAAAAAAAAACGACTAACCAATAGTCATAAATACTTTAAAAAAAGAATAGTTTTCCTGTAATTAGTGGCTCTAATAACGTAATACCTCTCGCTGCTGCCAAAAGTACAGCAGGCTTAGTACATTAACCTTAGATTAATAACCTGACATCAACTTAATCAATGAAAAATATGCCCTCGGAAAAGAAAGCTAATGAAGACAGAGTGTAAGGATTAATTGCCTAAACAAGAGAAAAAGTAAAAAAATTGTAATCATATGCTGAAAAATTGAAACGTCGTGTTTTATAAAGTAAATAATTTTAATGGGAAATTAATATTAAATTATTATCTTTATTTTAGATGATTATGGACAAAACTATAAAAGGAGTCAAAAGACAATCAAGTAATATAAAATTTAAAACAATTTTTACTATTTATGAATGTAATTTTATTATTTAAACAAAGAAAGTCATAACTTGTCAAGGAATACATTTTTAACGAAGATGATTTTAACAAAATGTTGGCTTAAGAAGAGGAAGAAGACAAAAAAAACCAAGCTAATAAAAAAGAGAAATTAAAGTATTTATAATTAATTTACTCTATTAAGTTAACTAATAAATATATATCTATCTTAAAAATAAAAGAGGATTTGTAGACAGATAAGATGCATTCGCTTTAAATGAGAATACTAAAATGATTCCAAACTCTTATTAAAGCCAAATAATAGAATAGTATGTTTCAAAAAAAGAATATCAGAAATAGAAGTCAGCTTATTAATATTAAGATGAAGATGATGAATCAGATAAATCAAAAGACGATCTAAAGTAAGAAACGAGTGGGCTTTTTTAAAAATCTGATCAAAAAATGTTTAAATCTTCAAAACATAATTTCCACAAAAAAATGGTTCTTAAAAAGCGTGACTTTGATTAAAAAGCAGTTGTTTAAGAAGCAGAGCAAGAATATGAAAAAGTCATAACAAAGTTAACAAAAAATTAAAAACGTAAAAAAAATATCAATTAATTTTATTTAAAGTATTTTTGTTATCCAAATGTGATTTTTTTCAAATTAAAAATATTTAATTAGATTGGAATCAGCTATCGATCTTACCAGAAAAAACAAATTAATTAAGAGCACATTCTTTGCTCTTCGCAAGATCTGGAAAAATGTAAAATTTGAATATTTTGTTAATCATAGTAAAAACATTAAAATCTGTTAATCAATGAATAATATCAAATCAATCTAATTGAATAAATAAATATTTAATGTTAATTCAATTAAAATTTACAAAAAAAATAAATTCTTTAATTAAAATAAATATTTAATGTTTAGAAAATTAAATTAACAAATATTGTTATAATTAGTTTGAGAAATATTGGAGACAAATACGGAGATATTGATTTGTTCGTACCTCCATAACCATAAAAGCTTTAAATTAAGTAAAAAATAAATAATATTTTGCTTATTAAAAAATTTTGATTGTTATACTGAATCAATAAATATTTTTTAATTTTTCTAGGAATTAGTATGATCTTTTAAATCATTTATAAGCACTTCTAACCAAGCCAGATGTTTCTGGAGATTTCAAGCTTCATAAATAAGTTTAAGTGCATAAAAATAGAATTAAAAATATGCGTCAAAATGATGTAGGAATAACAAATATATCAAACATTAGTATTGAGGTCTGAATAATTAATTTATTTGGCAATTAACAAAATGTATATAATTTAGATAAGTTTAATGGACCAAAATATAGAAATTCTTTTTATTTAAAAAAATTATTTAAACGCTATTTTTATTTAAATATGAAGAATCTAAAAAGTTTATTTGTTTGTTCAATATTTTTTCAAAAAACTCCTTTTTATTTCAAGGTATCTATCTATCTATCTATCTTATTTAAAATAAAAGTTTTTATTTGATTTTATAAAATTTATTAATAATGTGTTGATAAAGGGAAAAATAACAAAGCAAAAAATGTAAAAATATTCAAGTAGAGCTTAGCTCGTTTGTAATCAGAGTGTTTTATTAAATTAAAGAGTTTAGCTTTGAAAAAAAAAAAAAATATTTGAAAGATGATGAAAAATGAAATTTTTTGATAAGAGTTATGATTAAAAATTATTAGGGAGATGTTCTTTTTATGATTACAAATATATAATTGAGTATATGTAGAGTAAATTATTTCATAGTCTGTATTTATATTTATTAATTTGCATAATAAGTAAGTAGCGCAATTAAAAACTTTTTATTAAACATTCATTCTAACAATCATTTTCCAGATTAAATAATTAATTAAAACAAATTTTTATATTTAATAAATTATTATCTAAGTAAAGGTAGAACACCTAAAAAGAGTTAAAAGAGCTAGTTTATTCTTACAATTTTCACTTCAAGATCTAACAGCTTAGCAAATAGAGATTCCAAATAAATTATAAATTAGTTTAAATAGAAATTACCATTTAGATTTAAATGTCTACTCATTTAAGATAATATATGAAAGAAAATTAACAAGGAAATGGATCTCCTGTTGGAAGCAGCAGGAAAAATGAAAACTCTTATGCTAATGAGTATGCAAATACTCTTTAGCCTGCATAAAATCCAATGAATGGAAACGTTTACTCTTAATAGTACTAGGCTTAGCCTTCTAACTCTACTTAAGGGTCATTTGTTAAATAAAATTCCCCTTAATTAGGAGTCAAGCAGAATAGCCATCCAGGACACAGCCAATCTGGCTCTTAAAATATTTATAGCAGTTAAACTAACAATCATATGTAATCTCATTCAGCTGCAAAAAGATAAAATTCTCAGAGCTCTCTCGATGGACCCTAAAATCAATCACGTCGTTTTTCTCTTTTTTCAAAAAGTTCTTTTGCTACTTCAACAAGTTTTCTTTTCCGTACAAGTGGATTTCACTAAAAGAATAATAAAAGTGTGCCTAAAGTTGATATTTGTAACATTTTTAAGAAAAAGGCATATCTTTATCTAGATGAGGCCCTTGCAAATACATTCGATGACTTGTTAGATAAAGGATACACCATAGTAAATGCAAAAAAAGAAGAAAGAGATATTATGAAAGAGCAAGAAGAAGCAATGAAAGAAGAAGCTCAATTGCTAGAAAAAGAAATAGTGCCATTAATTAATGCATCAACCAAAGTTCAAGAACAAATCATATACTAATAGCAGCTTAGTGAAAAATATCAATCTGAAATAGATTCACTTTGTAAAGAACTGGATGAACTCAAAGATCTAATCGAAAAGCGTAGTGAAGAAATTTAAAATAACCATGATGACTTAACAAATGCAATCAAACAAGCTGAACTAATGAATAACGAAATAAGAGCTTAAATAAATATAAACAAAGCTAATCATAGACAGTTAACAAATCAACTAGAAAAGGCTAAAAAATAAAAAGAATAAGAATAATCATAGCTTGTTATTTAACTTA
Organism: Tetrahymena thermophila SB210; assembly: GCF_000189635.1. Taxonomy (NCBI): domain Eukaryota; phylum Ciliophora; class Oligohymenophorea; order Hymenostomatida; family Tetrahymenidae; genus Tetrahymena; species Tetrahymena thermophila. The sequence continues at coordinate 177,032 of NW_002476326.1, read as the reverse complement.
ATGAATACAAAAAGTAATATGAAGAAAAGAAGCTTTCTTAAGCAGATAAGTTGCGTAAAATGGAGAATAAATCAAAAATGTACTTAGGTATTCTAAAGCATTGAAATTTAAATTTGATTAGAAGTTATATATAAGAATGTAATATTTGCAATATTTTATTTATTGATTGAATCAGCAAAAAAAAAAAAAAATATTAAATATCTTCAATAAATAATAAATAGAATCAATCTCCTCATTCAGCCTATTAAATTAAAAAAAACATATTAAAAAACATAAACCAATTAACAATAAAAATAAAAATATTAATTATAAGTTAGCAAAATAAATAAGACAAACATATTTCATTCATTCATATAAATATATTATATTCGTATAACACACAGAGTCGGATCTTAACACTAACTGCCTTTCATTTCATTTAAAAACTAATAAATTTATGTATTTTTTGATAAATTGTCTAAAAAAAATGTATGTATATTCTTATAAAATAAATATAAATATAACTATACTTTTTATATGCATTTATAAAATTTCATTCAAATTAATCTTCAAATCAATATTTTATAACAAAAAATTGACATTTAAATATTTATTAATTATAAGATATATTTATCAAGATAATATATATACCTTATTTATTATAATTTAAGAAAAATCTTATTTAATGAGATGAATTTCAAAAGTAGCTATCAATAAATTTTTACATCTCAAAAAATTTATAAAATAAATACAAGCATAAAGGAGGAAATATATGTTATTTTTATTTTTCTTAGATTAATGCTATTTAATTTTTATAAATAAAGGAAATATTTGTTTTTACTTGAAATAAATTAAATCTTAATAGCATTAAATATAAAAAAAAACCTAAATTTCAAAATTTGATTTCTAAAAGTTATTTTCTGTATCCTAACTAACACAAGCTAGCTATAATTATTAAATAATAATAAATTAATTTAATTTTCAAACATCTTTTTCCTTTGTTATTTTTATCTTAATTTAATATATATCTAGTATTCTTGTTACATAAACTCAAAAATACTTCTAATTTTTTTATTTTAATCTTTTTTTAGTAATTTTTTATTAATAAAAACAAAATTTATTATTGATAAAATCTGAAGAAATTAATATAAAAAACTACAATTTTTCAATTAAAAAATGTATATGTGTTAAATAAATGTAAGATATATTCGAAATTATTAAACTAAATGATAATTCAAAAGTCATTTTTTTTCTTAAGTATTTGCTCCTTGCTCTTTAAACAAAACATTTAGATGATATAATATTTACTCTTTCATATTATATACTAATAAGAAAATATTCTTTACACAAAATTATATGGAAATTTTCTTAAAAGAGGAAAATAAAATGTTTTTTTTGTTCATTAAAGGCTTTAATTTTTGGTTTTTAACAATATAAGCGATAATAGAGAAAACGAAAAAAACAGAACAATCAGAAGGAATACGCAATTCCATTTACCAAAATCAAAATTTAGCTATCCTACAACGTCTATTTTAAAAGGGCTGTGAGCATAGTTATTTCTTACAAATGCTTCAAATGAATATCTATAGTTTGAAATCCATTAAATCCATCCATTCCAGTCTGGCATGTCTGCAACATTTTTATAAAGTCCACCAAATAGCATAAATGGTAAAATCATCATAGGTGTTACACTGACAGCAGTCTAAGCATCTCTGAAAGCAGCTCCACAGAACAAACCCTATGCCATTCCTACAGAACTCTGTAATATACTCACTAAAATAAAAAAGCAAAAGCATCCAAAATTCGGAGTTAATCCTATCATATAATAGCTGATACTTACAAATATAACTGGACACAGTATTGCCAAAATACTTTCAACTAACAATTTAGCAATTATATAAGTAGTTGCATTGTACAGTTTGGCATCTTATTCTTTTAAAAAAATTGCTTTCTCTAGTGGAAGAGAGAGTACGATTGGAAAAAGTGTATTCATATGCAAATTTTACGCCAAAAAATATATAGCACCGTTATAATCGTTTACAGCTCTCTAATCATACTGATGAGCCTCGGGATCTGGTAAAGATAAATAAATTATACCTGTAAACAAACCTAGAATTATAGATTGAAGGACTCTTGCTTTAGATTCCATTGGATTACGTTAAACGTTTTTTAAATTGCGCTTTAGTAAAATTTAAAGCTATGTGCCAAAGCTGGCTTCGGACTATTAATTAGATATTAAATTTGTTTTATGGTGCTGCAATTCATTTTCTATCACTGGTTTCAAGTTCAACTCAAATTTTTCAAAATAAGTTTTATAATTTTAACGATTTCTTTCTGACTCTCCATGCATAATACTCATAAGGTAATCAGCTGGATTATTTAATTTAGGGCATTCAAATCCAAAGGAAGCAAAATAATCTATACATTGATCTCGAGGACCTTAATAGATGAACTAACCCTCCACCAAGAGTATCAAACGATCAAATTTCAAAAATATTTCTGATGAAGGTTAATGTATTGTGCAAATAATAGTTTTGTTTTCTTATTTTACATAGCTTTATAATACATCAATAACATGATATGCTGTAAACGAATCAAGTCCACTTGTAGGTTCATCTAAAAAAATTACATCAGGATCGCTTACTAATTCAAATGCAATTGAAGTTCTTTTTTTTTCACCCTTAGTAATTCCCTTTAGTTTAGCACCTCCAATTAAAGAGTTTTAACAATTTTCTAACCTCATGATCCTTAAGACATCTTTCACTTTCCTATATTTTTATTCATCTGTTCCTTTCATTTTTAAATGAGCAGCAAATTGAAGAACTTCAATAACAGTCATACTTTCCATCAAAAGATCTTCTTACATGACATAAGCTGCAAAATTAGAAAATGTTTGAGAGTTAAAGTTTTGACCGTTTGCAGAAATCTCTCCAGTTAATTTTACTTTATCGGTGTTTTATGCTCTACAGCATAAAATGTTTAACAATGTAGTCTTTCCTGCTCCTGAACTACCTATTATTGCTGTCATTTCTCCTGATTTGCAGATTCCAGAAGAGTTTTTTAAAATCTAACGAGTATTTTTTTTAATTCTTGCTGTATAGTTTACATTTTTCCAAACTATATCAACTCCTTTATTAATAGGTAAATCTTCTAAAAACTCATTGCTTGTTGTAGCACACACAATTTTGGCAGACATTTATTTATTTTCTTTAACAAATGAATAAATTTTGGAAAATATTTAATTAAGAATATAAAAATTATTTACTATTTGCTATTTTTAAATGAAAAAATATGATAAATATTTATAATTTGCAATGTAAATGTAACACAAAAAATTTTTCAGGTGTTTTATTGAATTAAATCTAATTGAAAAGATTAATTAATTTTTCTTGAAAAACTTATTATTTTATGATAGGGTTAAAAATCCTAATGTAGCATATATTTTATACTCATAATAGATATACTACATTTCATAAGATTAAAATATAATAAGATTACTTATTGTTGGTTTATAAATTTGTTTTAGTAGGAGAAATTTATTTTAAACAAATATTTTAAATTTGTCAAAACTAATTTTGCAAAATTTTTCATATGTAACAATTAAAAATTATGAATTATAATGTATGATTAAATCTAATTAAGATAAATTGATGACTCAGATTTCATTATATAATTAAATTTTACAACTCAAATCTATAAAAATTCTTTTATAAGCAAATAATAGCAATAATTAAAAAGACATAAATTATAATATCTAGAAAATATGTACTCATAATTTATTTAAATAAAACATATTTGAGACTCATTCATTTTTTCAATTTAAATAAAATTTTCCTTTTAAATTTAAAAAAAAATATTCTACTTCTTTAATCATTCTAATTTTTGATAAAAAAAAGTTTTAAACTTTGAATAATTTTTTCTTCAAAAAATTCATTTTTATAATTACCATCAATCCTTTTTAAAATTTTTTTTCTGCTAATTTTAACTTAATATTAATTTAAAGTAAATTATGTTTCTATTTATTTTTTATTTGTCAAGAATTTCGATAAAAACTTAAAAAATGATAATTATCGATTAAGCTTTTTTTTCATCTTTGAAAGATATAGTATAGTTAAACCAAAAATAATTTCTGGACTGTTTTAGTATGCACATATAAATATATTTTTGTTTCTAAAAAAATTTAATTATCTAAAAGTACATTAATTAATCTTTATTTTCATTAAAATAATAAAATAAAAGTAAAATAATTTTAATTTAATCAAATTTTTCTAAATACATTTTTCACAAATAATAAAATCCAAAATTTTTAGAATTTCATTTGAACAATCAATAATAAAATAAAATATAAAATTTTAAAATTTAAGGTAAAATAAAAAAGCGAGGATAAATCTTCAGTAAATTTTTATTATTATTTTTAATGAATTTGTATTTAATTTACAAATATTTAAAAAATAACTGCATAATAATGATTTACTTATATTGATAATACTGATGCTAAAATAACCATTTTTTTTTAATTTTTTAGTTTATATGAATGAAAATTATTTATTTAATTTGTTGCTATAATTAATTAATTTAACAAGTAAATAATAAATAATTGATTAGAATTCTACCCTTTACCATATAATTAAATAAAAAATATACAAATAAATTTGGGTACATAAATTATTTTTAAACTAAATTGGTGTTTTTATAAATTGAAATCTGATTATATTTTATTTTGTATTTTGTATTTAAATACTTAGATATTATATTTTAATCAAATAGCCTACACATAAGTTGGCTCCTCGAGTTAGTGAGAATTCTCTCTTAAGTTGCAAAAGAAATTAATTAATTAGAAAGGTTAACAGAAGATATGTATAAAATCTAAAAAATTATATTAATTATACAACTCTGGATTAATCAAACTAAGCCCATTGATATCAAATATCACAAGGTGTATTTTATTGCTTAAAAATATATTGTTAATTTCTTAATTATAAATGATTTATATTGGGAATTTCATATCTGAAAATATTATAATTACTTTCGTTTCAAACTGACTTAAACTATCTTCATTTTACTTTACTTCTTTTTCAAAAATCTTCTAGTTAAATAGTAGTTAAGATGTCTAAAAAGAGTCTTCTTCTTATTCTTTTGAAAAAATATTTTTCCTAATCAAGGATGATATTTAATATTCAGCCAGAAGCTTTGTAAGAGGTTTGAACAAATTTACCCTATTATTAGAAGAAGCTTTTGAAAGTCTACTAATTTTTTATGGGAGGCACTTAAAAATGCTATTAATGCTAGATTGAAGAGATAAATATTAATCTTTATAAATTTTAGTGACTAATGTTTCACAATATTCTCTCGCTAAAATAATTTAAAAGGAATCTTTTGGATTTTTCATTTAGTTTTCACATAACTCTTATAAAATTTTACTAACTTTATTCGAGGCATTATTGTTTCCATAATCAATCACAATAGATAGACTAAGAAAGAGGTTTGGATTAAATTTCTTTATTTATTTTGATAAGTCTTCGGATTGCATTTGAAGCTGAGAAAAACAGCTATTTATTAATTACAAACTTTCATATCTGTAAAGTGCAAAATACTAAGTGGGCATTTCCAAGCTATTTGTAGCAATTTATGCAGCTTTCAAAAGCTACCCCTAGCTCTCAAAAAGATTAGCTAAACTTAACATAATTTTTGAAAATACAACATCGTTAGGATAATCTTTTTATTGATTAAATTAGGGCTGATCTATATGAAATGTCTTGTTAAAAGAATTATGGTGCTCAATGTTTTAAAAGCTTTTATCATCTATTTATATAAATAATAATTTTTAAATTAATTTTTGTAAGAGTTAGATTAGAATATTTTTTACTTATATTTTGTTAAATGTTAATCATTGAAAGTTAAGAACCTAAGTAAGGAGAATACATGTCCCCTTTATATTTTTTGATTTCCTATTCAATAAAACTTACATCCTAAATCTATCTTTCTTAGTTGTTAGATTTATTTTTAATTTCGTTTTTTGTCTAAATGTATGAATTTTTTCTGAGTATATTTTCTGAATATTTTTAAAATTGCTCTACATCATAGAAGTCATCCTTGCTAGTAGAGGGAATTAAGTCTTTTTCTAATTAGCTTTTTTTGTATAATTTTTAATCAGAATTCATTTTTATGTTTAATCTGTTTGTTTGTAATTAAAAATTATTATATGAAGGTTCTTTTGTACGCTAAGTTACTGATTTTTCTGGCTCTGTAAGGAAATTATTGTTGATTGTTTAACTTTTTCTTTGATGAATAACATCATAGTTCTACTTAACCTAAGATTTATATTTTAGAGCATTTATTTATTCTCCTGACTGCATCTCATGGACATCAATAGTTTGCATGTAGTTTTAATATGTCTAAATTTCATCATCATTTGAGAAGATATCTTTTTTATCTATTATATTTTAATTAGCTTTAACAAAACTTCTTCCTCTAAATTTCTAATTTTCAATTTTTTTGCTAGATTAAACATATGGCATAAGATAATTTTGATCCCACAAACCAGCTTCTGTTTATTTTGCTTTTGCACCAAAGTTTGAATTTCTTTATTAGCTTTTAAATCTATAAGCTTCTTATGGATCCTTAGAAGAAGTATCAGAAGTCTATCTATAACCAGAATAAATTGTGGTATTCCTTTACTTATTTAAATTAAACTTGTTTAATCCTATGAGCTCTACTGCCTCTTAAATATTATAAACGATTATATCTGTCTACTCTTTGTTAAGTTATGGAGAAGGACATGAACTATAATTCAATCTCTCAGAGTGTTTTCTTTGATTTCTTGAATTAGTTTCTTACTGAATGCTTATCTCATCGAACGCTTATTTGATAAGTGGATTTTACAAGACAGGAGAAATTTACTATAAAACTTTCAGATATTCTTGCTCAGATTCTTCGAATATATTCATTTTTTTTTTCCTCTTCACTGGGTAATCTGGTGAAAATTTGTTTAATAAAATACTCTGCTTTTAATTATCTAATCTATGACTATTTTTTTAATCTTAATCAAGCCAATTTACTTTAGTGTGCTACACTTATCTGATATTTGTGTTTTCATCTTAACATTTTTTTGAAAATTATGTAAATAATGCCAAACAAAGGCTGATCAGAACTTTAGATTTTTCCATTTTCTTTTTCATTAAATAACAAAAACTAAGCTCTAGGAGGATCATAATTGTCCTTGAGTGCTGTTAAGGTTATAGAATTTAATCCAAAATATAAAGTTCTTTAAGCTAATTTATTTATTCTTTCCATAAATTAGTTTATGCTCTTTGAGCAAGAAAATACATTTTTTAAGAGCGTATGTATTAGTATTATCTTTCAAATTTTAAATGCAAAAGGTCTTAAAATTTTTAGTTTTATTTAAAAAAATCTTAATCTTCGTTTGCAACAGATTCTGGCTCAGGACGTAATGGAAGAGAAGATATTTTTTTCTTTACAATCTAAATAATTGATCCAGTGCTATGTGTTTTTCCTTACCTGTTATTATTTACTTATTGATTATTAACAATTTGATAATCCTTAGAGGAATTTTTTCTTTTTCTTATAGGAGTTTCGATTTTATTATCATTTATTTAAAAAAATTGACTGCAATAAGTTTCACCATTTTGAGTCAATTCATTTAACTCATAATTTAAATGTATCAGACTAACACTATAGCATTAGCATGCCTCTAAATAACGATGAGAATTAAAATGAATATTCCCTAAATTATTATAGCTTATACCTAAAAAACTATGATTTCCCATAATATTTTCAAAGAATTAACAGGCAAATACCCAATCCAAGAGTGATTAGCCATCAGATATCTATGAAAACTAAGTCGTTTTATTTCTGAAAGTAATAACATGCATAAGATTTTTAAAGGCTCCGTAAATCAAATTTATTTCAAAGCAAAATATGTCACTTATCTAATCAAATGGGACCAAATTTGATTAAAGTGTAGTTAAATCCATGTTCTCTTAAGGAGAAAACGTCTTTAAAAGATATATTAATATTTCAAGTGATTAGTTTATTGAATTTACTAATATAAGAGAAACGTATACTGAGTACATTATTATAACTAATGAACATGCTATTTAAATAAATAAAAGTAGGAAATAGACATTGTCAATATTCTACTATAATTAGTATTGCTATTAAAACAGACTATCTTAATTTACGACATTAAACATTGTATAATAGCATTTATAAGTTTTTATTTTGCTGTAGAGTCTCTCTTGGTAATTAAAACTTTTATCTTGAGGTGTAGTATCTAAAAGAAATATTTAGTAGGCAACATATAAATATGGTACTCCTTACTAAGTATATTCTCCTAATTCATTTTTTAATTTTCATTAAAACAATTCATTATTAATTTTATTCAATAAATTATATACTATCAATACTCATTAATTAAGACTTGATTTAATTAAAATTAAAAGTCCCATCAAGTCAGAATACCCTAAAAATAAATTTTAAAATGGAGGATGTGGGTGTATTAATTAATGAGGATTGATGGTAATTTTGATTACATTAAAAAATATATTTTAAAATAATAATTATTGGCCAAAAGTTACCTACAAAGTATGTGTCATTATTCTTTCTTATTCCGTCGTGAGATTCAAAAAAATCATAATCATTTTCTCCTTAGTAAAATTTTTTTGGTAGTGCTGATAAAAAATCAGTCTTTTCTTATAACGTAAATTAACTTAATTCTAAGCTATCCCATGTAACATCATTTACAGTTACATTATCAAAGCTAAAATTTGAATGCATAGCTACTAATTAGAGTTATCTATCAAGTATATAAAAATAATCTAATCCATAAGTTACACTTGTAACATAATTATTTAAATCCTTTAGTTTAATTGCATCACAGATTTATCTGTCCATAAAAGCCTCTTCCTCATTGCTGCTATCAAAAAAGCGGCAAAGACCAATTACATATTCACTATCACCGTTAAATCCTGGAAACGAAATATACATTCCATCAAATATACTTCCTACTGTATACCAGGGAATGCATTAAAAATTATAAAAAGGACTATAGGTTTCACACTCTCTCAATTCATTTAAAATGTAATTAATTAAATCAGGGGGATTTTTATAAGCAGCTGAATCTTCAATTCTACCTGAATATTAAAACGGATATCCATACATAAAACACTCTTGTTCATATATTTATATAAATGAATAAGGTCGAATATCTAAAGATGTTAATGAATAATAAATAGATCTAGACAAAACATCTGCATATTAATTTTGTTATAAAACTCTCTAATAAACAGGGCTATAGTCGCTTCTGAATTATTTAAAGCAATGAGTGCTATTTATTTATTTTTAAAAGTTTTTATAATTGTTAAATAAGATTTAATAAAAATATTCTAAGTGTAAATTGGATTTAAATTGATTTTTGACTTAATAAAAATTTAAATGATTAATAATTATTAAATGACAATAGATTTATCTATATAAAATCACTTTTGCTTTCTTGCTAATTTTGTTGATAAAGTAATTTAATTCATTAAGTAAAGTAATTAATATTTTCATGATAAAAAGATTTAAATGTTTATTTACAATTAAGATATTTTATCACCGTTTCTATTCACTAAAAGATTCTCAACGTAAAGAGGATACTAACCTGGAATTGGATAATCTTAGAGATTGACAGCTAAATTACTCATTTTTGGAGAAACTAAAACTTGATTTCTCATAACTTTGTTTTGAAATATAGACATAATCAAGTTATGAAAATAGAGTTAAGATAAAATTAATTCCAGTTTATATTCAATAAAAGAGCTCAAAATAACAATGTTATCTATAGTATCATTTCTAAGCTATTGTTTTGTAGTATTTAATATATCTGAAAGTTATTATTTAGCATAAAACATTGAATAAAAACCTATTGCTATTATAAATACAATAGGTAAAAGTAGAATGAATAGATTTTTGTACAGCATTTAACTAACTTCTATAATAGATTTATAAGATAAATATGAGCTTTCTGCTAAAGTAATAATCTTCACAGCTACCTCGACGAGAGAGTCTTAGAGGTAAGTAAAATAACTTTGAAATTTTAATTGTCTTTATTGTCTTTTGGCTTTTTATCCTTTACTTATTAATGAGCTAAAAAAGAAAAGAAAAAGCTTTATATAAAATACTTAATAGTAAATAAATAAATAGTTAGTTAATTTTTGCACAATTATTAAATTGTACATAAAAGAAAATTTATTAACACATACTGGAATTATTAATTGTATTAAAAAAGAGTACTATCGTATAAATATAGATAGATGATAAATTGATGTAATTAAACTATCCGCTCATACACACATAAATACATACATACATGCCAATTTTACTACCCATATTTTTTTAAATATATTCTTACTTACTCTTAAATATACAATTAAGTGACACTTCTTTTTATGCATAAATTGAAATTCATTTAAAACAAATAAAATATAAAAGCTTCATATTTTTCTTTAATTTGTTTTTAGCAAACCATCAAAAAATTTTAGCTAATGTTTTTTTTTATTTATTTTTACAGAAAATTTAGTAATTATACAATAAATAAAAATATGGTTACATAATAATTAGAATGAAAATTTTATTTTTGATAATAAATAATATTTATTTATTTATTTAATTAATTAATTAAAGTGTATATCTTTCATGAATATATATTTAAATAGATAGGTAGATAGTATGATGAATATAAACGATTATTTGGGAAAGTTTTCATAAGTTTAGGATTAATAGCTTTCTATTTTCTTTCTTCTTATTTTTTTTAATTATATTTATAGGTGAAACAGTAGGAGATGGAATGCTAGAATTTTAATATTTGTTTATCTTTAAATTATCATTTTAACTGCTACTTTAATCTAAAATAATATCATCGTAATTCTCTAATGAAATGTCATTTTAATGAAGTACGAAATCTTCTTAAAAATTATTTTAAGATAGTAGAATTTTTTTGTCATTTTTTTGTTTCTTACCAGACATACTTTTATTACTTAGATTGCTCTTTTTCCTTAAATATTCGTATTGTTTTGAAGATGTCTTACTTGTTTATAATTATTAATGTTACTGCTATTATAACTACTGATCTACTGCAGCTTAAAAGTTTTACTAGTTACCTTAACAATTTTATGAGTTATTATTATTATCAACAAGCAATTCAAAATCTCTTTAAATGTATGGACTGTTGTTAACTTAATTTTCCTCCTCTGATTATTAATTTGCCTCTAAATTATTATTGTTCTTGTTGTTAATCTTTTAATCATATTAATGCTACCTAGGAGTGGTTTCTTTATATATAATACTACTCTAGTTTTATTCAGATATTTGTGAATTTAACAGTAGAATGCTCTGATCATATAAGTTACTTTTATTTCTATTATTAGATTAATTTATCCATAAGCCGCTGCCACTGCATCTATTAATTCTTGTGTTATTACTTATTACACTGTTTTATTCATTTTATTCATTATTTACTTATTCATTCTATTGATAAACTGCAATATTTTAGCTTATTTACATGTTATTAAAATAATCATTTTCATTATTTTCGTTAAAAGAGTTTTGAGTATTTTAATTAAATTGAGTTGCATTTGATTTACTATTTGCTTTACTCCTATTGTTTTTGAAGAATTTATTATTGTAATATATAGAAGAATCATCATCCTCGTTGTTACTTTAAGAATTTTAAGATTTTTAAATATTTTGATTCTAGGAATTGCTTAGTCTGCCATCATTTTAGGTAATGACATTTTACTAATCATTCAAATCTTCTTTAGAGTTCTAAAGCTAGTTACTATATTATGTCAATAGGTTAATTTACCTGTTAGCATAATTTTTTTGATTTGTATAGTAATTAATCTATTAATTTTATTAATATAATTTCATCTTCTAACAATTATTACAATTTAAGCAAACTATTTCGCTATGATCACAGCCATTATTAATAGCTGTGATTAGCTTTTGATTTTTTTGTTTTTTATGTGTTTCGTTTATTTATTATATATATAATAATTATTGTTATTATGTTTATAATTACATATTAATATCATATTTATTACTTCTATTAAAATATTTGAGCTAATTAGGAGGAATGTATTAATCATCTAGCATTTGTTGTTAATATTATCTATTTTAATTCATTAAACTATTTTAGTAAACATCTAAACTTTATTTATTCTTACTTAGCTTTTATGAAGAATTTTAGCTCTCATTTTTTACATTTTCTTCTAAGTAGAATCCAGGTTCTTACGAAGATGTAGGATTCAGCTAATCTTCTAAAGAAGATCTTTAAATCTCAGTATGAAATTCTGGAACAGTGGCTGATGAAGAAGTGTAGGAATTAAGATTGTTTATTTGTGAAAAGTTAGGGATATGGTAAAATATAAGCACTCCTGTAATTATAATTAGAAAACCACCAACAACAACAAAGTCAAAAGGGAATTTTCCTACTATTAGTACATAAATATAAGGAATCAATAAATAGAGCGTGCTTGTGATGTTGCAAGCAATACCTGAATAAGTTTTCATTATGAAAAACTCAAGATACATTTAAACAGCAAAAAAAAGAAATAAAGTTAATGTTGTATACAAGAAAAAGTAGTTAGAAGTTAGCTGCTCCCACCATATATCTACTCTTTCTAAGTAAAAATCATTGCCTACTTAGAATTAGCAAGTCTTGTTACTGCATGGTAGCCATTAAAAGCAGAGAATTAGGATTAATGTTATGAGAGAGTTTACAATTCCTTATGTTCCAACATATTAAAAAGGGTCTATTTTAAAGGCTTTCATAAATCGCTCTTAAAGTAAATAATAGAATGCCATAGGGAATATGCTAATTAATAATAAAGTAATACCTAGAATAATATTTATTTCAACGCTGTTATTTATATCTATAATATCCATATTAGAAGTAAGTACTAAACAATATATTCCCACAGCTGCTTATCCCGTTACAACTAAAATTAATCCTGTAAATTGATTTTTCGTATACGATCTATGTGGATAAAAGCACTTTTCCATGACTACATTCGATATAAGTGATATGCTCTTCATAATTGCATAAAGGCCATTATATAAATATCTTATTGCTATGATGTTTTGAAATACATTAATTAGAAATAACAGTGCTGGAACAAGCAAGTAGCTCCATTTAAAGTTTTTTCTCCTTACTATAAATTTAGGGTTTTTAGTCTTAAAAATATACACAGTAATACATATACTAGAGCTAAGAAATAATATGAAAGGCTACATTAAAGGGTGAAAGCTAGACATTTTATTTGATTCTGTGTAGTCTTAGTAAGTCTCTAGTAATCTGACTAATCCTATTAAATATAGATAATAAAGATTAGATGGTTTTTAATTAATATTACGCATTTTATATTAATTACAAAATATAGATAAATAAATGCCAAGCCATGTTTTGACAAAATAAGTTAAGCTGATAAAAAAATTAACTAACAATCATAAAATAAATTACCGAACCAACGAACGAGCGAACATTTTAATTTTCGTTGGGATACATATTAATTAGCAATTAAAATTGAATGAATTAAAAATTAATTCTTTGAATTATCTTAAAGATCTAAATGTAATTTACATTCAAATGTTTTTCTAAACCTGTAAAAAAAAGTAAGTAACACAAATTAAAAAAGCAAAATATATTTATTTAAATGTATAAAAAATTAATAAATGAATATTTATTTTTCAATGCAGTATTTAAGTTTATTAATTAGTTAATTTTGGAGTAAAATATTTTATATTTTTATTTTTTTATTTTTTTCTATTTAAAATATTCATTTTCACTTACCAAAAAATTTTTGTATTTAAGAATTCCTTATATATATCAACTTAATTTGTTATCATATACAATGATTCTGAAAGAGTAATTTGACTTTATCGATATTTAAAATTATGAGATTTATATGTAAAATATTTATTAACTGCAATTTAATAAGCTTAAAATGCTGATCTAATTTTTGAATTTAGCATTTCCTTAAAAAATTTTGATATGCTTGACTTATTTTGTTCTACATAACATTAAATAATAAATATTTATTTCTTTATATTGATTACCTCCACATAAGGTAGTAGCTAAAATAAATGCGAGAAGAGCTATGGAAGACATTTATTTTTAACTCAGCTATTTGAAATTTCCTGAATTCTTTCTTCAGAAGAAGCTCTTCTCACTTTTATAGATTAATAAATAACTAACTGCGTTGCCTAAGATTGAAAAATGATATATTCTCCTATTAACTTTTTATAGATGATCAGTTTTTTTCTTAGTTTAGCTTTTTTTACTTATAAATAGTAAATCTATAATCCTTGCTTGATTCTATTTATTTTTTTCGCTGAATTAAAAAATAATGTATTTTTTCTTTTATTTTTTCCACTATTATTTTAATCTTCAAAAAGTTTTTGATCTCAATTTTCAACTATTTAGAAGTAAATATACTTTCTTTCTGATACACAAAATTAAATAATAGAAATCACCATTTATTTATTTATATGTCGATTATTTCAAGATACATCTAGTATTAATTATAATATATAAATTAAAATTAAATAATCTTTAAAAATGAAATTTTGAATCTTTCTATGTCTAATATATTTTTATCATAAGGATTTTTAATGAATTTTTATCATTAAATTTATTTACTAATTATAATTTAATAGGAAATATAATCTTTTGATTAATTTACCTGTAATCTTTTTCAAATTAAAAATTAATGTCAAAATTAATTGTATAAGAAGTTGATAATTTAGTATTTTATGGCATTTGTATAGTTTCCTATTCAGACTTTAAATTTAAAATAAAATTAGCCAAACAAAATTCAAAACCTTATTTTAATTATCTAAAAGATTTTCTTTTATTTAAAATATAAATTTGATAAGAGAAGTAAGGTAATTTATTTATTCCAAAAGAAAAATCCACCATGAATTCATCTAATTTAATTAATATAAATTTATATTAATTTTTCACATATTAAGAAATTTGTAATGAATTGGATAAACTAATTTAAAAGCCATTATTAATTAATAGGAGTATGTATATTTAAAAAAGATATTCAGTGAATAAATAACAGACAATATTTTTACTAAACATTTTTAATTATAAAATTTTGATGAAACGAAATAGTTTAGATTTTTTGAATTTTGACCTAAAATTCTACTTATCCTTAAAAAAATTTTATGGTTATTAGAATATTTATGATAAAAAAATCAAAGATCGATTTATATAAAATATTTATGAAAAATAATATTTTTATAAACTAAAAATCAAAAATATAAACTCTAACACAAATTTTTCAATCAATATTAGTTATTTATAACAGAGTAATAATATTCTTTATTTGTAAGAATCTATGTAGTATAAACGCCTTATTGGCCAGGATAAGTACTCTAATTTATAAATTCTATTTAATAATTAAATAAGATAAGCTTTTGTTGCTATTGAGTGATTAAAATCTAAAATTCTATTAAAATATGAATATTTATCAAAATTTTCTTAAGTTTTTAATCACATTTCCAGACAACCTATAAATAAATAAATATGAATAATATAGAAAATATTTTAATTTAAGAATTCATATGAAAGATAATTATTTTTTATCTTATAATTTCAATTATTTTGAACTATCATATCATTATAAAATTAAAATTAATGAAAAAAATTAAATTAATTTAAAATATAGAATATAATTTTAATAAAATTTATTATATGCAAATGTTAAAGGATTTCATTTTTACTATCTTTATATTTTCCCACAAACTGTTCATTAAATAGAATAGGAGAGTTAAAAAAAATTATCAAGTGTAATAAAAAACAGAACCAATAATTAATTGATTACTCATAGTTATGAGGAATTTAATTACAATTAAAATAATTTCTTTTTAATTATATCATTAGAATAAATACAATTTATGCAATAGATTTTAATTAATTTTCTAATAATATAAATAAATTAATTTATAAATATTTAGGTACATATCTGTGAGTTAGATATAAACATAAAAAAATAAATAATTTTGATATAATAATTATAATATATTTTTTTCACTCATAAAGCTATTCTGCTTGCTCTATTTAGTTATTAATTTCATTTTAATGTATTAATTAGTAGGTATGATACTCATTCTTTGCTTCGAATTTACTTATAAATAAGCAACTTAGAAATAAAACGACTGCGCTTATAGCTGCTAATAGCAAAGTTACCCCAATAACGAGTAGGTAATACTTTATCTATTTTAGTTATTCAATATTAAATTGAAAAAAATTGAATTATGTATTTAATAAACTTTACTGTTTGGCTGAGATATCCATGATTAGCAAATTTTTCAGTGAAATAGTATTCATTAAAACTGATTAAAATAAGCAATAAATTTGCTACACAGCAAATGCAATTCCAAATCTAATTTATCAAAACTACAACATTAAATTTTCTCTCATCTTTCTCTTTTGTATACTTCACAAAGAAGTAAATTATTAAAAGGTAAACAAATGAGCTCGTAAAGCTAAAAATAATAATAGATGATGTCCATATCTTTAAATATAAGCAATCTGTATTCAAAAAATAGTATTTATAAAATATATTTCCCCAAACGATGTTCCAAACTATTCCAAATAATATTTCATAGCACAGAAGGTGAAGGGTTTACCCTATGTTAAAATTATTTTCTTTTGTTATTTGTTTTATCCCTTTCATTTTTATTCTTATTTACCTTTTATTACTTCTTTTTCTATTTTTTAATCTTAAAAATTCGTTTTAACAAAAAAATATTGTCAAAAACAGATTATTGACAAAATTATGTATTTGCTTACTGATTTATTAACTAAAATTGTTCAATAATTTAATGATTTTTTTTGTTAAAATTTTTGATAATTAATTTTGAGCCGTTATTAAGAGGAAATATTTTTAGAATTTTAAAAATAAAATATTTAGTTGAAATTAATAAATTTATTTTAAAAATTCAAGACATTTTTCAGTGTTGTTTAAAATATTTAATCGATACATTTAAAGTTTGTTTTTAAAACAATGAAAATAATGAGAGAAATCTTG
This sequence comes from Tetrahymena thermophila SB210, assembly GCF_000189635.1. NCBI lineage: Eukaryota > Ciliophora > Oligohymenophorea > Hymenostomatida > Tetrahymenidae > Tetrahymena > Tetrahymena thermophila. Next base: position 159,954 of record NW_002476326.1, on the reverse strand, counting down.
ATTTAAATTAAAAACTTAAATTGAAATGAGATGAAAAATAGATAGATTTATAACTTGTTATATTTGAATTAAACTTTATCCTAATGACCCATGAAAAAGATCACAACCTTTCATACAGTAAGGGAGTTCCTAAACTTTCGATGACTTCCCTCTTGTTTTTTAAATAATTTACAAGCTATAATTTATTTACAAATATTTTAACTTTTAATTATTTTTTTTTGCACAAATAAATTTAAGAAGCTGCTTCATTTTGTTGAAAATCAGTATTTGAGCTATTGTATATTCTTTCTTGCTCTATTTCTTCTAAAGTATTTGTTGTGTTTTTAGACAATTATATTTAATTTTCGCTTGTTCTGTCTTTATTCTAATACTTTGACTTCTAAATCTAATTATATTGATATTTGTTGCTGGTTTATATTGTTTAAGCTGTTTAAGCTAAGTTGTTTTTATTTTAGATATTCATAATGTTAAAGTTATAGTCAAAATCATCAAAAACATCATCGCCCCTAAAATCTAAATTTACTTAATATTAAAATAATTAAATTAAATTTATATTATTATTCAGTTTATTTACAATTATCTTAGTTATTTAAGTATTCTCTTTAATCGTTTTGTTTGCTAATACTTGACATCTTTTCTCTTGTAAAATTGTTATTTAAAACCTTTTTATTGATTTAATTCAGAGACTAATCTTCAAAGTTAGTGTCTAAAATATTGTCATAATTAGTTTTCATATATTAAGTCGAATGCAATTCATTTTAAATATCATTTTCTATTTCTCTCTCTTCATCGTCTGGATCAGCTAAAAGATAAGAATAATTCACTAATTTTAAAACTTAAGAAGTGACAATCATGTTGAAAATGATTATTTTTATTGATGTATCAAAAGGAAAATAGTTTATTATCTGCTATTTTAACTTATCACAGTCCTCTTTAGATAAATTTGTAAAAAGAATGATAAAATTTTAAGTTCTATCAACAAATTCTTTAGGTTTTGCAGAGTTTTAGTTTAAATTCGCTATAGACTTTGAAATTGATTTTAAAATAGTTTCAAACGGTATGTTTCTTCTGGTCTTTGCAAAATACATGGCTCGTAGAGCATATTTATAGTGAAATTTAAGTTGCTTAAGCTAGTAAACAGAGGTAAATGGTATAATTTATTTTGAGTATTTTTCTAATTTAATAACCTCCATGACATCGTATTTTTCTATCAATATGCTGCTGTAAATTTCATCAATAATTTGATTCACTTCTGATATAAATATTTCGTCTTACAAGTCCACTATTACAGAAAGTCGTAGGTATTTGACAGAAAACTTTTTAATAAAATTTATTATTGATGTATTTAATCCCTCAAGAATTTTCTCAACTTTCAAAGCAACTTTTAATTGTTCTTTTAAATTTTATAAATACAACTATACATTTTCAACTCTGTTTTCAAACTTATTTTATTACATGACTTACAACTAAATTAATGGATTCGATATTTCGATATATCTATATTAACTTTAAGTAAATACCATTTCACTTTAGGTCTATGAATATCTTCTTTAAGTGTCATTTAATGCATTGTCTATTTTTTGATTTATCTTTTCTATTTCTTAAGAGTATATTTTTTCAATATTTATAATTTAATAATAAATATATTTAGATGAGTTCATATTTTTTTCTATATTTTTTATTATCTAATTTAGGCATTAGTTAATGAGCAATAAGCAAATTAATCTATCTTCTTAGTAATAAGTTTGCAGATTTTCAAAATTTTAAAGTAAAATCTCAAATGCATTATAGTTTTTGCCCTTAAACATCAAGCATCTAGCCTATTAATTTATGATTTTGCCTTCCATGAGATCTAAAGAATTTTACTAAGTATTGAAAGGATTTATATGTGGATCGCTTTGATTTAATTCATATAAAATTAATTGAAATAATTTTTATTTTCAAAAATAAAAAATTGTTTTACTTCAAAAAGATTTCTGATTCACTTGGAGAAATTATTTTATTAGCATTATTATTTAAATGCTTGATGGAAAAGTTGTCATTCTAAATGTAAGATTGATTTTAGTTTAAAGTTCTTGGACTGATTAGGACATTCTAACTGCTTTATCGATTGAAAAAAACAGATGATTGATAATTAGAAATCGAATTAACTTCAGAGACAAAGGTACTTCTCTTTTTACCTCTTTTTTAAAAGTATTTATTTTCAAAATTGTTCATGCTTTAATTTAGTTTTAGGTTGTTATTTATCTTGTCATTCATCTTCTTTTTTTCTGAAGCAATAATCCTTTAACATTTTTTTAAGTAAATTATAGCACTTCTATATTTATTTTGCTTAAGAAAGCAAAATGAAAGCTCTTGCAACAGATAGTTCAATTTAAAAGGTTAATCTTTAAGTATGTATTTTGTTATAATTAATGTTTGTTCCAATATTTATTAATATTCTTTCCATAAATAATTTTTCGTTTGTAAGTTGTACAATTTAAAAGCCTTTGAAAAGTTTATCATTCTATCGAATTTTAAGCGATAAAGTTCAATTAATCTTTTTTATTTATGCTAAGATAATTTGTTTGTAAAAAAGTTATTATCTTCATCTTCATTATAAGCCATGACTATATCTTGCTCAATACTTTGATTATTATCGCTATCATCAATATCTTCTTCAATAATAGGTATATTTGCTGCAGAGGAATTAGCTATTTCTTCCTCAAAATTGTTTTCTTGCTCGTATTTACCAAGATCGTAATCAATTTAGATTATTGATTAAAGATAATTTTCCATAGCTTCTTAATATCTACTTTCTTTAACCAAAATATTTCCTAAGTTATTATAGCAAATCCCTAAAGCAAATCTGTCACTTCTTTAAGAAAACTTTTTAATAGCCTAATTTAATTCTATAATTGCAGCAGAGTGATTTTTATCATAAATAGTTTATGACACTATTTTCAAAGATGTAAACAAATCCAAAAATGTCTCAAATAGAATTTTTACCTCTTATGTTTCTAATTCTTCTTATAAAGTTAATATACTCTCTAAATTATTAAATTAGCTGTTAACTAATAATCCTAAATCGTTTACAGTCACTTACTAAAGAAAAAAGGTTAGATTCTAAATAGGATTTTCTATTTTTTTTGCAATGCTAATTCCATGTACATAAGATATTATAGAAAATATTCCCTAAATATTTAATAATAAATATTTTTATAACAAATTTATTTGCTTATTTTTAATTTTTTGAAATATTATTAAATAAAAATATACTGTTAATCCACTTTATAAAAATAATTAAGCATCTAATTATTTTAAAAAAACTAGCATTTTTTTATTAAAAACTCAAGGGTAAAATAACACATAATTAATTTAATTTTAATTTATGAGGGTTTATAGTAAATTGATTTTATTTTGAAAGTTAAATACTACCATTTGTTTAATAAATAATTTTGCAAATAATAGATTATTCATAATATAAAATAAAATGAAAATTAAATCTTTAATATTAATAGTTAAAATAAAATTTTGATGGAAATGTAAAATTTAAATAAGTAAAATGTTAATTTACCACAATCATAGCAGAGAAAATAAATATAATTATTTAAATACTCAATATTTAAGACTAAAGTTCTTGGTAGTACTGAAGTATCTTTTCCTTTGAGATAATGGTATAAAAAGTGAAAATATTATATAATTAGAATTATTATGAGTTTATTTTATCTATAATATTTATTGGAGTTGTAATGCTTATGTATGAATTATTCTTAGTCTGAAAATCAAATGTGTAGAATTCATCAGAGTTTCTTTCTAAAAAGGGTAAACCTATTTTAGATTAAATTACTTTATACTGATATTAAGTAAAATTTTAAGGTATTTCGCTTATAAATTATTAAAATAAAGTTTCATTTTTATCAAATAGTAGATCTTGTAAAGTTTTATTGTAGCCATTTTCAATGCCCTGGTAAAAAATAGTCTATTAAGATCTAGCAACTGTTATTATTTGAAATCCATTAGAAAATATACTAGTGCTTGATATTAGCTCAAATTTATCAGGCCTAAAATATCCACATCCCACACTCTGTAGCTTTATATTTTTTTAAAAGTCCTTTATAAAAAGATTTGCAAAAATAATTTACTTACTTCATTTTTGAACATTATTTTTGAACAAAATGCTGTTCCTAAATAAGGAATTAATTCTGTAAAAATTAAGATAGGATCTGTAACATAAATAAGATTATCATCTTATTGACTGATTTAACTAGTTTCAACATACCAAGACCTACATCTGGCATCATAATACTATGTCTAACAATGCTATTCCTTTAAAATTACTTTATCAAGCCTAATCTGCCTATATGGATTAGAAATAGCTAATCCATCATTTTAGAATCCTCTCGCCTAGTCTTCAAAGTAAAAGGATTTTGTAAATTTATTTGCTAAGTAAATTGATCTTATCAGATATTCTATGCTATTTTAATGCTTAATATTTGAAATGGAAGGCTGAGGTAATTTTGAGAAATCACTTGAACTCACATTTTTAAGAAACCTTATTAAATTAAATTAATAAAAATTTCATATTAAAATATTTTAGAATTCTATTTTTATTTTTGATAAGTTTTTCAACACAAAATAATAAACTATCTGAAAAGCAAACAAGATTAATATCATACAAAACAATTAAGTTTTTAACTATTTATAAATTATTAAAAATAAGTTGGTGAGCTAGAAGTTAAATAAACTAACACAAATCATTCAAAAGTATTTTTTTAATTTTAATTTTACCATGAAGAAACCGAAATTCCTCCTTTCAAAACCTAAACAACTCTAGGATCAGTCAAATCTGTTAAATTAAGAGATCCAGCTAAAGCTATAGTGTTATTTATTTCATAAAAAGGATTTATATAAACCTAATCATTTATAGATTTTCTATAAAAGTTATTAACCATTTAGATTTCTCTACCCATCTTAATAAACTATGTATCTAATTTAGCCTTCTGAGCTGAAATAATTATTTTTATCGATTATATTTAATCATTTAAAAGGTTTTATTGAGCTTCTTTAAGAATATCTTTGACATTTTAATAAGTAAAGTAAGTTGATATCAAACCTATAGAAGAAATTATTAGTATTGGAAACAGTAACGTTAGAAGGAGTAGCTTTTGCAGTTCCATCCATAAGTATAATTCAAATTTTTAAGTAGTAATAGAGTTAGTTAGTGAATAAGTAGATTTTTTATTTTGAGAATTAGGAATAATAAAAAATTATAATATTTATATTTCTACTTTCTTTTTTTAGATTAATCTTTCAGGTTATAAAATAATAAAAAACAAATAGTGAATATAAATAATTATATCAATTTATAATAACAAAAGTAAGAAAACTTAAATCTGCTTTTTTATTGTTTGATAATATGAACACAATACAAAAATATTTAGCTTTTTATATAAAATATGAGTAGAATTTTAAATAATTATAATAATATTCTTCATTAGTATATTATATACTAAGTAAATCTACAATAAATAATATTAAATGTTAATGAATCTTTTAAAAAGCAAAATATATTTAATTTTATAATTAATTATCTCAAAATAGATAAATTTAAAATTAGTTTCTACACAAAATTAAGCAAAATTAAATAAAAATTTAATTTAATTTTTTGTATTTTTGAGCATACATTTTGTAAATTCTAATTCTATGTTACATAGTTGTTAAAATAAAAAATTAATACAAAAAATATTATGCAAATAAAAAAAATTTAATAATTATTATTTTGTAAACTTATTTAAGTTTTACTGGTTATAAATGTGGTTTTTTATTTGTGCTTTTATTAAGCTAAAAAAAATTTTAGGCATATCTTGAAGAATATTTAAGGATAAAATGAAACAGTTTTAAAAATACACAAATTAGATAATTAACTTCTAAAAATATATTTTAATTTTTATTTTTCTAAAATAAATATTAAGTGCACCATAATTCTTCTAATTTTATTTGTATGAATTTAAAATGAAAAACATGATTAAAATGCACTTTTAATGATACCTTAAAATATAATTTTACAAGACAAACAGTATTTTTATATAATTTTGTTTATTATGAATTAAATGAAGAAAATCTTCAAAATTTACTTGCATCGATGCCTTAAAATATGCTTTTCTATAACAAACAATATTTTAATAAAATTTTATTAAATATAAAGATTACTAAATAAAAATAGGGTATTTTTATCTCATTTCATAATTTTAATTTTATTTTTATCATGAAAATAGTAGATTTATGATTTAAAATTTTCATTTTTTAAGAAAACAAAAATAATTATTTTATAAAATAAATTAATAAACTTAAATCCATGATGTAAGTTTATGAGTATATTAAAATTCAAAAAAAATATTATAATATTTATAAAATTTTAATCAAAATAATATGAAAAATATTTGGTTTCAAAGCATATTCGTAGTTATTTTGCAAGTTGATATCTAAATCAGCTTTAAACAATTCATTTCAAAAATATTTATTAAATCTTTTAAAAATGTAAATTAACATCTTATTTATATATATCTTAAAGATATTTTTGCTTTTCTCGTATTCAGAGTATTGTTTTGAGTAAAATTATCGAAATTAAACAATCAATCATATATGCATTTTTTATTATTAATTGATTAATAAGTTATTATTTTATATTTTAACATGGAAATAGGAAAATACAGTATGTCCTTAAAAAATATTTATCATAAATATTTAGTTTTTTATTATATTATAAAGTGAATTTAGCTTTTCATAATCCAAATCTTTTTTATTTGATTAGCATTTAGATTCAAATATTTATTGATTGATTGATTGTTTGTTTGATCATATTTTTATTTAATTTATTAATTGAATTTAAAGTCATTTATTATTGTTTAAATGTGTTCAAGTAAATTTGGCTCTCAATCAAACAAGAATCTCTTTGAACCTAGGTTGCTACCGCATCTCGTGCAAAAGTGTACTGAATCTTTACAATCATCAACCATACAAGGAATTAAGCAACAACCTAACCAGAAACCACAAGCTGCAATAACACCACCAGCAATGTAAGCTCCAGATCCGTTTTTAAGAGCAACCTTTGTAGTTGTGTATTACTTGCAATTAGCACAGTATAATTATTGAGGATGTCTAGAAGTAGGATGGTTTACAATAGGTAGCATGGCAAAATCTAATATAAAATTTAAAATTAATTTTAGATCATTAAATAGAATAGTTAATTTAAAAAATAAAATAAAAAATGTTTACTTTATTAAACAGGAGCAACATTTTGTACTTATACCTATGATTAACCCATTTGGGAATAAGGATTCACTGGTGCAGGATTTGAAGCATACATCTAGGGAGGAGAGCTTAATTATCCTTATGGGAGAGGAGGATAGTTGTATTGTTGAGGAATATTTTGAGGATAAGTTTATTAAACTGGAATTTATTATGGAATTGATATTGGTTGTTAAGGAGTTTAAGACATACGAGCCATTTATATGTTTTGGCTTTCAACTGGCTATCCTTGAGGAATATTATCCTCAGTTTCATTTAACCTTCCATAAGGTTGATATTAATAATTTTGATTCATTTTATGTGTATTGTTGATGTTTTTACTAATATATTGATTTTTGATACTTTTTGTTATTTGATAATTATAATTTAGAATAATAACTCGTATTTATAAAATCTCAAAGGTTTTGTCTTTCTTCTCTTTGAATTATTTATTTATCTATCTATTATTGTTTTTTATTAGTGAGATATCATCATTTGATTAGGTGATATTATGTTCACCTTTCATTACAATTAAATGTATTACAAATAACTAATTTTTTTACTCTATTTTACTCATTAATAATATTTCTAAGATGATCCAATCAGGTGCTTGTCCAAAAAAATAGGTCTTAATTTGAGAAATTTATATAAATAGCTTTGAATCTTAACAATAAAAACTAAGTGTATATGATAAATTTCACTTTCATATATCATCATTATTATTATCTTTACAAAATTTAAGTTTTGAAAAGTTAGCGTTTAAGAATTAATAAGATTTTATAGCTAATTTAAAAACACTTAAATAATTTAAATAATATCAGAATTTATTATTTTTCTATGCTTTTTTGAATTGCTTAGTGATTAAAATTTAAATTATTTTAAAATTGATAATCTAGTATTTTAAATAGTAATTTATTAATTCTTCAAATAAGTTTTTTAGAAAATTATTTAATATTTTTTATATTTTAAAACAAATATTTAATTATTTGTCTAAAGAAGAAGCTTTATGTGTATTTTTCTGTTACAAATGTTTATAAAATATACATAATAATCAGAAATTTATATTCTTTATTAATTTATCTTTTTATGTAATTTATTTGTGAAATTAAAATAAATTTTGAATAAATGAAAGATATTAATTAAATAATTTCATAAAAAAATCAATAAAAAATAATTTATTTGAAGATAATATGGCTTAGAAAAATGAATACAAATATTCAAAATATTAAACTAAAAAACTTTAATTTTAATTTAATAAATTCAGTAACTAAGTTTTAATAATCTTTTTGACATTAATTTAGCTATTTATGGACTAATTATTTTTATCATAAAATATTATATATTAACAAATTGCATTTGAAAAGATATAATTTCAGCTCAAACCTTCATTACTCAAAATTTAAAATATTCACAGTAAAAAATTGATAAAATTTTTTTTGACAAATATTAGTTTTTATTTTTAGATTGTATATAAATTAAAAATTAATCAAAATTTCAAGAAGCCTTTATTGTGTTTACTTTACTTTTATTGCCCTATAAATCTAATATATTTTTTAATTATTTTGCAATATTAATTTAGAAACAGTTTATTTTTTTAATTTAATATCAATGTTAGTTTTAACCTCTAATTATAAAAAATAAAGCATTAATACGATTTATATTTATATTGATCCATCCATACTCATCAAAAAATTAAAAATTTTGCTCTAGTATAAATATGGAATGCCAAGTGTTTTGAATACAAATAATAGCTAATACCACTTTATTATTTTGTCTATTTTACAGATTTTTCCGATTGTATCGACATTAATATTATAAAAATTTCATTAAATATAATTATAATACTAGCTATTCTAATAAAAAAGTGTAACTAGTATTTTTTATCAAATAATTGATTAGCCTTAATCTCTTTTTATAAGGATAATAAACTTATATTACTAAGAGTATCTACCACAACAGCATATGTTTCTCCAATAATTTATGCTTTAGTCAAGTTTTGATTTAAATATATATTAGTTATTGCAGTCGTTTTTATCTTAATATGCTAGATCTATTTTATTAAGATTAGCAACTTCTTCACCATGGTTTTCTCAAAATACTCTTTTTATAGCCAATCTTTGTTTTAAATTTTTTATTGACTTATCTTTATCCTTTATAATAATAGTTTCTCCTTAAATTACGAATAAAAAGGACTACTTAAAAATTAAGATATCCTTACATTCTTTTTAATATATTTATCCAGTTCTTAGCAGATTTAGCAGATGAGCGATGTCGGTATTTCATTTACATGGTCCTTAAGCTGTATGTGATTCTTGTTTATCAATCAATTTTACTATATTACTTTTAATCGCTTAATATTAAAACTCATAAATATTCTACATCTTAAATCTCTAATTAGCTTTTATCCATAACTCAAATTCATCCTTTAATACAAACAATGCCCCATATAAACTCAATTTATATTTTTATTAGAAATTATCTTTACTTTTATGACTCTCTATTATTTTGTTTTTAATATCCTTTTAGGTAAAAAAGTTTATTCAAAACTGACTGTTTTCTTCAATCATTTGCAAAAATATATTTTTTTCCTGATAAAGTATTGATATTTAGCTCAATTACTCTCCCTAAAATATGAAAAGTATTGTTTACTAAAGGTATTAAATTAAATAAATAGTTAGATTATTATTTTATTAACTTGTTTGAGTTTGGTTGACCCATAATAGAAGAAATAAGATAGTTTTAAGTTTTTTATTTAGATTAAACTATTTTTGTTGTTAAAAATTAAAAGTAAATAATTCAAAGATTTGATAATTTGAAAAATTAGAAATATTTAATTCTAAATAGAATAAATCAAAATTAATTAATGCTTTTTGATATTTTTGATCCAAAATCAGTAATCAAAAAATAATTTGAAACTATTAGAATATGACCTCTAAATTTTCTTATACTATGAAAAATTTGCAATTAGAAAAAAATTACTATTAATTATTAAAACCAATATTTTTCATTTTATGTTAATTACATTTCAAGTATTGATTAGGAAAATATTTTAATAAATATACATCAGGATGCCATTTGATTATTTTACTTAAAAATAATATTCTTTTTATATTTAGAAAATATTTAATAAATCATATATGAAATTATGATCAGAAAAGAAATTTGAAAAATATATTTTTTTGTTTAATATTATTTATTTTAATTAATTATTTAGACAGACATTATTTACTAAAATAATTTGATATTATAAATAAGCATTTCATTTTTTAAAAATAAAAAAAATTAGGTATTTACTGCAAATTTTTATTATTATTTTGATTCGGCTATTTAATTCAATAAAAATCAATCAAAGCTATTACTTATTTTAAAAAAGTATTTGCAATTATTTAAGGAGTGGAGAATGAAGGAGAGGGGTATTTTTTAAAAATTCATTACAATTCTAAAGGCTTGGTATTTATATTTTAAAAATTGTGATTGACTTACTCGACTAAACCATATAATTTGAATAGTTTATTATATATTCTAAATAAAAATATCTAATTAAATTCTAATCAGTAGCATTTATTTAAGTTTATAAATATGAATAATAATAACAGTATTTATTTTAGAAGCAAACATATAAACATTTAAATTAGAACCAACATAAAAATGTTTATTTTTTATTTTTAAAAGTGAAGAAAAATGATAAAGAGTTTAATAAAAAAAATTTTATTTATCAAAAAATAGAATAATTAATTATATTATTTAATAATCCATATTGAATAATTTAAAGTTTCATATTTGTAGTAAGTATTTCTGATGATTTGACATATAAATAACCAAACTGATATGTTTAAAATATAAAATTTAAAATGCATTAAAGAAAATCAATTTAGTTTTAAAATATTAAAAATATTTTAAATTATAGAATAATTCTTTTAAATGATTTCATGGTTAATGATATTATAAAGCAACAAGTAAAGAAATAAATTAATTTTAGATTTTCTAAAAATTAAAAACAAACTCAATTCTTTTTATTAAATATTACTTTTTAAGCAAAGATAGAACTTAAGTATAACTTTAAAATTATTTTTAGATAAAGATAACTCAAAATGAATAACTTAAATAACCCTAAGTATCCTCCTGGAGTAGCAAGTCACAATAGAAAAAAGAATAATTAAAGAAATTTTAATAATCAGAGCTAGAATTATCATAATCGTGATCATTATTAGCATGATAATAATAATAATTTTATGAATAATTTTTAGATGGGCTAATAGGATATTAGTGATATTATTAGCTCACTGGGAAACCAATTTTCTGTTTAAATAGATCCTCACCATAACTAATAAGAGAGGCTAATAGAAAATGTAAGAATGAATAAATATATTTAATTTAAATCAAGCTTTTTTATATTTATAAACTATAAAATTCATTTATTGTCTATTTGAAAAAGTAAGAAATTTAGTTTGTGAATGTGAATGATTTAGAATAAAAAGCTTTAGTTTAATAGAGTCAACAAAATATAAATGATCAGTAGCCAGAGCAGGAAGAGAGTTAAAAAGTGAAGCAATTTTTAATGGAGTTGAAAGAGTGTCTTAGGAAAAAATGCGATATAATTATTGAAATAGGAAAGGTAAGATAAATACCTATTTATTTAATAAAAAATATAGTTTTTTGCTTTATTACAAATTTATTGATTGCTATCTTTTAATTATGTTTTAGCACAAACTTAATATTTAAAGAGAAAAATAGATGAGATGGAGAAATACATAGAAAATAGAATCAAAGAAAAAATCTGCAGCAAGGTGATGGAGGGTGTGTATGACAAAGAGAAAGCTATTTTTAAGGAAATATTTTAAAATGAACTTTTAAATAAAAATTATTTAAGAGATTAGATTATATCTTGTATGGAACAGCACTTTAAAGAGTATTTCTAAGAAGTATCCAAAGTTTATGAGTTAGGATTAAAGCATTTCAGTGATTATTGCAAAGAGTCTGAAAATGTTTCTAAGCAAAATAAAGAAACATTTTAGTCTATTATATTGGAACTGTAAAATTTGCAAGAGGGAGATAGAAACATATTAGCAAAGCTTTAAGATCAAACTAAAGAAGAACTTGATGAAATAAATAATATGAGATAAATTAATGAAAATATTTCAAAATATGTGCAAGGTATAGCTATAATAAAGGAAAAGAATGCTTAGCTTGAGAACTATTTGTAGAACTTGTAATTGAAAGTCAATGATAGAGTTAAGCAAAATAAGTTGATTGTTGACTACATGGTATCAAAATATATTGAAGAGTACTAGAAGGCACTTGTTGCAAAAAGAAAAAATTTGAATACATAAAAAGATGGCGAAGACTCTGACGATGAAGAAAGTGAGGAAGAGGAATCACCTGCTGTCAACTAGAAACTGTTAAAAGATAATTTGAAGCCTCCAGTTTAAATCATTACCAAGTAGACTCAGCAAATTTAAAACTTATAAGCTCGCTAAAATGATTAATTCTTTTAAGATGAAGAGTCTAACGATGAAGAGGAAGACGAAGAGGAGGAAGAAGAAAATAAGTATGATTAAACATAAGAGAATATAAAAATTTAATACTTGAAGAACGTAATAGAAGACGATTATTAAGAAGACTAGCAAAGAAAAAGTAACTAAAGACAATAGGTTGATAGAAATTAGTACAGGCAAAATTATACAAACAACTTTGATCTCGGATAGCTTAAAAATAATCAGTAAAACCAAGTCGAAACGGATGATGAAGATTCTGTGTCTGATAACTGAGTAATTATAACTGTAGATTAGATTTTTGTTTTTTGTGTGATAGATATTTACTTTTGTAATTATTTACATATTGAGATAGAAAATTATTTAAATTTAGTTATACGTAAAGCTTTCTTTTTTTCAGATTCCGATGAAAGCTAAGCAACTTTAAAATTTTCATAAAGTTTAAAGGAATATGATTTTAGTTATATTTTTAATGACTGAATTAGAATAGAAATGAGTTTAGTGCATGATAAGAAAACATTTAATTCATTTAACTAGGTATTATTTACATGCTGATTATTTAATTTGAAATAAGCATGTCATAAGAATACTATGATCTATTTGAATTTAGCATAATAATCGTAATTACGGCACAAGATTGTCAAATATTAATTTTAAGTTTAAATAATTTTCAAATTCATTACTATAGAAAGCAGAAAGCGCTTTTCTCCCCAGGGTTACTAGTTACTTAAGATTTGTTCTCTCTTTCAAATGAATTCATGTTTAATAAATGTACAAATAATTTATCAGAAGTAGGGACAGCCCTATTTTTTAATTTAAAAAGCAGCGTAGCTTTTAAGTAAATATATCAAAATCCAAAGTGAAAAAAAAAAATAAACCAAAATTATAATTTATAAAACTATTGATTATAGAGGTAAAATTATTTCATTTTGTCTTGTAAATTTCACTTTTTAGATCATATTTTAGCTAATTAGATATTATATTTATGTAATTTGAGGTATTACCATCAAGCTTCGAGAAAAATCGATGGATTTTGTGAAAAGTATATTTAAATTTCAGGGAAAAAAGAATAGAAAAGGTTTACAATTTTCTAAATTAATTCGATAGAAGGAAAAGAAATGAGAAAAAGTTAACTTAGTGAACAGGTTGAGTTGAGTAAATGAATTAATGAATAAATAAATGAATGAATAAATTAATAAATGATTGAATGAATTAATTAATATTGAATGAAAAAATAAATGAATTAGATAAGTATAATTTGAAGGAATTAAAGAAATACATAAATTAATAATATACTAGATAGTGGTAAGACAATTAATGAGATAAATTTTTAATTTAGTTTACTAATTATTTATTTATTTATTTATTTTTATTTTATTTAATTATAATCAAAAATTAATTATTCAAATTTTATATTCTTGTTTTTTAAATACGCATCAAGGAAGCAAAAAGTGAGAATCCTGTTGCATTATTTATTTATTTATGAATTGGATTTATGTATGTATTTTGATATTTTGTAAGAAGTAGTAAAGATAGATAATATTTCAAATGTAAATAGTTTCAAGTTTTTATAATTCCTTGTACAACCAGAAATAAAACTAGATAATTTCTCTGATTTTTATATTTAATTTTTATAAGTAGTATGTATTGCTATTATATTTATTATTTATTGTTTATTGTTAGAAGTGAGATGAGATGAGAACTTTTTAAATAAATATTTGTTAAAGGAAGTCTTGGTTTTTATTGAGTGAATGAGATAAGAACAAGTTATTTCAAGGGTTTTACATTTTGGGAAGTATTAATGGTTGTTTTGAAGAATCAAATCTATTCAATATTATTTATTTGTTTTGGTCTTCTTATTATGAGATCATCTTTTAATTTTTTATGCCTTATTATGATGAGATTTTAGAAATATATTCAGTTAAAAGGTGTGTGTGTAATTTATGTGTGTGAAAATTACTCACTCGCAATTTGTGCACTAATTATTAGTCTTTTAATAATTATAAGGGGGAGAGAGAAGATTAATTCAATCACGCTTAATTACCCTGTAACCGCATGTTTTAGACTGTAATACATGCTAGTTTTAATTTATGAGTTAAATCACCTCTTTGCGGTCTTCTTATAGTTGGTTTCTCTTCACACGACGCACTTTTCTTTTTGCAGATGAGCTGTCTTCGTAGAATTTTTCTATCAAAATCTAGGTTTCCATTGAATAATATTCATCTACGTCAATTTCTTCACTGTTTGGGAGGATGGGGGGGAATGCAGGACCTCCAAATACTGATGTCTATTGGTTAGGAATGAGTGGCTAAGATCCTGGTTAAGTAGATAGAGTGTTGATGATTTAAGAATTTTAGTGGTTTTTAGTAGAATTGTTGCTGTGGTTATTATTATTTTACGAGTGGGGCTACTTGCTTGCTTGTCTTATTGTATAAATCTATTTCATAGTATCTGTATTTACATCAAGAATCACTATAGATAAGAATTCAGAATGAGTAAATAGTATATTGTTTTAGATACCTGAGTCAGTGTTAAAGACTTGCTTAACTATTCCATCAACTTAAAGCTCTAAGTTATCTGAAGTAATGTAGGAGGTTTTGAGACGGACTGAAGAGTCTTGAATGTCGCCAAGCAGTAAGTCAAGGGTCATCTTATTTAATGCTATACGCCCCTTGAAGTTTTACAATTCGATTAAACCCTTACGGACAGCAAGATTTTTGAATTAGTGAATGTTGTACCCCAAGAGTTGGAGAAATTCAGAACTGTAGCCATATTTCTTAATTTCAAAGCCAAAATTTTCTAAGTTAAGCTATCTTAAAGAATAAATAAAAAGCTTATTTGTTTTTTTGAGCTCGCTTAAGATTTGTCTTGCTTTGATTTCGAATTTCTTGTAAGATTCAACCATCATTTCTTAGATTTTCGAAAATCCAATAATTGATTTGCACATCTGGCCTTTTTCTAGCATTCTTTGAGAAATATTTTAATATCTTTGCAATCTTGATCCTAATTCTTGTAAGCTGATTTCTGGGTGATTGCATAGAGCCTGAGTTAAAGATTAAAATTAGTAGACTGGGCTATAATTCGATTATATATTGATTTCTACTAATCCTTTTTCTTCGAAATTTTCGACTGAAATTACTTATTTATATTAATTAATTAAAGAGGGCTAGCCGAAAAGCTGAGAATTAGCATAATCGTAATTCAAGTCAATAAAAATATCGCCATGTAAAGCTTAAAGTGCTAAAGGATTATAAACCTGCTTAAGAATCGTTTCAAAAGAAAAGTCTTTTTTCACGTATTCTTCCTCCCTTTTGCACATTCCTGAGCTATTAAAGTTGGCATTTTCATTTTGTTCGAGGCAGAGGCTCATATTGCTACGACGATGTGAGGTGTGGCTAGATTGATCTGATTCATTTCCTTAGTCAGTTTGATGCTCTACTTTACGGACTAGCATTTGCTTGAGGGAATCGTCTTCATCTTCCTCAGATGTCATGGGACTTTTTTTTATCTGCATTTGTTCCTCTGTAGAAGTTGTGGTGGTAGATTCGTTTAGTTGCTTAAAGTGTTATATTGAATTTTGCTTTTGTTAATTTTAGATAGAGGATTGAGTTTGAAGTAAAGGTGTTAAGTTATTTATATGAACAGAGTCATTGTTAATTAAAAGGTTTGTACCATTAGAAGAATTTCCAAATTGATTCAAGATATTAAACGATTTGAGGTAGGTTTGCTAGAAATCTTCAACGGATTATTATTGCTATTAGTTAAATAAATTCTAATTAGAGTCAACCATCATAGCCTTGAAGATTTCTTCTGTGATATTTGAAAAATCATTTTCTGTAATCATTTATTGTGATTAATTTTGTTATTATTGTTATTACGAATTTTAGTGTTGGAAACAAAGTTGCTAAAGGGTTTGGAATAAGTCGTTGGAAGTTGCAGCTTATTCAATTTCCATTTTTATGTCAGTAATTTCACTCAATTTTTAAAGTTTTCAATTTTATTGTTTCTTTGTTTGTAGAAAATTCCTATGTTTTTTCAAATTAAAAGGTGGTCTTTTTGATTGTTGTTTATCTGCTGACACCTTGCTTAGTTTTTTTTGTTTTTTTGAGATATTATTGGTTAGTTGAAGTTAGTTAAAAGAGTTTTTTTTCTTGGTTTTAAGGTCTTTTCAACTTCTATGTATTTTTACTAAGAATGTGACTTATGAAGGTTTATTTTTTATGATGAAGCAGTGCTTTTCAATTTTATTTGAATGGGATAAGTAAAAACTAAAGTGCTACTTAAAGAGATTCTCCTTTTTAATAGCTTAAGGATGACCTTGATGTTTTAGATGAGTTAGGTTGTCTAATAGCTTTAAGTACTACTATTGAGCCTGTTAGTCTAATTCTCTTCTTTTAGAGTGTTAATGTAAAAGCTCTTGGAGGATGTTTATATGTTTGAGTTTGGATAGATTGGATGGAGCTTAGCCAAAGGTGTTTGCTTTTAATGATTCCTTTGTTTTTGTTTTTCTTAATCTTTTGATTTAGATAAGTATTATATTAAAACAAAATATAAGCTTTTAAATTAGTATGGGGAATTAAATAGAGGAATACGATGAAATAGAGATTATTAAAAGTGCTGTAGATTTTACAGAATATGAATTAGTATGAACATACAAAAACTAATTAATACTGATTATTTATTATTACATATTTTGTTTAATGAAATTTATCCAAAGAAATACAAACTCCATAATGATTTTGTATATTTTTCCATATGGACGCATATTTTAATTTCATTTATGATTTCAATAAGACTGCTAATTTCTTTATTACTCAAAATATCTGTCCCACTAATTATCTATACCATTCTCAGATATGAATTTATCAGCCATGCTTTTAAAATAATCTAGAATAAACATATTTTTTCTTTCAATTTAATAATTTAATCACACGTAAAAATAAAATTATTTTTATAAGGCTAAAATAAAAAACAGGAAATAAATTGTGTTACATAATCAATTTTTTAAATTCATAGAAATATAGATGCATCCATAATTATAAGCTATTATTTTACATTGAATTAAAAAATAATTTAATTTAAAACCTAATCAAAAAATTAATCAAAGAGTTATATTAGTCTTGTAAGCAATTGACAGAACTAAAATTCACCTAAAACTTACACCGTTAGTAATACTAAAACTATGCTTACTACGATTAATTTTTTTAAAAGGTGTCATAAAATTAATTTTGAATTTTCAAAGAAAAAAGTCATTTATCATAGATATAAGCAAATTATTATTTATGAAAACAAATAATTACATTAAACTCCTTCAGCCTCTATCATTGAAAATTTACACTTCTAAAAGAGAAAACACAATCATAAATATTTGACAAATTCAGTTTATAAATATTTAATTTAAATTTATATTTTTATTAAATTTGTTTACTTAGATATTTTTGAACGACAAAGAATAAGCGAATCATGTATTTTATTTATTTCTTTATTGATTGATTTATTGATTGCTTTTGGTGGTAGTGCGAATTAAGGTATTTTTTTTTTAATTTCATTTGCCAAGAAACCAATAAAACAATAATTTAAATTAATGAATCAATCTTTTTTTGATTTTTACAATTTTATTAAATTTATTCTTATATTAATCTGATAACTTTTGGGATCGATCCTCTCCGAATTTTACAGCTAAAATATAGTCATATTCCCATTAAATTGTCTATCATTCTTTGTGACCCATCATTACTAATAAGATTGTAAATAATAAAAACATTGTCTTTAAACGCATGCATATAATGTACATTAATTTGTTAGGATGAGTAATTTAATAAAAGTGTAAAATCAATTACTACAAACATATCTGATGATTTTCTAAAATATTTCGTCATCTATTCAATATGACATTTCATGGGTTATTGGACTAAAATTTGATTCATAATTTATAAAAAAGCCTTATTCGATAATATTTATTAAAATAATCTACATTATTCAAAAAAAATAAATAGAAAATTTTTTAATACAAATTTAATTTATTTATATTTATTTGATCGCAATTAAACGATTTTAGTTGCTATAGAAATAAGTAAAGATCAAAATTATAAGCAAAAATTTCTTTTCATACAAGTACATTTTAATTATGGAAATATATGATTAACATTGAGAGAATATATCTATAATGGAATTCATTTTGTAAACAAAATCGAATATTTATTTATGATATGAAATAGTAAATCAAATGAAAGTTTACAAAGCAAATAATTATTTACAAGATAACAAAATATCACTAGAATTTCAATCAATTATATTTGTTTGGATCAATAAATTTTATCATTATAATCCTTTTCAAACAATGTAAGATTAAACATAATTTATGAAATATTTTCTCATCAAATTTACTCATCTAATTTCTATTTAAAAATCAACCAAATCAGATGATTGATATAAATTAAATTTTCTAGATCTTCAAACAAATCTATTCAAAACTTAAATGTTTTTTAAAAAAATATTTTAAAGAGGATATTTTTAGCATAAATATTTTATTTACTAAAAGCTTTATTTGGTTATATTACCCTATTTAAAAATGTAAAATTTACGTCTAACTATGAGAGTCTAGTTTAATTTTTTAAGATCGGAATCGATTCAATTTTTTTATTACACAACACATAGAAAAAATATAATAATCTTTAATAAGAAACTTTTATTAAAAAGAATCTGGTTATTTGTATCAAAAAAAAAAAAAATAATTAGAGAAGTAAAACAAAACGAAAACCACTCTTTCACTAAATAATACCTACTGAAATATTCTTAGAATTCATTAAGTTGAAATTTATTACTTTTTATAAAATCTATCGAAGTTCTATATTATTTCATCTGTAGTTTTTGTTTACTTAAGCATATGAAAATTTTATAGAACAATTACTTCTGCCAAAATAACAATTTTTCTTCTAAATAGTATTGTAAATACTTTGATAAAAATAACTCTAATGATTAGAGAAGAAAAGATTTCTTAGTTTTGATAGAGATTTTACATAAATCAAAAAAATTAATTCTTTAAGATATTTACTTGTTTAACTTACTTCAAAAAACACTTATGTTTACTTAATTTGCAAAATATAATTTGTCCAAAGCGAATCGAATTCAATTTACAAAAATCAATATTTTCAATGTAATCATCGATTCCTATTCACAAAATTAGGTAATTAAATTGATATGATATATTAAGTAAAATTAAGTAAAACAATACAGCTTAAAACATTAGCAAAATCTAAAATCAGTAAAAGATGTAACCTATCGATATTAGGAGCCTGAAGAACTAAAACATTTGCTTAAGTATGAGGGTCTTCACTAATTTTTAATTTAAGGAGAATTAAATTATTTATGTCAAAATGTTGATTGAGTCCATCATAGAGAAGAGGCTAATTTGCAAAAGGGTTCACCAAAATCGCAATATATGATACTCCCCATAAAAACCCCATTTAAAAATTAGAACCAAAAATGATTAATTTTAAACAATTTCTACAAATATATAAATATGCTGTTAAATTTTTTTAATCGGAGAATATTTACTATTTTATTATTTAAGGGGAACTTCAAAGATGTTTAACAGTATTATTTAAAGATATTTGTTTTCTTTGAATAGCTTGAAAAATTACCTAATTTAAGAAACAAAAAATTCTGCTTAAATTAATATATTTAACCAAATTTATTAAAATAAAAATACTTCGATTAGAAATCTGTTGAATAAATACTTGAATTTATATTTGTTAAAAAGGTAATAAGATAGATATATGTGAATTAAATTTAATATTTTTCCTAGATTTAAATTCTTTGTTTATTTTAAATAACAAAACTCTACAAAAAAATAAAAAAATCTAATTATTTTATACTCGTATCAATTCAAAAATTATTTTTATAAAATTTAAAACTAAATTTTGTTCTTCACTTGAAAAATTAATTAAATTCTATAACTTATCTTACAAATTTACTAAAAAAATATGTAAGCACCTTAACATTTCCTCAGCCTATTACTAGATGTGTAAGAAATATTTAATTAAATTTTAATCAGTATTTATTATTCTTGCTTGATAGATCTACTGTATTTTCAATTTACTAAGTCTAAAGCACCCATTATTTATTTATTTTCATTAATTTAATTTGATTTAGTGTAAAGATGTCTTTTAAAACTTGCCAATAAAATTGTAATAAACAAGTATCTAATATTAGCAGTATTTTACTAAAATTAAAATTTTTGATTTTCATTAAATCAAAACTTGGAAAAAAAAATATAAATATCATTTGAAAAGATTTGTAATTTGTTTATAAAAAATTTATATTTGTAATAAATCAAATTTATTGTTTTATTGGAATCAAAATTATTTTTTGTTTTTAAATATTTCATTTAAATATTAATGAAAAAATAATAAAAATTTCTTAAAAAATTCATAAAAACCTATTTAATTAACAAATGTCTAAATTTCTTTAATATTAAAGTAATCAAATTAAACTTTTTAAATAAAATATTTACTTGAACCATTTATAAAATTTTATGTAAACAATATTTTGTTGATATTTCTCTTTCATTTAAGATGCCAAATAATTGAGCAAGGCCTTGAATCTTTTAATTTACTGTTATATCCTAAAAATTCTATATAAATTAATTCTTTGTTTTAAGGATACTTTTACAAATTAAATTTAACCATGTGAATATATTTAAATGCATGTATTTTAATTTGTATTTATAAGCTAAGTTCAAATTTTTATTTTTTATATTTGTTAATATTTTCAACAAATTAATTGTATATGATTCAATTAAATAAACAAAGTATAAAAATTAATCATGAAATTGATTTAAAAATTAGCTAAATTAAAAAACTTTTCTTGATAAAATTATGGATTTGTGATTTATTGATATATTATCAAATTTTTGTTTGGTTTCAAAGAAAAGATTCATCATATATTTGACATACTTTAATTCATTTGTGTTTATTTTTTATATGTTATTGAGTTGAAAAATATATTATCATTTTTCCTTAAGTTCAGCATTAATTACATTGGCTTTGCTAAAATTAATATCAAACTAGTGATAAGATTTATATTGAACTTTTTAATAAAATCTTTTTAATCAGATTCAAATTAACGAATTCAAAAAACTTAAAAAATAAATTTAGAATTAATCAGTTGTTTAAATTTTTTTTGAATTATTTCAAGATAACTATAAAATATGAAATTCTCTACCTACCTTCTTATTATGAAAGACGAAACTTTTTTGATTTGAAATATTATAAAAAATACACACATTAAAATATTAAGAAATTATCTGATTTATTTTTAAAATAATTTGTAGAATGTAGAAAAATAATGTGAAAAATCTAATTTTGGAATTTAAGCAAAAGTAATTTAATGATTAAGAATATTATTTTTATTATGATAAATGATGCTTTTTTATTATAGAAAAATAGATTTAAAACAAAAATCTTTTATAATTTTAGTAAATAGCTTTTAATAAAATATTCATATATATTTTTTATTTTTTAAATATTGTTTGCAAAAAAAAATTCAAAATTACAAAAAGAATTAAGTTATTTAAAATATTAAGGATATTTCGATAAAACCAAGTTTTTTATGGATTAGTATTCAAAATATTAAGATAATTTTAATTTGATTTGTGCTGATGCTTAATAAAGAATTATAGAAAAATAAAATAAAAATATGTTGAAATTGATGTAAATTACAATGAATTCTATTTTTGTATCATATTTAAATTTTTATTTCTTTTTTAATGAAATAGGAATAATAGATTAATATTTTTGTTTCATTGAAACTATAAAATATTTACTAAAAAAAAAATTATTTGATCAAATCAGCTAGAACTAATTTAAAATACATAAATTGGTAAATATTGTTCATTAATTATAATAAATGGAACAATAAATAATAAAATTATAAATTAAATGAAGCCTGAATCATGAAATAAAATCAATTTCATTATATTCATCGTTAGAAAATATTGCAATTTTTACTTTGAAATTAAATTAAGTGAAAAAAAATGTTTAATTATTTATTTACAATCACAGACTCTTTCTTTACACTATTTTCAAATAATGTAATAAAAGAAATGTGTAATCTTTCTTAAGAAAAATTACTTTTGATTTTAAAAGAGTGAATAGCGCATTGAATTTTTTTAAATATAAATTTTCTAAGTAAAAAAAGAAAAGATTTGATTGATTTTAATTGTATCTATAAATAAGACCAAATTACTTGCTAATAATTTCTCTAGGTGGGAGGTAGCTATAAAAATAATTACATTTGATATTACACCCATGTTAATGAAATAAGATTCACACTCAATTTTAATTATTTGATTTTTTATAAATAGAAAAGCAACAATTTAATTAAACGAGAGGAGTAAATCTTTTAGGATTTTAATGCTAAATTTGTTTTTTCTTTGTCATAATACAACTAAAATATTTTGAGACATAGCAATTTGTGTTGGATTACTTATTTTTTATTGAAATTATACCGTTAAATTTGAATTCTTCTAAAAAGACATTTCAAAGATTTGAGATTTATGTTTATTACATAATTTATTATGTATTTGCGTTACTAACATAAATTTAAAGTAAAATTTTTTACCAGTTATGTTTAAACAAAAATTTTAGCATTCAATCAAATAGAAAGAGAAACTTTGGTAATTAGAAGTTTTAAGGTTTAAAGTAATTATATTGTTTGTTTTATTTGATTTACTTTTGTAATACTACAAGAATATAAATCACTTGTTTTTGCAGCTAAGTTTTGAGACTTAATAATAAATATTTATATAATTAGAAATCAAATCAGTTTTATTGAAAATATTAAATCAATCAATAATTAGCCTTTTAAAAGATTGAATAAATACTAAAGTTTAATTGATTGTTTAATATATAGATAGATAGATTATTAGATGATTTAATAGATGAAATCTTAATACAATTAACCCTTTTTAAATGACAGAGTAAGCTCAGTAAGCTCTATCAGCAGTTAAGAAATGGAGTAAGTCTGTTATTTTAATTAGTTAGTTTCTAAAATATTGGCAAATTCAGTTAAATATATGCGATTTAGTTAAATATTCTACTTAACATCATGCTCATTATGATTTTAAATAAAAAGAAATTGCATAATCATCAGACCGAAGAGAGAAATAGTTTTTAAGTATTTATCAAATAAAGACATAACAGCAGATTTTGAAATAATCAACTAATCGCACACTAAGAGATATTTATACAGAGTAAATTTATATAAGTTTGGATCAAATTTAGCTTTTTAAATAACTCAAATTTCAGCTTTTTAAAAATTATTGAAATACTAAAATAATTCAAAAAATGTAATAGATCTTATGCACATCAAGTAAAAGCTATAAGGTAGAGCCTTACAAAGGAGAAATCAATCCAAACTAAAAAATATAAATCAAATCTATCCTCATATCAAAAGGAGTAAAGCTTTATTTTTTAATATTTATACAATTTATTTCATATTTATCGCATATTATTGTCTTCTTTTTAAACTTGATATGTAAGTAAGTACATTAATAGATAGATAGATACATACATAGAATACACAACTAAATATATTTTACTGATTGTCTATTAATATAAAAATTATTGCTTTTTTTTACAATTTTTAAAGGAAAATACTTAATGATGTACAATACAATCTTCAATAATTGAACCATTTATCATATCTAATCATTTTTTTTATAATAAGGCTGATATTGAAAAAAGAATGAAAGACCAGTTCAAAGTGGAATACATTTGCTTAGAAGAAGATTTAATTGATTAAGTTATATATATTTTATTTAAGGATTCTTTATTAATCATTCTTTATATTTAACTCAAAAAATAGAACATCGCTTGGAGTACATTTCCAAAAAAAGAAATTAGACTTTCAATAAGTGTAATGTTTTAAAAATAAAATGCTAAATCTAATTCACCAAATAGACCTATTGTTAATGGAATAACGAATGGTGTTAATAATGATTACAATTCATATTATAACAAATCTTAAAAAAGTTTTTACTCACCAAATTAAAGTTAAATGTAAAATAACTCTTAGCTCAGCTACACTAAAGTCGTTAATTCTTAAATGAGTCCAAGATCTAATCAGTTTGCGCCTAACGTTAATGGGATGAATAGTAGTAACGAATTTAATTTAGATAATAAATACCCAGAAGAATCTAAATTTACTCCTGACAACTTTGGATTCGAGTAGTCGTCTAAAACGTTAAAACTCACAAATAGTTACAGCCAAAATTCAAGCGAGTAATTTACATTTAATTATATTTATCAAAATATATATTAAAAAAAATTCTTGTGTGTCATCTATTAATTTGTAAACTAAATAATGCGGATATCACACATTAAAAATAATATTTATTTAGATTCTCACTCGAATAAAATTATTAATTTATTTGTTTATGAATCTGTAAATAAATTCAATATTTTTATTAAATTTAACTAAAGTAAGCAGTAAATGGTATTTAACGCAGCAGAGGAAAATTACAAATACTAACAAAAATTTAATATGCTTAGAAAGCGCTAAGACGAGCAAGTTGAATTAATAAAAAGCTATAAAGAAGATATTAAAAAATTTCATAATGAAATAAGTAAATTAAAATTCATTTTCAGAAAAAATGAGTCCTTAACCGACAACTAAAGCGAGTCAAGTAGCCTTTTTTACTTTTATTCATTTATTTAATTATAGCTTTTTAAAAAAATAACTTTATTTCAAATTAATTAATTCATGCAACATGAATTGATTTACTCATAATAGTTAAGCATTTATTATATTCCTAATTTTTGATATATATTTTCTACTTCTTCGTATTTTCTTTTAAGGATTATGAGTAATAAATAAGCTAAATAGACAATCAAAAATTAAAAAATACTTAGATTTAAGTTAATTAACATCTTTCCTATTCTATCTTATACTATAAGCAATATACAAACAAATAATTTTCTTATTATAAACATAGAAAATAGATTCTTACTGCAGCCTTATCAACTTTCAATTCTAATTTTTGCTTTCTTGGTGATTGGTGCTTTAATAAGAATCTGATAAACAAAGATGTATGTGAAAATGTTTTGCTTGACTCTAAATTCTTTTTAAATAGTCTCTATATAATATATAACAACGCATTTTTTATCTCAACTTCTAAGGTTTTTGATTATAATTCAAGTTTAATAAAGTACATAACTCCTTAAAATAATTAAAAGCTTGAATCAAAACTAAAATAAAAACTTTATATCAATTTAATAATTATTTACAAAATCCTAATAAACGAATAATTGACAGATTGATTGACTGAATGACTGACTGACTGACTGACTGATTGACTAACTAACACAAAATTTAGACTTATTCTTTTATCTTAATCTTTATCTAAATACTTCTGCCTTTGAATTGACTAAAAATTTATCTTTAGCAATTTTCTATTATAAATCTATAAATAAATAAATTCTCTAAATATTAAATTTTTTTTTGCTTCAAAACTAAAGTTTTCTTATTTGTTTCTTACCTATCTTGTAATTTTGTTATCATTTTATGTTTATATGTGACTTTTAAATTTTCCTCTTCACTTTTCTTTTTAAATCAAGTATTTTCTATAGTCTATTTTTTTCCATAGCATTTTCTAATATTTTGATTTATAAAATATTGGTATTTTTCAATAATGTATTGATTGAGTGCAGTTTATTTTATAAATTTGAAAAAGTTTACTCTTTTTAGCAAATTAGCTTATGAATTTTATAAAATAAGAGATTTTTAAAATACAAATGCTTTGGCTTTATAATTAAACAAACTGATAAATTACAAATATATATAATTATAATATAAATATATTTAAGGATAACGAAATAATTTTAAAAATGCATTTTATTAAAATAACAAATAAAATATTTATTTTTATTCAATTGTATTTAGCTTATGTTGTTATCTCTTTTTGATCTGACCTTTTTGGAATTTCTACTTCAGTTATAGTATAAGATTATACTAAGCCATTTAAGTAATAAGGATCCTATTTAAAAAATATTTTGATTATATTTTATGGATTTGTTTTTATTTTATAAATTCTACATTTATTTATATCTTTAATTAATTTAAGATATTTATTTATTTGTTTGATTTGTAATTTAGAAAGGTAGAAATCTTTCTTTGATTTTCCAAATTTAAAATAAAAATAAATGATCCATTTTTGAAAATGTTGTAATTACGCTTTTAATAAAATCGTAAGGGAGTCTTTCATCATTGGCATAAAACAAAAAGAAGGCAGAATCATTATTTACTGAATTTCCTCCAAATAAAATATTTCCTTTTTCTTCAAGATCCCTAACTTTTTCTAAATGGTTTGAGTCCTAAGCAACTATTAATTAAATAAAAAATATAAAAATCTATCACAAAATTGAACTTTTATAAAACTATAATAGTCTCTATATTCTAATTTTAACTATTCAAGCTTCAAATATTTATTTTACCTCTTTTATATCCGAAATCTTCAACTAAATTGTACTTTACCATGAAGAATCTAGAATACTAGTCTGGTATATATGAGAAATTTTTAAAAGTAGCAAAATTTAATTTAGAAGCTTTTTAAACTGCTTGTTTAAGAGATGAAATCATTTTATCAACTTTATGGGATTGCTAAGAACTTTTAGTATTTTTTAACTAGGCAAAATTGTCTAACTTAGGCTTAAATAAATATATAGTAAAACTAGCTAACTATAAAAAATAAATATTTATATTTCAGTGATTTTTGTTAATTAAAAAATTATCAAATAAATAAAGCATATTTCCAAGTATAAATAAACATAATTTTAATTAATTTTTAAAGAATTTTTATATAATGATAAATGAATTATTAAATAATTAGCTAAATATTCATCATTCAATAATAATTTCATTTATTTATTTATTAAAATGTCAAACTAAAAATCCATTTTTATTTAATTTAAGAATATTTTTTGTTTTAAAATTAAGCTTATTATATGTTTATTTCAACAAAATTTCTATTCTAATTTTCAATCAATTTTTTATCATAAATCTGATACGAAATCAGTTAACTGATTCACAAAAAAAATTAACTAATCTTTGAAAAAGTCAATTACAAAATTTATTTTTTTTTGTAAAAATCAAGTAAAAATATATTTTAAATACTTTTTAAAAAATTCAAAACATAAAAATTAATTGTATCTGTTTATTTAATTATCTATCTATCTATATTATATAAAAATATATTTTATTAGATGCTTAAATTGCAAAAAAGATTAAAATTTTTAAAACGTAAATCTTTTAAAGCGTCTTAAAAGAAACAAATAAATAATTTTTTATAGTTATTAAACCGTGAATACATTAATATAAAGTATAATTCCTAAATTAGCCTTATCTTAAATAAATATTTTGTATAATTTTATTAAATTACATCTAAGGTTATGTTTAATTATATTATATTATTTAATTAAGTAAGTAAGCAAGAAAATTTTAGACATGATTGATTTTTTTATTAATTGAATAATTATTATTTTTATATGAATTTTGTCTAGAATTGTTTGTTTTTAACAATAAACAAAATTTCTACTTTTCATTTGAAAGTATTTTTTTCTTCCAAGTTTCTAGCAAGTCTATTTTTATTCATACTTATCTTATCAGCAAGAGAGTTTATATCTTTTTTACCAATGTAAATTTCTTTATTGATTTCATGGAGGAATTTAGGATTATTTTGTTTACTATGCAAATCTTTTATGTTAGACTCATCATTATTGTAGTCTTTATCTTAATAGTCATCTTTAAATTCTTTTAACCTTTCTTTGGTCAATTCTTTAGCATTTTCTTACATTTCTTTCAGTCTTTCTTTTTTCTCTTCTTCAGTCATCTATATTTTTTCTTCGGGCCTTAAGTTATTTCTATATTTTCTTTTCATCAACCCAAAATCAGGTCTTAAAATTCCGTCATCTCCTCTAACCAAAATATTTCCAACTTTCTTTTAAAGATACTACTCATATTAAATCTACTTTAATTTTGACTCAGGAGAGAGAGATTTAGCACTACTGCTGCTTCTACTGTTTCTCCTTAATTTGTGGTTCTTTTCAGATATTGATGTCGATTTTTAGCTTTTCTTTTCTTTTGAATTAGAGCGAGATGAAACACTTGAAGAACTAGAAGATGATGATCTAGATTTTCTCCTTTTTTTATCTTTTTTACTATTTGATTTACTTTCTTTCTTGCTTTTACGTTAAGAGCGCGAGCGAGATCTAGACTTATTTTTATTCTTTTTACTCTCTTTCTCATCACTGCTGCGGTGTTTTTTCTTCTTTTTGTCTTTCTTTTCTTTTTTTTCTTTCTTGTCTTTTTTCTTTTTGCCTCCTTCCTCTTTCTATTTTTTAAGCTCTTTCACTTTTCTAATTTCTTCCATAAACTTATTGACATCTAATGGATTATTTAAAAGCTTTTCTCTCATTTTCTATTCTTCTTACATCATTTTAAACAATGGATCTTCATGAATTAAAGTGAAGTTTTCACAAGTGCTGTTTGTAACATCTTCAGTAACTATTGCTTAATACTTATTGCTATTATCTCTAGGATCCTATTGCTTAGTGTTTTAAGGTAAATTATTTAAATCTACCTATTTTCCAAGTAAATATTATTCTGTTTCTTATGGTTATTAACCAAGGATTGGATTATACATCCAATCCATTTTTTCTAGAGCACTTTTAGGGATTAGGCCTGCTTCGACTTATGCAACTTTTAATTCATGTGCATGCTATTCTTCTAAAAGTTTCTTTTTATATTCTTCCTGCTTTTGTATTTAACGTGCAGCTTCTTATTCTTTTTACCATACTCTAGCTATATTTTTTATAGAGCCTGTATGCCATTACTTTTTATTAAGATAATCCATTTTATTTAACTTTTTTCTATCAAAATTTTTTCAAATTAATTTCAAAGAAATTTATCAAATCAAAAAAATTTATATTATCTATTAGTTAATTTCCATAAAGTAAAATACAAAATATTAAAGAGCTAGTAAAGTTATGAATTTATTTATAATTTCATTTGTCCATCCTTCTTTTATTGAATTACTATCTTGTTTACGTAATATTTGGAGTAGATTAAATATTTTATTTTTAAATTTGATATTTTTAGCTTTAAACAAACTTAATATATTTAAAATTTTTTTTGATAATTTAATTATTTAAAATACTTAATTTTTAAAATAACTATTTAGTGAATATCAAATTTAGTTTGCTTTAAGTTAATAATTAGTTATAATTCCATAAATAAAATAAATTTTAAATAATTTACAAATAAATAAGATGAATGTATCTCTTAATCTCTTATAATATTTAATTAATACACTAAATTTAACTTTCTTTAAATTAATAATTAGTTATAATTCCATAAATAAAATATATTTTAAATAATTAGCTAATAAACAAGATGATTGTAACTCTTATCTATTCAAATATTTAATTAACATACTAAATTTAATTTTATTTAAAATAATAATTAATTTTAATTTTATAAATAAAATATATTTTAAATAATTAAAAAATAAACAAGATAGATGAAAGTATCTCTTAATATCTTTGAATATTTAATTAATATACTAAATTTAACTTTCTTTAAATTAATAACTAGTTATAATTCCATAAATAAAAAATATTTTAAATAATTAGCTAATAAACAAGATTATTGTATGTATCTCTTATCTTTTCAAACATTTAATTAATATCCTAAATTTATCTTTCTTTAAATTAATAATTAGTTATAATTCCATAAATAAAATATATTTTAAATAATTAGCTAATAAACAAGATGATTGTAACTCTTATCTATCCGAATATTTAATTAACATACTAAATTTAATTTTATTTCAAATAATAATTAATTATAATTGAGTAAATTAAAACTAATTTAAAGGTTATGCTTTTAAATAAGTTAGTTGTTAGTATCCTATTAATATTTTAGAAGATTAAATACTCCATATTTTAGTGTTGACTTTTTTTTTTTGCTTTTTAAGAGAAATTAAGTTAAGGTAAAATATTGATTGATTCTTTGAATTAGTTAGTATAGGATCTGTATCTAAATTAAATTTAATAAACTTTTAAGATTATTCGAAAAAAGTGAAAATTAAATAAACAAGCAATCTATCAAGCAATCGAATCAAATCAAATCAAAGCTTTGCAAACACAAAGAAGAGAGAAATATAAAGAAATAAATTATTTAGTAAGTAAGTAGAAGAGAATGTTTTTAAGATAATAATTGTAAAAGGGCGTTTTTAATTTTACATAATTAGTAAATCAGTAAAGCAATAGCATAGTTTATAGATATAAGCCTTAGCGTTCTATATTCGATAAGACTAGCTACATTGAGGACTATGTTGAAAGACCTAATAAATATCATAAATCTAGAAAGCCAAAGTAAGTAAAATGGGATGATCCTAATTATACTTGGCCACCTGTCTATCCTCATCCTACTAGATTAGAGGGACGCGCTTTGATTAAGGAAGTTGAATAGCGCGAAAAGTTAGCAATTGACCGTTAAAGAGAGTTCAAAATTCCTGATTTTAGAGCTGGTGATATTATTTAATTCCACTTTTTGAAATCAATTAGTGAAGGTTATGGCAATACTGTCACTGGTATGTGCACTGCAAGATATAAAAACAATTCTTTAATGGCTGGTTTTGATTGTGTATTCAGATTCCACGGTGTTGAAGTTTTTATGCATGTTAAGCAAAACTCTCCCTTGTTGGTTGACTTAAAGGTTGTTGATAAATCATATGGCTCTATTAGATAGAAGCTCAACTACTTCTGGGATGATAGAACTAATACTGAGTAGGAATTAAAGAAAGCAATTGTTAAGGGAGGTCATAAAAAGGGTAAAAGAACCGATATATATATGGAACGTAGACATCTTGAATAATCTAAAAGCAATGTTTTAGATAGATCAGAAGATCCTGTTCTCAATTATTGATTAAATCAAACATGCGATCAGTTAAATAAATACCCATATTTGTTGGAATATTAAAATAAATATAAGGCTGCTGTTTTAAATGCGGATGATTATTAAATTAATTACTATTCATTCAGTCAGTCAATGAATACATCAAGAAAATTCTAAAAAAATCTTGGAAATAAGAAAAGCAGTCAACCTAAAATTGTTTTCTTAAAAATGAATTTATTTTTATTTATATTAAGCTTGTTTTTTTTCTTCTTGGTTGTCATCTTTAAGAATAAATGCATTCATTTTATTTAAAACTAGATGTTTTTTGTTCATAAAAATTATATTTTTGCTTTAAGCTTTGCTTTTTAAATATTTATTTTAGTGTTATAAAATAAATTACTTACTTGTTGATATTTTAATATTTATTTGCTTGCATTATTCTAGTTCATATTTATTTTTAAATTAATTTTAATAATTTGGCATTAATTTTAAATAGTTATTTAAGATAAATATTTTTGTAATAAAAGAGTATCTTTTGAAATACTCTACTTATTTTGTTGATAGTTAAATCATTTGTTATTAAAATATTTATTCATTAAACAAAGCAAATAAAGTATAAATATAATATTTAGATTAATAATATATCCATGGATAATTAAATTCAACAATAAAGCTGCATTAATTTAATTGCAGAAGCTATATTTGTATGCGAATTTCATGATATAGTTGGAAATGCTATTGTTTATTGCTATCCTGAGTAAATTGTTATTAGAGAATTAAATATAAATTTTTAAGAACAATCAACTAAATCTCTAATTTTAAATCTATTTTTTAAGAGATGAGTTGAAGAAGGACTTTGATCAAATATAGGATTTTGTAATTCCAAAAGATGAGCTTTGCGGAAAGTTGATAATTACGTAAAAATAGAATTTTTTTTGTTTTATTACTTTGAAGAAAATTGTATTTATATAATATAGTGAATTTAGATAGCATTATTATGTTCTTGGTTTGCCAATTTTGTTAAGAAACAAAGAAAAAGTAAAATAAAAATGAGATTAAATTTGGTTTTATAATAGGATTAATTTATTAATTTAGGAGAAAATATATTCAAGAGAAAAGTACATCTTCAATATTTGTATTATGGTAAGAAAGGAGCAATATTTATCAAGAAAATTTTGGTACTAAGAAATAACAAGAAAACTAGCTTTCTTTTTTACATCATTAGAAGTAAAAAATAAAATTTTAAAATGAGATAGAATAAATAATATTTTAATAATTAACTAATTGATTATTAGATTGAAACTCACTTCATTTATAAAAATGACAAAAAAATTATCTCTGAAAAGATTCAGAACTTATACTAATCATTAAATTCAGAGAAGGAATGCTTATTAGAATATAATGAAGAGTAATATGTATTTATCAAATACATAGACTCTATTAAGCCTTAAGGAGTAGAGGATAATATTATAGAAATAAAAGACTATCTAGTCCCTCTCCCTTTATTCAGTAATTTATTATATATATATATTTATAATCTATTTAACCAAATAATTTCAATAGCAAGTAAAGCTCTTGATGGAGTATTAGAATAATTTGATTCAGAACTCTATAAAGTTTTTAAGGAAGTAAATGGAGAAAAATGTGTAAAGAAAATATCAAGAGAGTTAAATAAAGATCTTTAAAAGTTAAAAATATGTTTAAAAAACCTTTATTACCATAATATGATTAAATTTGTAGATATATTTAGGTTAAATAACCATTATCAAGTGACTGCTAAAATACATGATTTTATGCAAAATTAGCAGCTCTAATAAACTTGCATTAGATATATTTTAGTAAACCCTGAAAGAAAAATAGATCCTTCTGAAATTATTTACCTATATCTTTAATTTTAGAAGTAAAAATCAGTCTAAGATATTGTTTTAGAAAACAGATTAAGATTTGAAAAAATTAACTTAGTTTAATTTGTTCATTTTGGAATCATTCACGAATTGATAGAAAGAGTTCATTTGTACATTTTAGCAAACAGAGAAATAGATCTATTCAATGAAATTAATATATAAAACTTAATTAATGAAGAAGAATACAAAACTTCCAAAAAACCTAATCACATGAAGCATAACTCAAATTAAAATTTAATTTCTATCAAAAATGCTGAATTTAAAGACTTTGTAAGAAAAAATGCCCCTTTAGATTAAATTTTAGTAGAATTTTAAATATCTGAAGAATTATTTAGGAGTATTTAAGATATAAGTAATATATAACTAATATATCGTTGATCATCATTCTAATTTATTTAAATAGTATTTAAGTTTTTTATTTGTTACATTTTAAATATAATTAAATAAGTTAATAATAAATCAAAAAACTAAATAAAATCTATTAAAATAAAAGTTTCAAATAAATTGATTAGTTTTCATCAAAATATAACTTTGTCATAAAATTATCTTTTTGCTAATTTATTAGAATTTAAAATTATTTAGAAGTGTTTAAGACATAACTAATTTTCAACTTATATTTAGCTGATTATCATCATTTAAATTATTTAAATGTTATTTTTAGCTTTTAAAAAATTCATAATCATACTGAGTAAATGTAAATGAAAAGTATTTTTCTATAAAATATATGAGATTAAGTATTTCATATCTATTAATTCTTAAAAAATATAATTTAGTTAGAAAAAATATTCTTTTAGCTAATTAATTTAAATAAAATTTAGAGTCATTTAAGATTTAAGTAATTTAAAATGAATAAATTGTATAAATATTATATCAATTTATTTTATTTTTATACTTGAACAAATAAAGATAATATAATTATAATTAATTTATTTATTTTTAATGCTATTTAATTTATCAAAGTTATAATAATTCAAGTTAATTTGTTTCTTCACTTTTACTATTTTCTTTAAAAATATTCAAAACCATTAAAAACCTATTTTTAAATTTAATTTTATTAAAGTTTAAACTTGTAAAATGAAAAAATATTTTTCAATAAATTCTAGGAAGTAAAAGTTATTTTCCTATTAATTCTTATAAAAATTTAAGCTAGTTAGAAAAAATGTTTTTTAGATAATTTAAGTATAGTTTAGAATTATTTAAGATTTAATCAACAATTTATTTTGTTTTTTTTTAAACAAATAAAAATCATAAAATAATAATTTATTTATTTATTTTTGGCACTCTTTAATCTATTTTAGTTATTTAAATTCAAGTTAAAATGTTTTTTCTCTTTTGCTGTTTTCTAAAAAAAAATACGAAACTACTAAAAGCCTATCTTTTAAATAAATTAGCATATTAATATAATTTACATTTTATTTTTTTATTTGTAGTATTGATTTCTATTTTTTAAAAAATTTGTATTTCAAATACTAATTTATATGAGATTTAGTTCTTAATTTCAATTTTTCAGAATAAATATATAATATGTAATTTAATTATTTTTACTTTTTTGTATATTTTAATTTTCAAACATTTTTAGTGGTTTATTTAAATTGAAATGATTGCATGAAAAAATTATAATTAATTAATATATAAATAGACATAAATTTTATATCAGAATTTTTGTTTGAAAGATATTAATTATTTAATCCAAAAATTCAAAAAGTTCGCAAATTATTATAAAGTGTAAATAGGCTTAGATAGATATGACATATAGGTTACATGTAGAAAAGCAATCAATATTTTTAGAAATAGATCCTAAAAAGAGAACAGTAAAAGGTCAGACCAAGTTTTTACTCACAATCGTTGAAGGATTCGAAAATAAAGAAAATCAAAATAATAATAAAAATTTTTAAGGAGAGAATTAAAAGAATGTCAAAAAAGATGGATTAGATGGGTTAAATGAGATAGCAAAATAGCAATCAATGATGGGAGATCCTAGAGTTTAGAATTTATAAAGAAATATGAGTGTTTTATCTGATATAGATGATAGAATGATAGAAGAAAAGATGAATATAGAAGGATTAGATAAAGATGTAATAGGTAAAAAGGAAGAAAATGTAATTCCAGAAAGCATGAATATGCATTTATATGCTTAACAAATGAATCTGACAAATATTGTTTACTAAAAAATACAAGGTGATGATATATTAAATTTAAGGGAGTATTATTATATGTCACCTGAAAAGCAAGCATTAATTTTATCTTCAATTCTTCCAACACCTGTTTCAATAGATTAGTACATCGTAACACATCGCAAATGCTTTGAAAATAAAGAAATATCTGGAATATAGTTATTTTTTGATGTCGATAAGGAATTAATGCAAAGTGCAATTGATAATTAGGATGAAAATCCAAATGATGATTAAAATTAAATTTAGGTTGAGGCATTGAATTATTAAGGTTTGTTAACTGTTGATTATGAAATGGAGAATCCTGTAGCAGGAATTCGCTTTTTAGAAAATGAAAGATATGTTAATACACAAGAAAGCGAGTTTAGCGATATTCAAACTGTTAAAATTAATGAAATATTTGTTCTAACTGAGTATTTTGTTAGAAGTGCTCAATATTGGGTACCTAGCTTAGACAGGGAAGTCTTCATAACAGATCTTAATGTAGTTGTTCAAAGTGATAAAACTATATTTTAATAATAAGAATACGATTATTTGGCTCTTTGTTCAGGAGATTTAAAGGAATAATTAATTGACGAAAATGGAAAAATACTATTTAAATATTCAATTCAGAAGAAAATTAAAACCGATCATATTGGTATATGCATTGGCAAATTTAAGACAGAACTCTCTAATTTTAAAACTTAAAAAAATAATTAAGTCTTGATAGCTTCAAGCATCGGTGTTGATAAAAAGAGACTAGATGTTACTCTAATTCTTATCGAATCAATATTGAAATCTATTGCTCAATAGCAGCTTTAAGATCTTTCAGAATACCTTAATATTTACAAAATTATTTTCCTTCCAAATATATTCACGTAAAGTCATATGACTGTTACAGTTTTCGAGGAAAACGATTCAAACTAAACTCCCTTTCAAAGCAATAAATTAATTGCTAACTCAATGTATAACTATTAAGAAAACATAACTAAGCAATTTGACTATACACTAGATTAACTTCCCTAGGGTTTTTACAAGCTTGGATGTATAGATGAATTTTTCTTAGCACCTTTGCTTGCTTAAACTTAAATAGAATAAAATTTTAGATTGCTTTAATATTTTAAATTGATTAACTTTTCAATATGCTAATAAAAAGTATCAGTAGGTACCAGGTACCATGTTGATTATTGGATTCTAATAGGCGTAAATGGTAAATAAATTTAAAGATAATTTATTTTAGATACAAATCTTGTTTTAAAAAAATATAGGATATATGACTGATTTGTATTACAAAACTCTCCTAAGTGATGTAATTAATTTTTAAAACTTAATAAAACTTTTTAATGAAAATGAAAAGCATGGGTTTTGAAAATTGTTTTTTTTATTTTTAAAAAGAAAGAAAATGCATTTGAATTCAGATTACTGATGGCTAAATAATTTGAGAAATTAAATTATTTGGTGGAGCAAGGAGAAGAAGTAGCTCCCTTATCATGTGCTGATGAGCTTACTTTTGGTTTTGAAAAATTTGTAGACGAAGTGTATATACTAAAAGCCAGATTAATATTCCATATTTTAGCTATAAAGTGTAATAGCAAAGGAAGTGAATTTGTAAATTCAATTCTCGATAGTGCAGAAAAAGACTAAAAAATAACTACAGACTATATATTTAAATTTATTCATAAAAACTACTCAATAAAAGATAAAAATTTCAGAAAGTAATTTATAGAATGCACAGGTATCCCTCACTTTGCTTTTGAATATGAAGATTCTCGTAAAGAAAACAAAGTAAAATAACTAACTATTGTTTTATTTCTGTAAAATCAATTTGCTATTTTATTAAAAAGATTTCTGTGCAAGTAACTTAAACTGCTTTATAAGAAGAGTATTTTAGATACCATAACTATTATAGAAATGAGCTCGAAAAGAAAAATTGCATCCATTCACACTAAATGAGAATGCTAGAAAATGAAACAATAGGTGAGTAAGGAGATTCTTCTGATGAAGAAGGAGAGGAATCAAAAAGCCAAGCCCACAAAGATGAAAAACCTAAAATAATTACCAAAGATAATCTTGGTAATGGAAGATTGATAGTACCATTAATATTAAAGTCATCTAGATTTTTCTAAGGAAAGCTTGAATTAATCGTATCAGAAGTTAGGGATAAAGATCAGCAAAATGTTTCCATTTAAAAAGATGATGAAATTAAGATGATCACTCTTGATAAAAACCACAAATTCAAAAGAGATGTCGCCTACAGATCAGAAACTCGTAAAAATAACGGTAAAAAGAAAGAGGATGACGAAGACGACAGCAAAAAAAAGCAATAAGGTATTTTCAAAACTTTCTTAAAGAAACCATTTAAATTCTATTTATTTATCATAAAAATTATTTGTTTTATTTAGAAATTCAATTATTTGTTTATTCATAATTTATTTATCAACTTATGGGTTTTAGGATCAAAGAAGAAATAAGATGAATTAGAGAAAGTATGGATAAAAATAGACCCTTCTAATAAGTACTTACTTTCTTTGGATTTTCCTCAATAGAATCTCCATTCACTCTTGACTTAACTGATGAAGGATAAAAAACATAGATACAAATATATTTCGGTTACTCTCTATCTGCTAAGATAGCTTAGAAATAAAAATTATGACTAGGATTCATATGATATAGTTAAGAACTTAAAACTTATAATCTAAAAAGATGATTTAGAAACTGACCTTTAAGTAGAGATCTTGGATGTAATTATTAGAAATTCATCTAAGGTCAAAAAGGCTAGGTAAGAATGTTTTAATTTGTTAGAAGAGCTTATTAAAAAGAATGTAATTGGTTAGGATAAATCACTTCTGCCTAATAATTTTTAAAGCTACAAGAAATATATGATATTGATGACGATTATCAGAGGTCTTCCTTACTGTTATGACGAAAATATATCAGTTGATGCTGACAAATAATATCCTCCTGAAAATACTATTCGATACCTCCTTAAGCTCATAAAAGAAAATGATAATTCTATTAATAGGTTTGATGACTCTATATACAGAGCCAATTTAATTGGTTCGCTTTTGCTGACTAATCATCCTTACTTTAAAAAGACTATTCTTAAGGAAGTTATAAGGTAAAATAGTTAATTGTACATTATTGATCAAGAATAATTTAAAATATTAATTAATAGGTGCTTAGAGTTAGAATATATTGAATGCTCTTTGAACGATGTTGTATTTAAAGCTATTATTATGAATTATTATTTCTTTTTGATGAAGAATGAATTAATTTGCAAAAATAAATTTGGAGAAGGAGAAGAAGATGAAATAGAAGATATTAAAATTGAATTAAATGATAAAATGATAGAAGAGAATAATGGTGAAGTAAAGTAAGTAAATGGAAATAGTCAACCATATAAAAATGGGAATTCAAACGAAAATGGAATAAATGGTTACTCTAAGGTCAAAGAGTCTAAAGGAGTAGTTATTCAAACAGAAAATCAAGACCTTTAAGTCTTTATTGATTAAATTAATCAATAGATATAGGATTTCAAGGTATAGAAAAATCAAGTTAATATGAAAGGGATATATCTTTATGATAAATTTCTAAGAAAGGAAGACTCAAATTCTTATCTCCCCCACCAAATGTTTATGTACTTAATTAAAAAAATAGAAAAAGCTAGGTTGAATTTTGTCAAATGCCAAGACTACATCAATTATCTTGCCATTCTAAAACAGTATGTGCATGTAAATATTAATAGCTTTGTTGAAGACATGCAATTTAAGTTAGACTATCATTAAAATATGCTCTTTGCATAAGTAATCTGGGAATAGCTTGTATCATCAGCTTCTCTTGTTAATCCATATGTTAGACTTTATTGGGTTAAAATGTACAGGTAAAGATTTCTTATTATTTGTTATTGGATTTACTTACAAATTTTATTATCAATTTAGGGATATCTACTTCCACTGGGCTCCTTTTTGCACGATTTTGAGAAAATAATATGTGCAAGAAGAAGAGGACATTGGATTTTGTGTTGATAAAAATTGGATTAATTGGTCTAAGAGCGATGGAGATAAGAAGGACCAGTCAGACGAACAAAAGTACAGATAAATCTTCAAGTAGAAAAAAAGAAAAAGAATCAATTCTGAAATTAACATTAAAGATTAAATTTTAAGTTTTTGTAAAAAAGATAAAGGAAACATTAATGTTATTAGAATATCTAAGTTTATTCTTGACTTTTTAATAAAATAAACTGATCATCAAAACAAAATGAATCAAGAATTATAATAAAATTAGTCCAACGGAGTGATGGATGCTAACTCCAATAACATTACAATCAATGTAAAACTATAAACATTTAAGTAAGTCAAGAGAAGCTTGAAAAAAGATAAATATAAAACATTCGAAGAGGTTAAAAGACAAACACTTTAAGTTCCAGACGAGTACATGAACCAACAAAAAATAAATTCAAAATAATGCACTTTGCTAAAGGAATTAATCAATCATTGTTTTGACACTGCTTAAGAAATATACAATGGCCATTTAAAAAAATAAAAAAATATTGTCATCGATAACAGCAACTAGATGATCCAATAATAATATAAAAGCCAGATAAAATCACTAGCACCACCTCAAGGATAACCTTAACGTCGTGTAAGTATTTAGGAAGAAAAAAATAGAATACATTTTAATTGAAATTGACAAATAATAAATTATATTAATAAATAAATAAATAATATTTAAAATTTAAATATTAAATATCTTAATAATTAACTAATTAATTTACTTATTTCTTAACTATTAATTAATTAATGATTACTTTTTAATCAATTTTTTTAGTTTAAATTTGTATTTTTATTATTTTTAATTACTTTTATAAATATTTTACAATTACTCAATTGACAATATTAAATTTATTCTTGGATTATAGAAATTTATTAAAAATTTCATTTAAATACAAAGTTCAATATTAGATGAGGGTTATAATAGTAAGGCTCATTTAATTTTAATTATAAATCACAGTTTTTTTATGAAAGACTTTCGAATTCTTCTTTGTCTATTATTTCCTAACCACTTATTTTTAAAAATATAAGTTACTATCTTTTGTTTAAGATAGGAGAATTAGGAAACTTTTTAAGTCCTTTTAACAAATAATAAAATGACATTTCAAATTCTTCTAATTATTCATAATTATATGCAATACTTTTGAATTAATAAGGGCTCTAATAAATATCTAAGTATCTTTTTAAGTACTTTGTACTCTCTTTGAAATTATTCATGTCTTCATATGTATAAGCTATGTTATTTAATGTTGCCAAATTTCTAAAATTTTATTGTAATGATTTTTTACAAAGTTCTATGCATTCAAGATTGTTTTTATGATTAGTTTTCATAAAGTATCCTAAATTATTTAAACACATAAAAGAATTGGGATTTAAATTTAAACCTTACTCTAACAACTATAGAGCTTTTTCATTAAATCCTTCATTCCTTAGAATGTAAGCTAATCTTCTCATCAAATCATAGTCAAGAAAATCAGAATCCAAAAATTCTTAAGCATTTTCTTCTTTTAATTAAGATTTATTTTAATCAGATAATATTTATAGCAGATAAACCTTTAACCATATATTATTTGGGAATTTTATAAGAAATTACTTGAGCACAATAATGAGGAATAGATCTTATGATTGAATCCAATCGTAGTATTTTATATGAATATAATATGTACGCCAATAATTTTAATCTAAGTTATAACATTCATAGATTAAATTTTATATATCTTCTTTGCTTCCTAAATTAAAATCTATCATAATTTCAGCTAAATCAAGCCTTGCGTCTATTTCTAATGTATCTTATATCAATATATCTTTTATCATCTTTAATGCAATTTTGTAATTATTTTAATATTTATAGTAAATTTAAGCTAAGATGGTTTGCAACTATATATCATGAGGATTTTCAGAATATTATTTCTAAATATTTTCTGTTAACTGTTAGATATTTTCATTAAAAACAATAGTTTATTTTTTTGCAAAGAACACGTGAATTACTTTTTCGCTAACTATCATCTGTTAATCCTGTTGTTTATTTAGATTATAAAATTAAATAGAATTTAATTAATGATATAATTAAGTATCAAAAATCAATATTTTTATAAAATTAATTTGACTGTCTAATTCACACTCAAAACAATATCTTATAAATTTTTCTTATAAAATTTTTTAATGATAAATTAGAATATTAAGTTTTGTTTTCTACTAATCAACAATTATTATTTATCTGATTAAATATAAAATTTAATGTTTTTAAATTCAGCAAATTATTATTAAAAGAAAAAATATTTTTTAAATTCTTCAAATGTTTCTAAGCTATTTTAGTAAAATTTAATTTGAAATTAAAATAAATAGAAATAACTTAGTTAATGAACAAAAAATAATAAAAAGTAATTCAATATAATGTTTTAGATTAAATAAAAAACACAAATATATATTTGATCTTATTTTAAAATACTAATATAAGTTTTATCATCCTTCTATTTGTAAATATTCATTTATTTCTTTATTTACTTAAATTTTTGGTCTATTTTTTAAAGCCTATTAGAAATAAGGTTTTACCTTATCTTTAGCATATTATTATCTATTTGAGCTTTCAAACATGTTTTGAAGGAAATCTTTGTTTATTACTGATTGAATTTTATTTAGAAAATCATTGAACTCTTATTAAGTAAGCAAATATTCTTCTTACTAAAGTTTACAAATTAAATTTTATAAAATTTCTGCCATCTCATCTAGATCATCAGGAGTAATTTAATCAAGTACTTTTTTAACGGTAAATTAAGAAATTATTCCTCCTACTATTCCCCCAATTATACCTCCAACAGGTCCTGCTATACAAGTTCCATACACTGCACCAGCAATACCACCTCCAGCGCTACCAAGGTTACTGAAAAAATTTTTAGCAAACTGTTTTCCAGATATTTTTCCTCTTGTTACACCAATTACATCCCAACCTGTTTAAAGGACTAAGATACCTGCAGCAAAGACAGCTTAACCTTTCACCATTTTAGCAACATTTTGTTAAGCAGCAGCGCCATAAATTTTTTTAGCTCCCTCGCCTCTAAAGCTGTTAGCAAATGAGGCAAATTAATCTTTAGTTAAGACCTTTTTCAAAACATTTAGTGTCGATTAATGAGCAAACCCGTTAAAACTAGATCTAGCGAATTATTGAGAAAATACATGTGACACGAGAGACATTCCAAAAATTGATGATGCTGTTTATAAAGATTATTTGACACATTCTTCTGTACTCCCTCCATTCCATTTAGTAAAAGCAAAAGTTAATACAGCACTAATACCAAAAACATTAATACCCATTTTTATACCGGTAACTGTATCATACGTAAGGCCTTCAATAGTTCCAGACTTAGCAATGTTTTTAGCTACTTTATAGCTGACATGTCCCTTTCTTATTGTAACATCTTTTATTCCCTTATCTTGGAACAATTGTATCACCTCGTCATATTATTCTGGAGGTACTTCTATTTATTAGCCATTATATCTAAACTCACCATCTTTAAAGCAGTTTTTAAAAGTAGAATAAGCATTCTTACAATATTTTGTTTGAATTAAATTTCCATTCACAATTCTATCAGGTCCATTTTTAATATATTCATTAAGAACAACAGCTTTATCTCCTTTTAATTCATCAATCAGATTATTCGCTTGTTCAGCTGCATATCCATGACCCTAGCGTGCATTGAATTTCAAAGTATCGTTGTAATATTTACCATCATTTTACAAATTGTAAGGGGGAACTTTCAAATTTTTTGTATATTTGATTTTTTTTTGGTCATCCATTTTATGAAATATTTAATTAATTAATTAATTTAGGACTTTTTTAAGATTTAATATTTTTTCTTTTATTTAATTAAATTATAAAATTTTTCGTGTCAGTCTTTTTAAATAATAAAAATCTTGAATTTTATAAAAGTTTAGCTAACTAAATAAAATACTTTTATTTATCAAATTTATCTAAATACCAATTTAAGCTAAATAAAAGTTTTTATTAATTATTAATATACATTTAAAATATTAAGCGTCATATATCTGATACCTATTTGAACTAATTCTAAATAATTTTTAATTATATTAAATTTTACAAATTATTTCATAAAAAATTTTCTATTTCAAAAAAAGATATTTTCTTTTTTCACACAAATTATTTTATTAGGCTTAAAACTAAATCAAATTATTTATTAAACATGTACAATTGTTTTATTTATCTGTCATTTATTTGAATTAATTCTAAATAATTATTAACTATTTTTATTTTTTACTTTTTAATTCTAACCTATAAAGTTTGTTCCAATCAGATAAATTGTATAGTTTAATAAATTTTATTTTATATCTACTTATGCATTAAATAAAATTTGTAAAATGAGGTTACAAGGGAACATTTTAAGATTTAAAAAGGAGGGTAATTATGTATAAAAAAAAATATATTTTAATGATTTTGTAACTAAAAAACATGAAAATATTTTTATAGTTTAAATTTGTAGTTTTATTATTTTTAATTACTTTTATATATATTTTACAATTAACTAACTTATTATAATTAATTTATTCTTTTAAAATTTATTTAAAATTTCATTAAAATACTAAGTTAAATATTAGATGAGTGTTATAATAGTAAGGCTCATTTAATTTTAATTATAAATCACAGTTTTTTTATGAAAGAAGTTCGAATTCTTCTTTGTCTATTATTCCTTCATCACTTATTTAAAAAAATATGAGTTGTTATTAT
The DNA here is from genome assembly GCF_000189635.1 of Tetrahymena thermophila SB210. Lineage (NCBI taxonomy): Eukaryota > Ciliophora > Oligohymenophorea > Hymenostomatida > Tetrahymenidae > Tetrahymena > Tetrahymena thermophila. The sequence goes on along the minus strand of NW_002476326.1, from coordinate 115,392 downwards.
ACATTTAAGATAGCAGAGTTAGGAAATTTTTTCAATCCTTTTAACAAATAATAAAATGACATTTCAAATTCTTCTATTTCTTAATAATTATATGCAATATTTTAGAACTAGCAAGGACTATAAGAATAAACATCTAAGCATTTTTTTAAGTACTTTGTGCTCTCTTTGTAATTATTCATATTTTAATATGTATAAGCTATGTTATTTAATGTTGCCAAACTTCTACAATTTTGTTGTAAAGCTTTTTTACAAAGTTCTATGCATTTAAGATTGTTTTTATGATTAGTTTTCATAAAGTATCCTAAATTATTTAAACAAATAAAAGAATTGGGATTTAACTTTAAACCTTACTCTAACAACTATACAACTTTATCATTAAATCCTACATTCATTAGAAAGTAAGATAATCTTCTCATCAAGTCATAGTCAAGAAACTCAGAATCCAAAATTTCTTTTGCATTTTCTTCTTTTAATTAAGATTTATTTGAATCAGATAATACTTATAACAGATAAACCTTCAGCCATATGTTATCTGGGAATTTTATAAGAAATTTCTAGAGTACATTACTGAGGAATAGATCATTTGAGTCAATCGAATCGTAGTATTTTATATGAGTAAAATATGTACGCCAATAATTTGAATCTAAGTTGTAACATTCATTGATTAAATTTTAGATATCTTCTTTGCTGCCTATATTAAATTCTAGCATAACTTCAGCTAAATCTAGCCTTGCGTCCATTTGTAATTTATCTTATAACAATATATCTTTTATCATCTTTAATGCAATTTTGTAATTATTTTAATATTTATAGTAAATTTAAACTAAGATGGTTTGTAATTGTATATCATGAGGATTTTCAGAATATTATTTCTAAATTTTTTATGTTAATTACTTGATATTTTCATTAAAAACAATAGTTTATTTGTTTGCAAAGAACACATGAATTTCTTTTTATTTAACTATCATTTGTTAGTGTTGTTATTTATTTTGATTATACTATCAAATGGAATTTACTTAATGATTAATTTAAGTATCAAAAATCATTATTTTTTTAAAATTGATTTGTCTAATTCAACTCAAAACAATTTCTTATAAATGTTTCTTAAATACTTTTTTAATGTTAGATTACTGTGTTAAACTTTACTTTCTACTAATCAACAATTAATATTTATCAGAGTAAATAAAAAATTAAATGTTTTTAAATTCAGCAAATTATTAATAATAGAACAAATGCTTTTTTTAAAATTCATGAAATGTTTCTAAGCTATTTCAGTAAAATATTATTTGAAATTAAAATAAATAGAAATAGCTTAGCTAATGGACAAAAAATAATAAAAAATAAGTTGATATAATGTTTTAGATTAATTTTGAACACAAAAATATTTTTAATCATATATCAAAGTATATACTAATATAATTTTTAATTAATGTGTAAGAATATTTATCTCATCCTTATTCTTTTCAATAATTATTTATTTCTTTATTTACTTAAATCATTGATCTATTTTTTAAAACCTATTTGAAATAAGATTTTACCCTTTTTTTAAGATATTATTTTATATCAGATTTTTCAAACATGTTGTGAAGGAAATTATTGTTTATTTGTGATTTAATTTTAATTAGATCTTCATCAAACTCTTATTAAGTAAGTTAATATTCATTCTACTTTCTATAATTTAATTTTATAAAATTTGTTATTTATTTTTAGATTATTAAAACAAACAAATTTACTTAATCATATTTTTAAGTATCAAATGACTATTTTTTAAAATTAATTTGTCTAATTCATACTCAAAACGATATCTTAAAAATGTTTCTTAAATACTTTTTTAATGATAAATCAGAATATTAAGCTTTGATTTCTACTATCAACAATTATTATTTATATGACTATATTAAAAATTTAATGATTTTAAATTCAGCAAACTATTAAGAAATAACTTTTTTAATGAACAAAAAATAATAAAAAATAAATTGAAATAATGTTTTAGATTAATTTTAAACTCAAAAATATACTTGATCATATATATAAATACTAATAGAATTTGTATTTATTTTTACATTTATCTCATAATTTAAATTTTAAATATTTATTTATTTCTTCATTTACTTAAATTTTAGGTCTATTTTTTAAAGCCTGTTAGAAATAAGGTTTTACCTTCTTTTTAGCATATAATTATCTATCTGAGCTTTCAAACATGCTTTTAAAGAAATCTTCTTTTATTTCTAAACTAATTTTATTTAAAATTTCTTCATACTCTTATTATGTAAGCAAATATTCTTCTTGCTAAAGTTAACAAATTTAGCTTTAAAAAATTTCTACCATCTTATCTAGATCAGGAGTAATTTTATCAAGTATTTTTTTAACAATATATTAAGTAACTTATCCTCTAACTATTGTCCCTACTAAACTTCCAACAGGTCCTGTACAAATTACATACACTGAACAAGCAAAAACACCTCCAGCACTTACAAGGTTACAAAAAAAATTTTTTAAATGCTATTCTATATTATTTAAAATTTCTTTATACTCTTATTAAGTAGGCAAATATTTTTCTTGCTAAAGTTTACAAATTTAGCTTTATAAAATTTCTACCATCTTATCTAGATCAGGAGTAATTTTATCAAGTATTTTTTTAATAGCATATTAAGCAACTTATCCTCCTGCTATTCCCCCAATCAACCCTCCAACAGGTCCTCCTAAACAAGTTCCATACAGTGTACCACAAAGAGAACCTCCTGCACTACTGAGGTTACAAATAAAATTTTTTAAAAGCTACTCTTTAGATATTTTTCCTCTAGTTACTTCAATTACATCCCAAAATGTTTAAACGACTAAAATACTTACAGTATTGATAATTTAAATATTCGCCATTTTCGCAACATTTTGTTAAGCATAAATTTTCTTCACACCCTACTTTTTGAATTTGTTAACAAGCGAAGTCAATTAATCTTTACTTAAAAGCTTTTTCAATCGATTTAGTGTCTTTTAATTATTAAACCTGTTAAAACTAGATCTAATGAATTGTTGAGACAATATATGTGAAACTGCAGTCATTCCAGAACTTTATAATGCTGTTAACAAAGATTCTTAGACACATTCTTCTGTACTGCCTCCACTCCATTTAGTACAAGCAAAAGTTAATAAGAAACTAATACCAAAAGTATTAACACCCATTTTTATACCAGTAACTGTATCATACGTAAGGCCTTCAATAGTTCCAGACTTAGCAATGTTTTTAGCTACTTTATAGCTTACATGTCCCTTTCTTATTGTAACATCTTTTATTCCCCTATCTTGAAACAATTTTACCACCTAGTCATATTATTCTGGAGGAACTTCAATTTACTAGCCACTATATCTAAATTTACCATCTTGAAAGCAGCTTTTAAAAGTAGCTTAAGCATTATTGCAATATTTTGTTTGTATATAAACTCCATTTGAAATTCTATCAGGTCCATTTTTCACATTATCATTAAGAACAACAGCTTTTTTTCCTTTAAATTAATCCACCAGATTGTTCAGTCGTTCAGCTGCGTATCCATGACCCTAGGGTCCTTTGAATTTTAAAGTATCGTTGTAACATTTAATATCATTTTACAAATTGTAAGCAGGAATCTTCAATTTGTTTGTATTTAGTTTTTTTTTGTCTTCCATTTGATGAAATAATTAATAAATTTAGTAATTTATTAAGATTTTAGATATTTAATATTGTTTAATTATAATAAAAATATTGTGTGTGAGTCTTTTTAAATAACAAAAATTATTGAATTTCATCAACTAATAAATAAATATAAGCATTTTTTAATCTATTTAAATTTATTTTAATTACAAATTTTAAACTTTTCATGTTTTTATTTCTTAAAAATAAATAAAAATAATTATTATCAAATCCATATAATATTTTATTTATCTATCATTAATTAAAATCTATTCTAAATTTTAGTATTTGATTTTAACTTACAAAATTTGTCACATTTAGATAAATTCTAATCAAAGTGAAGAGTTAAACAAATTTTTAAATTATATTGTATTTTCTAAATTTTTTTAGAAGATTACTTACTATGTTTTTCTTATTCAAAAAATAAATAAATGATTCTATTCAAAAATTATAAAAATTGAAGTCTATCTATCTAGCTTGTAATTAACAAAACACTTTACTAAAAATTAGTTAAAATCTCAATATTAAAGAACTCGAAATATTGTTTTTTCACTAAAAAGTGTAGCTGTCTAGTTTATTATATTAGATATTTATGTACCTCTTCCTTTGGGAAAATTATTAAATATTATTTTATTTACATTTTTAAAAGTAGCTAAGATAGAAAAAATGTATTTTATAGCATTTTTAAGATAATTATAATTTTGTGTAATTTTCTTAATAAATTATAAGGTATAGGTTTATTTATTAAGTCCGCAATATATTAAGGCCGGTTTCTAAAAAATTTTCAATATGGTTTAATTAAAGCCAGATTTTTCTTGAGAAAAGTGTTTTCTATACTGGGCTTATTTAATATATCAATGAACTAAAAATATTTCAATTTTAAAAATTAATAAGGAGAAACAAATAAATAAATACATAATATAAATATCAATAATTCGTAATTTCTTAAATTTATTCAAAATAAATTTCCTTAAATATTAATTAAATCCAAAATATATTTCTATAATTCATAAATATTAATTACAATTTGTAATTTAATTTCAATATCAGATTTAATAAAAAATAGTTAAATTTTAAAAATAAGAATTTATTTGAAATAAATATTGTAATTTAAATAAATAAAATGATTAAATCTTTTATTTTAAGAATCAAATATCTAAAAAGTAATATTTGAAATTTGAATAAATATTAGTTTCATTTTAAACACAAAAATATTTTTGATCATATATATATATAATAAATGCTAATATAATTTTTATTATTATTTGTGTATGAATATTTATCTCATCCTTCATTTTTAAAATAATTATTAATTTCTTCATTTACTTTAACCTTTGGTCTATTTTTTAAAGCCTATTAGAAATAATCTTTTAATTTTTTTTTAGCATATTATTATCTATCTGAGCTTTCAAACATATTTTGAAGGAAATCTTTGTTTATTTATGATTTAATTTTATTTAGAACTTCATTAAACTCTTATTCAGTAAGCAAATATTCTTCTTTCTAAAGTTTTATAATTTAATTATTTAAAATTTCTGCCATCTCATCTAGATCATCAGGAGTAATTTAATCAAGTACTTTTTTAACGGCAAATTAAGAAATTATTCCACCTACTATTCCCCCGATTAAACCTCCAACAGGTCCTGCTATACAAGTTCCATACACTGCACAAGCAAGACCACCTCCAGCGCTACCAAGGTTACTGAAAAAATTTTTAGCAAGCTATTTTCCAGATATTTTCCCTCTTGTTACACTTATTACATCCCAACCTGTTTAAAGGACTAAGATACCAGCAGCAAAGACAGCTTAACCTTTCACCATTTTAGCAACATTTTGTTAAGCAGCAGCACCATAAATTTTCTTAGCACCCTCGTCTCTAAAGCTATTAGCAAATGTAGCAAATTAATCTTTAGTTAAGACCTTTTACAATACATTTAGTGTCGATTAATGAGCAAAACCGTTTAAACTAGATCTAGCGAATTATTGAGAAAATACATGTGACACAACATTCATTCCAAAAATTTATGAAGATGTTTATAAAGCATTTTTAACACATTCTTCTGTACTCCCTCCATTCCATTTAGTAAAAGCAAAACTGAATAAAGCACTAATACCAAAAGCATTAATACCTATATTTATACCAGTAACAACATCATAGGTAAGACCTTCAATAGTACCAAACTTAGCAATATTTTTAGCTACTTTATAGCTGACATGTCCCTTTCTGATTATAGCATTTTTTATTCCCCTTTTTTCAAACAATCGTACCACCTCGTCATATTATTCAGGAGGAACTTCAATTTATTAACCACTATATTTAAATTTACCATCTTTAAAGCAGTTTTAAACAGCAGTTTAAGCATTCTTGCAATATTTAGTTTGTATCTAAACTCCATTTACAATTCTATCAGGTCCGTTTTTCACATTCTCATTAAGTACAACAGCTTTATCTCCTTTATATTAATCAACCAGATTGTTCGCTTGTTCAGCTGCAAACCCATGACCCTAGTGCGCATTGAATTTTAATGTATCGTTGTAATATTTACCATCATTTTACAAATTGTAAGGAGGAACTTTCAAATTTTTTGTATATTTTATTTTTTTTTTGTCTTCAATTTTATCCATTTATGAAATAATTAATAAATTTAGTAATTTTGTATGATTTTTTTTATTTTATATTCATTAAATATTATAAAAAATATTGTGAATCTTTTTCAATAACAAAAATCTTGAATTTAATAAAAAATAAAATATTTTTATTTAACAAATTTATTTGAGCATAAATTTAAGTTAAGTAAAGGTGTCTATTAATTATTTATCTATCTTTAATATATGACATCATCTATTTCATAGCTATTTCATTTAATTCAAGCAATTTTTAATTTTATTAATTTTTTATTTTTAGATTATTACTCAAAAAATTTGTCTCATTCAGATAAATTTAAATCAAATCTTTTAGTTTAATAAATTTTTAAAATATTCTGTATTTTCTAAATTCTTTTAGAATCTTGAGATATTTTTCTGATCCAAAAATAAATGAAAGATTTAATTAATAATAAAAAAAAGTAAGTAAAATATTGCACTTAGCAAATTAAAAAAATTAATATTGCTTTTAAATAGTACATTACCATTAATTTTTAAAATTAAATAAAAAATATCATTTTTTATTATTTATTATGTATGTACTTATGAATCAAATTAAATTTGTAAAAGAAAGGAGGTCATTTAAGTAAATCATAAAATTAAATTTTAGTGATTTTATAATAAAAAATTTTGAATTTTTATTATTTGAAAAAAAAAAAAATTATTATAATATCCTCATATAATAAGTAAGTACGCTTACTCACTCAACTATCTTGATTATATTTAAAAAATCTTGAGACTGTTTTTAATTTTAAGTAAAGTACTTTATTTTTTTTTAATTCATTTTAAGATTTTTTTTAGAAAAACTACCTTAATCATATCCATTTTTTTGTGAAAAATACCTTAATTTAGCAGTACCATACTTAATATATGATGATTTAGGTAAATAATTATTTTCATTTAATTTGATAAAATAGATAATTTAATAATATTGAAATTTTAAGCCAAGATTTTAATAAATTTAAAAGCTGAGTAGATTTGATTTTAATTCTTGTTTTAATGATTTAAAGACTTGATCTTGCTTTTTTAAGTTGTTTAAGTTATATTTTAATTAAATTAAAATGTAAATCTTTTTTTTCAATTAATTTCAAAAATTTCAAACTTATTTTTTCATTCTCATTATACTTAAAGATAAATTTTGTCAAATAAAAACACTCCTATAACAAATGATTTTATTAATCTAATTTACAAACCTAAAATAGGAGCATAATATTTATAAGATCTAACCTTGCATCAAAATAGTCTTATTCACTTTTAAAATATTTAAAATAACTTAGATAGCCTGCTTTTAATAATAATTTATATAAAATTTATACCTTTATAACAAAGAAATTTTCTAATCTATTTCTTTTTCTAAATTCTGAATGCTATTTTTTTAGAATATAAATTCTTACTTATTTAGAAATGATGCAAAGTATTTTTCATTTTTATTAATTTATATTTATTGATAGACAGATTGTATACAAGCATCTTATATTTTGCTAGCCGTTAAATAAAAATTTTATTTTTTGAATATTTTATTGAGAGCCTTTTCTAATCTTTTGGTAAAGTTTTTTATTTCTGCTATCTATTATTCTTTTAATTAATTTAGCATAATCCACTTAAAATTTTTTTTTAATAATTAATTCTTGTTTTTTAAGTTTTTTGCAAAACAAAATAAATGAATAATTAATTAAAGACCACATACACATCCAATTTATTCTTTTAACATTTATCTGTTTAAAATTTAAATATTTATAAGTAACATTCTATTTTATGTGTAATATAAAAAAGATTAATAATTATTTTAGTGTAGTAATTTTAAGAGTTTATTATATTTTTTTTTTCAATCATCCTCGTAAACTTCATTTTATGTTATTGAAGTTTCCACATAGTCTTCTTCTTGTTATAGATTTTCCACTTTAAAATTAAGACATTTTATACCTTATAATTCTTATTCTTCATAATCTAAAATTGTATTACTGAATTATTTTCTGTTTATTTTTTGTAATAGAAAATTGCTTGACTTATCTTATTAGAATTTTTGAACACTTTTATAAGAATAGTATTTAGCTTCATCTATGCTTTGCATTTCATAAAAATCGTACACAAGTTAATGATATGAAAAAGGATTACTCTTTAGCTGCAATGCTTTCTTCTAGCATTTTATGCACTCTTATTATTTGTTTAGAATTTTGAAAGTAGCTGCTAAGTTATTTAAAGTAAAAGTATACCTAGGATTGAGCTTTAAGGAAACTAAGCAATATTCCAAGCAAGTGTAATTATTATTATTAACTGACCTTTCTAAATATCCAAATTCATTATATGCTATGTATGAATTTTAATTAAATTTAATAGCTTGTTTTATGTATTCAATAGCTTCTTTTCCTTATTTTAAGTTTCCATAAGCATAAGAGATTCTTCTTAGCAAATCAAAATCTAACTCTGTGCTATTTTTATAGGGATCAAGCAGGCACTGCACCTACTCTCTTTTATCTGTTTGCTCTGATAAAATTTATGCATTATAAATAATAAAATATTTATTTTAAGGATATAGTTTCATGCATCTGTCAACTTCTTTCATTACTTTTTCATCATCATCTCCAATATTATCTAAAATCCTTATTTTCGTAAAATAAATTCGCCAATACGAAGGATCAATTCGCATGCACTCTTCTAATAATTAAAAACAATCTTCATATGAGCTCAGTTTAAAATCTAGTATTATTTGTATCAAATCTATACGCCCATCTATGCAATCTGCTTAGATTTAGAGAACTTATTTTATAACTTTAATAGCAGCAGTATAATCAAGATGGTATTTAAAGAGAATTTGATCAAATATTATTAAATGCTCTACGTCATTTGGGTTTTCCAAAAGAGCCTATTTCACTTCATCTTCTATTTCTTTTAATGGCTTATGATATATTCTAATTTAAGTGTTGACATAAAATATGTAAGTGTAATTTTCAAAATTCATTAAATATTAGTTGATAAATTTATAAAAAAGTAAGTAAGTAATATTATTAATGTACATACATATATATATTAGTTATAATCACAATTTAATTAATTAAATCACTCATTAATTTAATTTTGATACAAAATGAAAATATTTTTTCTGTCATAGTAATTTCTCTCATTTAATTTATCTAATTTAATGGACTTATAATCATAGATAGCTATGCTAGCACAATAAACAAATAAATCATTTAATTATTTTTTATTTAATATTTAATCAATCACGAAAAATACACTTCGTTATTGCTTTAAATATTTTTTTTTTTAGTAATTAGAAAAGGTATTTAAGTAGAAGGAGTATATTATATTAGGGCAACAAGCTTTAATTTGAAGCTAGGATCAATGTCTATTGAAAAATATTCATTCAGAGTTATATATAGCATTTTCATCACTGGTAGTGCCAACTTATCTCCTATACACTTATGGGAGCCATATGAGAAAGGCATGAAAATTTTCTTCTCCTTCTGTTTTAAGTTTTCGTCAAACCATCTCTCGGGATAAAACTTAAAGGGATTTTCATAATGTTGTGGATCATAATTAAGCTCTTGGATTGCCAAAGAAACAATTGTTCCTTCTTCTAAGAATACTTTATCGTTCATAAAGGAATGTCTTTCCATGACAACTTTAGGTAAAATTGTAGTTGTTGGTCCATAGTGTCTAAGAGTTTCTTTTAAAACAGCTTCTAAATAATTTAAATTTGAAATATTTTAAACAGAATAATCTCCGTTTAGGCTATTTATTTCTTCGTCTATCTTCTTTTTATATTCAGGGTAAATACATAAATAATAAAACATCATTTAAAGAGTATGAGCCATCGTATCTCTTCCAGCGAAGAAAAAGATGATAATATCTTAGCAAATTTAATCAAGGAAATCTTTGTTCCATTAAACTTCTTTGCTATTTAGCAAAAACCTGTTTTTAAATTTCAAAAAAATTATTAGTAAGTAAAATGAATGAATGAATGAATAACTAACTAAAAAAAACATTTATTTTATTGTTTTTAATTAATTTTTAAATTTTATACCATGTGATGTTATTTTAAGGTTTGCTTTAGTAATCAGGATCGCTTTTTATCTAATCAGAAGTGATGTATAGATATTCAAGGAGGACTTCCTTTAAAGGGTCAAGACAGTTTATTATATTTTGGGGCTGTAAAAGGAGTATGGCAGAGCGAGCATTGTTATAAGCTGCTTTTAATTTAGATTGTAAATCATATTAGCTAGCATTATATCCGAAAAATAGATGAAGAGACCATTCTCCTAGAATATCTTCAAAGTGAGATATTAGCTATACAGGCTTTTAAGAATTCATGTCTATTATATAAGAATTTTTTGTAGTTATTTCTCTCACCAACTTCACAAGCTGATGATATTAATAAAAATGGAACATCTATCCATAAACTTTGCGCTTCATTCTCCATATATCTGAAAGATTAAATAGTAAGCTATCTCCGAGAATCCTTGCTACATAAGAAAGTGTTACATCTCTTTCATAATATTTTTCTTTCTCTACCATAAACTCATGAATTAAATCTGCATCACAAATTCCAATATAATTATATGGTACTTTCTGGCTACTATCTGAATAGCAAATAAAACCTTTTGCATTCGGATACCTGCTTTTAAATTGCTTAACAGAGTAAAGCTCATCATCGTATTTGAATAAGTCTTCTTCTTAAAATGGGCGATAGCTTTTAAGTCTAATAAATCCATTATTTTCTAATTATTTCATCATTTATTCACAAGTTTAAACTTCTTTAGGTTGACTGTTATGTTAAATGGGCATTGATTTAGCTTTATTTGCTCGCCTTCTTTTAATAATTAAAGATATTATAGTCACTGTAAGGACTATAACTATCAAAGTAAAGATACCCTATTGAAATATTTTATCTCTTTTAGTAAAATGAATGATTTTATCTAAATTTATCTTCATTTTTTTTTGATATTTATCTATCTTTCTCTTTAATATAATAATAAAAATAATATCTAGCAATCAAAAAAAATAAATATATTATTGAAAAAAAAGACGAAAAATTTGACTTTGAACGAATAAATAAACAAGATTTATTTGTTAGAATTAACCAAATACATCCACAAATTTATTTTTTCTAACAAATTAAATAAATTATGAGTTTTTTAATTAACTAAGTGAATAAAATAATCAGAAAACATGTGAAGAATATCATTGATATGATAACAATTTCTCGAATTTATAAAAAATATGATTGATGAAAAATAAATTGCTTATATTAATTTTACAATGAAATTCATATTTTCATTTGCAAATGTAATTAATATTTGAGCTTTTTAAGTCAGAATCTTCAAGCTGTTAAATTTATTTTGATAATATTTAAAACACTATTTAAATTGACATTCTGATTGATATGTTTTTACATTATTAGATAACAGATTATTTTTGAAGCATATTTTGTGTGCTATTTTCCTTCTAGAAAAATAGGGTTTAAGACATTGATTTTATTTTTTAATCATTAATTATAGTATTAACATTTTCATTTGTAATTAATTATAAATGAATTAAAATACATTTTTCATTTATAATTGTAATAAATATTGAAATACTTAAAATAGAATTTTCAAATAGTTATTAGGATAGTTACTAAAACTAGAAAACAAACATGAATTACTTTACTTAGATTTAAAAAAGTTGGTTGATAATTTTTAAATTTGTTAAATAAAATTTTTTACTATTTTAAGAAAATTCGTGTTTGCAATTTATTTTAAATATTTTTTTTAAAGTATAAAGATAAAATCATTTGTTGAAAAGAATTTTATTGTATTTTAAAATAACAGTTTGTCCAACTAATTTTTCTTCTGTTAGAATATCATCTTAATTTTATTTCTACTCTTCTCCATTAGCATTTACTTGAATAGGTTAGTGTAAGACTCCGTTAGGGAAAACGGCTTTTACTTTACCGCTTTTACCAAAGGCTCCTTATATTTTACCAACATTTTTAGTTAAGGATATCTCAATAGGCTTATTAACATACACTTCAATTTTTGTTTCTTTTTTAAACATGTCTTTTATTATAACAGAGTAGTCATCACTAACTTTTTCGATGATACCTTCTCTAAGTTTCTCTCTAAAAATTTTAAGTTTTTTGTTTTTTAATTCTTCTTATGTTAATTATGTAATTAAATTTCCATAGAATCCTATTCTGCATATATTAGCAGTAATATCAGTATCAAACTTTGAGCAGATAAAAAGAGTTCCATTTGAAGCACAAACTGGCTTCTCAAATTCTAATAAAGCAAAAAGGCACTCATTAGGTTTTTTAACTTTAAGATAGTCATCATAGTTTTCAACATACTCATATTCTTTATTAAAATCAAAGTTGAATGTATCTTTTTTATTTTTATCAGTCTAGAAATTAATATTCTGCTTTGTACTTTCTAAAATCAAAAGCTCTTCTTAAGTAATCTAAACCTTAAATAACTTTATAGAAGCCATTAAAGTTTAATGACCGGTAGTAACATGAAATTTTCCTTTTGACGAGATGGGATATTTGAAATAATTAACTTTGTTTACCTTATTTTTAAAAAATGATGAAATTAACAAGTTATATTTACAATCAAATCTTTTACTGGAATAATTGCATATGAGATGAATTGAATTATGCCAGGAGTGCATGCTATACCTCTTTCAATTAAAGTATTATCCAACTATGTAAATAAAATACCTGCTCTATCTCCTTAAATAATACTTTCTACTGGTTTTTTAAACATTTAAATTTGCTTTGATTTTTTAACTTCTTTTATGAGAGGGAATTCTACTTCATCACCTGCTTTATGCTAGCCTTAAATAACTGTTCCAGTCACAACACTTCCTTTTCCTTTAATAGGAAAGCAGTGATCGATTAAGAAAAAAAATGGTCCATCCTTTTATCTTTAAGGAATCTCTATTTCACCAAGCAAACAATCTATCAAATTCTCTATATGTAATGATTATCCATCAATTGCTCCTTAGGATGCAGCAATTGGAATCATTGGAACACTTGCTCCAAACTTTGTCTTCGAAAATACTTTTCTTAATTATTCCATTTTCTTACTAATAGTTTCAGCTCTTTTATCTTCTGGAATCATATCAATTTTGTTCAATACAACTATCATCTTTTGCATCAGTAGTTCTCCTATATTTATTAATTTAATTTATAAAATTATTTTAACTTTTAAGAATTTAACCAATTTTTATTTGATAACATTAAAAGAAGAGAAGGAAAAACTTTAGTTTACTTAAAGAAATTTAAAATTTATAATAAAAAATAGTAAAGTATTACCTATTACTAGACATTCAGCAGTCTAAGTTTAGATTCCTTTATTTATATCAATAACGAGAAACATAATATCTATAATAGAAGCTCCTCCAATGATTGTTTTAATTAGAGATGCGTGACCAGGGCAATCAACTAAAGTGAATTATAAATAATCTAATTTCAATTATTCTTTTAATCGTTATGGTGTTTTAGTAAAAAATGCAGAAAATCCTAAATCTAATGTTATTCCTCTTTCTTAACTTTAAGGATTTTTATCCATAGATGCTGTTGAAGTAACTACACTTAAAGCCTTAGATAAACTAGTTTTACCACTATCAATATGTCCAAGAACGCCTGAATTTATTATAAATAAATAAGATATGATACTAAACAAATACTAAGAAAATATTACCTATGTTGATATTATAAGCTGTTTTAGGATTTATATTTTTTAATTCATCTTCAGTGAAACTATACTTGCCGCTTGGGCCTACCGAATCTACCATTTAAGCTTAATTATTTTAATACTTTATTCTAATTTATTTAAAGAAAATCAAATTTTATGTAAATATTTAATTTATTAAAGTTTTGTTGAATTAATCCACTTTTTCTGATTTAGATTACTATAATCAAATGATATAGAATAATCCAATTTTTGCGAAGAAAATAGGAATTTTACTTTTTGTATCTTTTACTAATATTGTTCAGTTTAATCTAAATTTTCTCTTTTTACAATATTGAATATGTATGTATGTGCTGCTTTTAAAACTTAAACTCTACTTTACTTTCAATTAAAAAAAATATAAATTAATTTATTTATGTTAATTAAAATTTAAAGTTACTTTAAATTAGTAAAATTAATTTTTCTTTTTGAAATTAATTTATTTTTGATATAAAATTTTAAGATAGTCGTTTCTAAATATTTATTTAATTTTAATCATGTTTTAGATGTTAAAGGATTTGTGGTTATTCGATATTATGCATAAATTGATTACTTTATAAATAATACTAATAAAAACAGATTTCTATTAAATTCTCATACTAATTTAATAAATACTTTTTGGTAAAGTTATTCTGATAAACAAAATGAAAAAAAACAACTTTTTATCAAAAAACTAAAAATTAATTTTCTCTTGATACAAAATAAATAACTTGTAACTATTTATAAATAAATATACATGTTTATAATTTATCTATCAATATTTCAATTTATTTGCATAAAATTAACAAATTAAGTCCTCTTTTTATTTAGATTGATGGACATTATATTTTTTTAATTTATGAGTTAGTTAAATGTTGATTATGAAAATAAATAGCATATTAATGGAAACAAATATTTTTGTAATTTATTTAAAAATTTAATAAAAAAAATAAATTTTCAATAATTTTTTGATGTTATTATAAATTTGAAAGAAAATAATATTTTGAAATATTTTTAAAATATTTTATGGAAATTTGTGGATAATAATAGTATACTTATTTACAATAAAATGTTTGTTTTTTTTAATTGATTTTTCAGCATAGTAAAGCTTTTTTATGTCTTAGATTCAGAATTTTATTAGATTGCTCTGTCAGCATTTAATCTTAATCATGCTTTATACTTTTAAAATGTAATTTACTGAATTATTCAGGATTTAATGCAAGAACATCTTTTAGCTCGTTTAGCACCCCTTCTTATCTAATTTATGTTTATTTAAGATTTTAAATTAAGTTTTCTTCTATTTCTTCAAGCTTTTAAATGTTTTTTTAAATAACTTAATTTCTTTGTTTCTCTCCTATAATCTTTTAATTTAATATTTATTTTTAAATAAATTTTTTTAATTTATTGAATTAAATATTTTACTGATATGTTAAAATTGTTAATGACGTTTTGTTTTTTTTCTTGCAAAGCTCTGTAAATTTGCTCACGAGATTATTGCAGTTAAATTTTTATCCTTTGGCATTTTTATTCTTTCAATTGCTGATCAAACTATTACTTTTTTATATTCTCTTCTAAAATCTGTTTGAGTTCAGTTTTAATTTATGTTGCCCTTTCCTTCTTTTTTTCTTCCTAAAATTTTTACTACTTTTTAATAATTTATCCTAAATTTCTTGTTTCAGCTACACTTTTTGATCTTATTTTTTTTTAAACCACTTAAACATTGTCATTCCATTTTGAATCATCTCTTTTTAGATTTTAATTTAACTGCTCAGCCTTATTTAATTAAAATTTAACATTAATCTTTTAATTTATAAATTAATTTTACTGTTGGTTTATGTAAATTTTGCTAAAACTACTACTAATTAATTTTGTCTTATAAAATTTGAAACACTCTCTTTCTTGTTTCTTCAACTTTCATTAAGTTTTTTGTTTCTTCCTTTTCTAAATGATTAATTCTGTTCATGATTGTCTGCTAATAAGATTAAAGATTTTTTTGTTCCTTAATTACTTATCTATAAATAACATAGTTTTCTTTATCAAACTATTAATCATAGGAGTTTTAGCAACTTTTTCTGTTGCTATAATTTTCACAATGTATTTACTGATTTTCATAACAATTCTTAAAAAAATTATTATGCTGATTTTATTAACTTACTTTAGTATTTTTTTCATCTTAATAAATAAAAGAAGGATCACTCATACAAATCTACTTAGATGTATTTTTATTTACTTAATTAATTTCAATTTTTTATTACTCTAAATATTCATCAACTATTTATTTTTCATTCTTTTAATCTTCTTTTAATTTATTTTACAATTCAATTTACTTTATTTATTGATCTAAGCTAGTCTCTTAATTTTACATTTAAACTTCTTCCAGTACCTCTGTTTTAAGATTGTTCTTCGAATTTGTATTTTCATTTTATGCTTCTTATTAATTATTATTTTACTATTCACAATCTAGTTAGGGATTGCTTTTTTCTTAAGATTTTGATAAATTGTTTTATAAGTGTAAGCTATTAGCTTAAGCAGCTAAATTAGGATAATTAAAAACAGAATTCTATTTTTAATCGCCATTTTATAAAGCTTTTTTTTCGTTTCCTCTGTTACTGCTACTTAGACTTCTTTTTTAATGTAATTATTAATATTAATTGGAATTGTTATCATTTTTATTTTGATCATAAAATTCTTTTTATTTTAAATTGTCTTGTTTATTTATGCTACTGGACCTTTGTACATTTTTTCTTTTTTAAATATATTCACTTACTGAAGATTTTGTATTTTGATTAATATTTTCTCTAAACCGTTAAATGCTAATTAAATTATTTGGTGACTTTATTTTAGGAAAACTAGTATCGATTCTAGATTATTAATTTGGTGTTTACAACTGAAGGATAGCGCTGTTATCATTGATTGAAGTGTTAATTGCACTCTTTTATATCTTGTTATGTTCATAATCATTTTCTGTATTCAAATAATATCTGTTTTTTAAATGTTAATTTTATATTCTTTAAATCTTTTATCCGCTAGATGGAGCAGATTAAAAATATGATAAATTTTTAATCTAGCTCACAATCTGAGATCTTTTTTTATTAATTGGACTTTCTAATTTCTCAATATCATCTAAAAAAGAGTTTATTTCAATATCTTGCGATTTATTTTACTCTTACTTCAATATTCTCAATATTTCTTACTCTTATTCAATTATTTTTAGCTTTTTACTTTTCCATTTAGATGCTAGTCTATTGTTCTCACGATTCTAAGATAATGACATCACTTTTTTGTAATCCAATGCCTATTTAACTGATATTTCTTTTCCACTAAATCCAGATTAAGTATTTTAATTTGATTATACATTGCTAGATCTTTTAGTGCTATCAAAATTCTCGCTTTATCTTAAAATCAGAAAATTCTGATACCTCATTTTAGGTCTATATTCATCTAAATTTGACATTATAAAGCAAGTGTAAATCAATCAAAATATTTATTAAAATTAGTAAAATTAAATTAAATGAATATTTTTATAAGAAATACAAACAAAACTAAGTAAAAAAAACTAATAATAAATTTCCAAAAATTTATGAAAATGTAAAACCTTACAATTCGAAGAATATTTTTTAACTCTTAACATATTTTAATGTAAGCACACTGCATGTTTAATAAAAATATATTTTTAATTTGTAATATTTCTTCAATATTTACAATAAAATATGGTAAAAGAATAAAATACATTCAAGCTATATTATAAATTTACTTAAAAATCATATTTAAAAAAAATATTTTTAAAATTACTTTAATAAATTGATTATATTGTTAATTATTTTATTGTATTAAAAAAAAAAAATATTTATGTTAAAATTATATTTTAACCCTTAAAATATTAAGTATATTTGAAAAAAATGTCTTGAATTTGCTATTTTAAATAAACATCATATAATTGTAAAAATTATCAATTACATTTTAAATTTCAACAATAAAAATGTATTTTTATTTTTACTTTTTTTTTCGTACAAACAATTTTAAATTATCATCCAATATTAAATTAATTTATAAATCAATTGAAATAAATTGGTTTTTAATTTAATACTTTTAAATTAAAAAAGTATTATTTACAAAAATATTAGCATGAATTAGTTAACTATTTTAAGATATTTTGATTTAAAAATATTTGTAGAATTGGAATAGATATTTTAAATTTGAAATGGTGTGGGAAATGTATCAGAAATTAGAAAAACTCAAATTTTATTACAATACCAATAAATAAAAGTTGCTTAAATTTGAGAAAATCATTAAATTAATCTAGCCAACTCAAAACTAAAAAATTAAACAAGATTTGCAATAGCTTAAAAAGTCTATGGATAATTTAAATCCCAAAAGAGTTAAACTAGCTTTTGATTAATTTAATCAAAGATTGATTTTTTTCATGCAAAAAATTTAGAATAAGCTAATAAATGTTAAGATTAAATTTGAGTATTATGTTAACCTAACTCAACTTTAAGATTACATTGAATTTATAATTAAATTCTAAAAATATTTTTTTTAAATAAAGAGATATTGATTGAGTGACTAGATTATTAATTGAATAAAAAATAATTAAATAATAAATCAATCAATTTTTTATTCATTTATTCAGTCAGTCAGTCAGAATTTAATTAATTAATTAATACAATATTAAAAAAGGTTTATATTCTTTATAAACAATAATATCGAAAACCAATTACTTGTATTATTTTAAATTAGATCTATTGTTTTTAAACAAACAAATAAACAAACTTTAGGCTGAAATCTATACATATTTTCCATTTAATAAATAGATAGATAATATTGAAAATAAGATTCAAATTTCAAGAGTAAGGACTAAATATCTTCTTTGAATAGATAGATTTCTTACATGAAAAATACTGCTCATTAAAATGAAAAGTATCCACTTTCTAATATTAGAAAAGTTGAATATAAGTTTGTTGGTAAGAGATATGGATAGATTTAAACTAAACAGATGAAGGAAGAGAGTTAGTTTGAATAACAAAATATAGATATAGATTAGGAGCTAAAGCATTAAATGGATCATTCCTTAATGAAATTCGATGAGGAATCACACATGAATTTATCAGATTCTGAAAAATAAACTTCAATTACGCAAGCTACTGACTATGAAGACTTTTAAAATAAACAGATTAGTGATAGCAAGTCTAGGAACGATGAGAAGTTGGCTTAAAATGATAAAAATTAAAATACAGGGTTAAAAGGATTTGAATTAGGAATTAGCAGGATAAAGCAATACTAGCAAAATTAATTGAAAGAAAGGGAGGAACACTTTTAAAAGTAGTTCTAGATTAATGAAAGCTCACTAAAAAAAGATCTATAAATTAGCTAAAGAAAAAAAGCGAATATTTTTAGTGATTAAAATTAATTGTAAAAATAATAACAAATTTTTAATGAAACTATGTAAAACAATAACAGCAACCTATCTTCTCTCACATAGATACATATGATAGATTAATTTTCAAATAAAAAAATTGATTAAAAAATTATCAAAAGCTAAGGTTCGATTTAAGATTCTTTGTAGTCCAATTAACAATAATTTGATAATCAAATTAAGCCATAATCAAAGTCTTATATTGAGTAATTTAAGCCTATGCAATCTCATAAAAGCTCTATAAACGACCCTTCACCTTAAATTTTACAAAATAAATACAAATATCAACACTAATAAACTAAAGACTCTATTCCATTTAGCAACGCTTCTACAAACTAATCTGTCCAAAATAAATCTAATAGTAAATCATTAAGCTTTTACAATTCTCTGAATAGTACACCAGTAAGTAAAAAAGAAATAACATAATTCGAGGAGTACAGTTTAAATAAATATAACATAGGTTAAAACCAGGTTACTTCAGATAGATAAATAATTATCGAGAGTAATAACAGCGAAGATGCTCAAAACTAGAAAAGCTAATAAAATATTTTTGACTAATCTTCTAATTAGATTTACAGCGAGGATAAAACTTAATTAAAATAAAATTAAAAAGAAAAAATAAAATCAGATATTAATTCTAAATAGGAAACAAATACCCACACAAATGAATAAAATATGGATTTAGAATAATTAATCTTAACTAGTGACATGAGTGATGAATCTCATAAATAAACTGATGAAATAAAAGTAGATTTTAAGAGTGAAAATGATGAAATTATCATAAATGATCTTCATAATTAAGAGTATATTGAAATTGGCATACAAAAAGATGAAATTCATAAAAAATAAAATTTAGAAGAAAATGAGATTGCAGTTGTAATAATTCCATCTCAGACTGTAGAAACTGAAGAATCAGAAGCAAATCTTAATTTACATGAAATAAAAAGAAAATTTGATGAAATAAATTATAAATAAAATTCTAAAAAAGATCATCTTTTGAATGAGTCTAGTTAATTTTAAAATAATGAAGGAAAATAAGCTAATGTAATCATTTCTGATTATACATTAAGCCCAGAGAAGCAGTAAGAGCTAGAAAATTAAAGCAATAAATAAATTAACAATCAGAGTTAAAGCCAATTTGCAAATTTGAGAAAAAGGATATAAAGAAGTACAAAGAATAAGATGCAATAGAACCAAAACAACCCTGATTAATAAAATACAAGATAAATATTCGAAGGTAATATTTAACTAATTTATACTTCACATGATTCTTTGGCAGATTTGTAGATTAAGAGTAACACGTAACAACAATAAGACTCTGATTTTAATTTAGAAATTGACGAAGAAACAAAAAAAAATAAGATCAACATCACTGATTTTTAAAACTCAAATTACAAAAAAATTGCTTTAGATTTAAAAAAGAATTTAAGTGGCTCAAAATAATAGCAATTTGAGTAAATTGAATAAAAAGTTATTTAAGATTAAGCTGTACTTGATAATTCTTTTAGTGATGATTCTCCCCTTTCCTTTCCATAAATCAAATAATAGAATCTTGAAAATAAAAGTGTGCCTACTTTGTTGTTTTAAAATATAAATTCTAAAAAATAATCCAGTAAAAAAATAAGCCTTTAATAATTTCAAACATAAATCATGAGCGATTCCAATGAGTCTGATAGTGAAAGAGAATAAAATTCTTAAGAAGAAAAATAGGAAAATGATGAAATGAAACCTGCTGTTATAGATTAGTAAAATTAAAACTCTGAGGATCAACACAACGATACAGGAGATTTAGGACTAATTTATTTTTCTGCTGTTTCTCAAGATCCTAAATAATAAGAAATTTCTCAACAAAATAATAATAATTTACCAAAACTTGATTTTAATACAATTAAATATCAAAAAGACAGCAATTTAATTATATTTTCAAATCACTAAATAGAATTAAATGATAAAATATAATCTAATGAACAAGTGTAGGATGATTTTAACAATTTTGAGGTTTCTCATAATTTAGTGTTATCAAATTACTAAAATAAAGAAGAAATTTTAACAGAAGCAGTTGGATAAAACTAATAAAAAATAAATTCCTCAAACAAAGATGATAAATAAACAAACATAGATGACAAAAAAATAGCTTCTTTTTCTGGTGCTTAAAAAGGTAAAGTAGAAAAAACACATATTTTATAATTTGAGACTGAAGAAGAATCAGATAATAATAACAGTAGCACAAAAGGAAATAATGAACTTTAATAAACAATAACACCTGATGAAAGTATTCTAAAAGGCTCAGATGGCGAAATAATAACTTAATTTTGTGTTGAAATTCCTTCAAAAAAGATTCGTATGCAACGTATAAAGGCTTTTAGTTAGAACAACACTCCGATTAATAATAAATATAATTAATCTAGTTAAATTAATGAGTAAAGAAATTCTGCAGAACAATTTATTGACAAGTTTAAAGGAAGACCTTCTACTTTTTTAACCAGACTACAGTAATATAAGGAGCATGCATTCAATAAGGAATATAATTAAATTATTGAAGATAAGTAGTAAATTTAAAAAGAAAGTCCTGAAACAGATAAGTTTCCTGAATTTATTATCTCATCTTGGGGATAGCAATAAGCTCAGCAACCAGAAAAATAAACAACTAGCTCCAGTGAAGATAAATTGGTAGAAAATTTTATTTAAATTTATTTTTTAAATTATATTAAAATCCATTTTTAAAAATTAATTAAAGAGCAACGAAAAGTAAAATTCTGAAAACTAGCATGATGTGTTATTTACTTAGAGTGCAGATGAAATTGAAGACTTTTATGAAGAAGAAGATGAAGAAGACGATGAGTTAGATGAAGAAGAGGATGAAGCTGAATAAGACAATAATATTATTGCATTTTAAGAAATGCAAGATAGAGCTTAGTGTTTCTAAAAGTAAGAATTTTAGAACAAGAGATAATTAGAGTAAGGAAAATAAAAAGAATAAAATAAAATCAACTAAAGAGAAATAGGAATAGGTAAATATTTCTATGAAAAGATGTGCAATGTCTACGGTGATACTAAATTATTCTAAAAAAAGAAAAGAAATCTTAAAAAATGGCTAAAAATGATTTAGTAAGCTGAGAATAGTTTAAATAGAAAGTCTCAAGAAAATTATGATTACTTACAACTAAATGAAAAGCTCAAGCTATCTTCAAACTGCTTAGTTTCTATTTAGATAGAGCCATCAAATGACCAAGACTTTCAAAATAACTAAAAAACTACTTAAGTTAAAAATGAAAACATAATTGATGCATAAAATGATGAAAAAATGTAAAAAAATCAAGCTGATTTATTAAAAAGAAAAATATTTTAATAAAAACTATTAGATTAAAATAATTCAAATATTTTTTCTCCTTTTGTTTCAAAAAATAAACAATTTTAAGACTAACAAACAAACACCCATAAAAAAAGTAACTCATAAGAAAATGAATAATTAACAAAACAACTAACAAATCATGATTAATTGACAGCTGAAGAAGAGTTTTAGCTCATATACTAATTCAAAAAAATTCAAAAAAATGAATTCTTAAAAGCTCTTAAAAAAGGACCTCCTATGTGGTATCGTTGGTCAGCATGGAAGGTGGCGTTAGATTTAAATGTAGAAGAATACAGAGAGACATATGAAAAGCTAAAACCTACTGAACCTTTAAACTTTGATCATACTTATACTGACCCAATAGATAAATAAATTAATAAAGACATAACAAGGACTATACCAGATGAGCCATTTTTTTCTGATCCTCAATATTCATAAAAAAGCTTATAATCTTTGAGGAATGTGCTAAAAGCAGTATCTCTCTACTATGATAATGTTGGTTATTGCTAAGGTATGAACTTTTTAGCTGCTTTCCTATTACTTATAAATGGTGGGGATGAATTATAGGCCTTTTCAATGTTTATTCAAATGGAAAAAAAGCTGAATATTATGGGATTATTCGAAGAAGAATTTCCCTTAATTTAATTTATGAATTTTGTTTTCTAAAGAGAGTTTGGACGCAAATTCCCAAAGCTATTCAGACACTTCAACAAACTTAAAATTCCAGAAACCATGTGGGTTGTATAGTGGTTTTAAACAATCTTCTTGAACTCGTTGTCTCTAAATGTTGTTTGTAGATTTTGGGATTACATTTTTTACTAAGGATCAATCATTTCAGCTATCAGTATTAGTTTAAGTTTGATACATGAATATAATGCGCACCTAATAAAAAAAAATGAATTAGATGAGATTTCCTAATTTATATAAAAACTCAAACAGTGTTCAGTTCAAAAAGGTGAATTAAGAAATTCACCATGTAAGCCTAGACCTCTATTAAGTCCTCTAATAAATTTCCTATAAAAAGATACTCTAAATTTAGAGGAAAACATAGTTATCGATCCTGAAAAAATCATCAAAAGAGCCCAGTAGTATGAGCTTAGTAAAAAAGAAATAATTTCTTATATTAATGAATTTAAGCAGCTCAACTTTTTGTACAAAGACAAGCCCTTCCTAAAAAAAATGGAAGAAGCAATTAACACTGAAAATTTAGATGAGAATTAGGTGAAAAATTAATATAATCATCACAACTCTACTCCACACAATGCGAGTAAACAAAAGCAGAGTAAACTTAATACTCAACAAACTTCAAAAAGCCATGCAAATTAAGTAAAATCTCCTGAATTGCAGAGTCTTTTACGCCATGGGCATGCATAATCTTAAATCGAAAATAAAAAAAACCTATTTTCAATTCTAGGATTCAACACATAAAAAAAAACTTAGAATAATATGTGAATATAATATATCAAAAAGCAACATAATAAAGAATATAAAACGTATTTTAACTAATTAAAGAAAAATTTACTAATAACATAAAAATTTTTTATCCATATTTTACTTATAATAAATAACAGACACAATAAATTACATCAATCGACCTAAAAATAAATAATACATAAATAAATCTATCTTTCTATCTATCTATTTATACAACAAGCTTTATTTCTATTATTTATATTTATAATTTACTAATATAATATTTACTAAAATAGTAAACAATCAATTAATTAATTATTTTGTTAATAATTCTTTACTTTTTACTATATTTTTATTTTATTTTATCAAATTAATTTACTTAAAAATAAATTTAATACTTTAAAAAATTTTTGCCTTTAAAATTCTTTTTAATCTTCTAAAATATATTCAAATTTTATTTTATCAAAAAACTTTAATAATTTTTCAAAAGGAAAAAAGTAAATTGGCAAATTCTAGTTAAATAAATTTTATATTAATTTTGACTAACCACTTTTATAAAATTTTATTACCCTCAACAAATAACTTTAAGCAACCATAATTTAATTATCATAAACCTAATGAATACATGCTATTAAATATATTAATATAGTTATCTATTAATAAAAAAAAAGCTTTTAATCTATTTTTTTTTTAAATTTAATTTATTACTAAAATAAATAATAAAATAATATTTCTACTTTTTACTTTTTACTATATTTTTATTTTGTTTTATTTATATATTCAAAAATTAAAACTTTAAAATAACTTTTTTGATAAAATTGGGCCGATGTTTATTTATTTTATAACTGATACTTTTAAAATAATAAATATATTAATTAATTTAAATTCATAGTTAATATTTATTAATAATTCAAAGTCAATTGTTAAAGTTGACCTACAAATATCCCTCCATACTTGTAAAATACAATTAATTGAAAATTTGAGACCTTAAAAATTCTCCACTCCTTTAAATCTAAATACATTAAAAGCTAATAAAGATTTGGGTTATTCATATTATTTAAAGTTTATTTTTTTAAATTAGCCAAAAAACATAATTCAGTATCTAGCTGATATTCGAATTATTTTAAAATTTATTTTATATGTTTGATTTTTTTTAATTTTGTTTAAAATTTATAATTTGCAATTTAATTTTTAACTTATTCTTTAAGAAGGTAAATAAAGTAAGTAAGTAATAAATAAATAAATTCATTTCTGAAATATTTTGAGTATCTTTATTGGATTGACTTATTATTAATAAGTATTAATGGCTTAACTCTTAACTTATTTAGTTATTCTATAAATAAATAAGTAATATTCAAGTTGTGTGTGAATATGTAAAATAAATGGTGTAAATTAAGTAAAAGTTAAGTTTTGAAAAGAAATTTCTAATTTATAGTAATACTATGGTATTTAGTACTAATAGAACAAAAGAATTTTTCTATTTAAGACATTTTTTGAAAAGTTTTATTATTTATATCAGAATATTATCCTGATTGTACGATTATGACTCAATCAATATATTTTTAGAATTCTATCAAAAAAGATTTACTGTAATTAAGCATTTGATATTTGATTTGAAAATACTACTAAACAAACAATAAAATATGTAATTATTTAGTTAAATAAAACTTTCAACTTAAATAATAAAAAAGTAATATAAACAACTAACCAGCTTAATTAAATACTAAATGGCCTCCTCTTAAGATAATTACTAACCCATGATGAAAAACTACAGTTTAAAGGGTAGTGGATAATAATGTCAAGTAAAAATGATGACAGAAGATGGTTATTAAATTTGCTCAGATACTCCTATAAAATAAGGAGGACAAGGAGAATACGCTTAGCCTATTTAACTTTTATTAACTTCTTTAGTTGGATGTGAATTAGCCACTGCTAGATACATAGCTAATTAAATGGGAATAAAAGTATTTTCTATTGACTTTGATATACAAGCTGAAAGAGATGAATTGGCTCCTAGACATATTCCAATAGACGAACCCGGTCCCGCTGTAGCTAGATTGTAAAGAATTTGGGGAACAGCAATTGTTGACACCGATGGTACTGAAGAATAGGTACAAAAATTAAAGAATATTGTAAAAAATAGATGTCCTATTGCTAATATGGTTGTCCTCTCAGGATGTAAATTAGAAGTAGAATGGAAAAAGAAGTGATTTATTATAAAGATAATTGATGCAAATATTATGTAACAAGATAATAATTTAATTTTAATACATATATTAATAAATTAAATAAATACTTATTTTTTATCTATCTATCAATCAATCAATCAAAAATAATTGAATAGTTTATGAAATTATATGTTTAATTGTGTAAATATATAACAAGATTATCTATCTATTTTTTTATTTTAAAAAAATCAAAATTTTTATCAAACATTTTTTTTTACTTTAATTTACAATTTTTTTTGAAAGTCTAAAATCCATCCCAAACATATTTTAGTAAATAATATTTTTTTATATTATTGAAGAATTTATTTTTTTATTTTAAAATAAAATAAATATTTTATTTTTTGAATTAATAATGATTGATATCCTTATTAAAACACCAAAGATCGGATTTTCTTAATAATAGATAGATATAAAATCCAAATTTAATAGTGAATGAAGATTAAAATACTTAAGGTAATTAAAATGTAAAAGAAAATATTAATCATATTAAAATTAATATATTTATTCTATTCTTCAAAATAAAATGATGGTATTTTTATAATATGATTTTTTATAAATAAGGACATGACTCATACCTACATATTCAATATTAAAACAAATGAGCCATCCTTAAAGAATAAATGTTTTACTTTATGATATTCTTATGGCACTTGTAAAGTAAAACTATAAATCCCAAGACAGACAAGAAATATGAATATTAAGTTTTGGTCAAATTTTGCACTAAATTATTAAGTGTTATTTGTACAGATAAATTAATAAATATTACCAAGTAAAAAACTAATCTATTATGACTGTCATTTTGCATAATAAGAACTTATAGGAAAAAAGCAACAACATAAACTTATTATTAAGAAAATAAATATTTTTATTATGAATAAATAAATGACTTCCAGAATTTTAATAAATTTGTATATTATTTACTCTGTATTTAATTGAATTAACTTAAAACAATTTTTATAAATACATTTGTAAATAATATGTATCTAAAAAAATTTATAAAGATAGATTTAATTTTTGTCTATGTAATTAAAAAAAAAATATGGTTTTTTGACTAAATAAACTTAAATGAAAAAAATAGGTTTGAAATAATTTTTAAATTTTAGTTAATTATTATTTAAAAATAATGAATATTAGTTCAAGTGAAACAATTACTTTAACAAAAGAACATTCATGAATATTTATTTATTTTTTAAGTAGGATCATTTGAAAAGTTAAGAACATTGAATAAAAAAGTATCAAGCATTAAAATTATTACATCATAAAATGAAATATTTAGTATTTTTAGAGTAATTAATTTAATTGATTATTTTAATTAGGTTTTTAACTTAGAGAGATATTAACTAATATGTTTATTAAAATTGCTTTTTGATAAACCAAAATTAGATACATTATTACTATTTCAAAAAGATATCTAATTAAAAATTTAGCGAACAGACAATGTTTCGTTTATTTTCGCTAAAAAATATAAATAGATTAGCTATTAATTAGCGGCCTTTAGAATGCATAAGAAGATCTAATTCTTCTTTTCTTAGTAAAGTGATTTCTTAAAATACTTTAATGGCTAGAATGCAGCCCACTTATCCTTTTCATTGTTTTAAATCCTTCTATACATTTTCTGCAGCCAAGCCTTAGCCTCCTAAAGATAATTAATAATAATAGTAGCAGTAATAGTAGTAGAAGTCAAATATATAATAGTAAGGGACAAGTTAAGCAGGATAATCCTTTAAGGAAGATGATCAAAAAGCAAAGGAACTTGAGTTGATATTTTCAAAAGTACTTTAACTAATTTAAATATGTTTAATAGCTTTTAAGCTATGAATTTTAAATAACTCTTTATGAGTTCTTATTTTTTAAATAAATAAATAAATATCAGTAAAAATTGATTTTATTGAACCCAAAATATTTTATAGTAAAAGAGATAAAAACAGGAGGAAAAGTTTGATCCTGAATAGAAATTAGCAGAATTCGAAAAAAAGGTTAAAAATACTAATTTGAATGTAATAAAGAGAGAGCTATTTAATGATTCAATGCAATTGCCAATTAAGTTTTTAGCATATAATTTTGCAGGACACGCGTAAAAAATTTCGTTTTAAATATTAATAAACTATTTATAACATATTACCAAATATGATGTCTATTGGCATTGGTTTATAGCTTCTTTTTTAATTTTATTTATATTTCAAAAGATCTGTTGGTACTTTCCTTGCAGAATTATGCCGTTCATCTATTGATGCAGTGAATCATTTAGTACTTTATTTTGCAAATTATATTGATGTTAAGCCAAGTAAACGCTATCCATAAGGTATATGACTATATAAAATTATATAAAATTGATGTTTTGTCAAAACAAGTTTTAAAAAATGAATCTTTAAATCAAGTAAAAGAAAGATTTAGAAAAAGTTAGAAAAAATAAATAAATAAATAGTAACTTAGTAGAAGTCTAAAATAAATTAATTTAATTTAACAAAATTAGGTTTAGAAAATATAAAGCAGTTAATTGTTTTAATACCTTCATCTCTATTCGTTTCATTTGGAGCTTACACTATTTACTCAGCATTTACAGAATATTTAGCGGCAGGTCCAGCTGTGGCAGCATAATCTGATAATATCTATTCAATTTTAGTAATTAATTAATGAATTACTTATATTTTAAAAAGCAATTAATTTAAATTTAGCTCTATTTAGCAAGTTTTTGTATTGAAATATCCGTTATTGCTTACAATATTAGAGATTCATTGAAAATGTAGAATATAAATTCAACATAATAAACTAATTAAAAATTGTCTTTGTTCTAAATTATGAAAACTTTAGTAGCAAAAAAAGACCCTCTTCTTTAAGCTATTCTATATGAAAATATGATCACACTAATGAGTATGAGCGTTCCTCTTATGGTAGGAAGTAAATAAATAAATAAAATAAAATAATAAGTTCAATATCAACTTAAAAATTTATATATTTTTTTTATTAAGTCAGTAACATGATCATTCCATCAAATCTCCCTGAATTTATTGGGCAAATAGTCATAGGGTCAATTTAATTGTAAGAATTGTTAAATTGTCAATATATCTAACTTTTGATTATGTTAAAGATTGTTAGGATAGCGTTTATTCAAAGAAGTAGCATCAACAATTTTAGGTAAAAGTGTTGATGAAGAGACTATGAATGATATTCATAATGAAATTATGAAGAATCCTTATGTAAAGAGTATTAGAGACGAAAAAGGTATTATGTCTGGATCAGTTAGATTTAAATACTATGCTATTGTTGAATATGATTTTGAAGTAATATATAATAATTTTAATTAATTCTAAGCATTTATAAATTGTTTTGAAAATAAATAAAAAATTAGTAACTTAATGAGGATGCTATGGAAGATTACAGATAAATGAGTGATTATATTATTTACAGCTAGGATTACAAAGATAGATAGGAAGAACTTGAAGAATTAATGGAAAGTTTTCCAATTAGATTGTTAAAGGAAGTTAAAAGATAGGAGTAGTTGATTTTGGAAAGTATCAAAATAAAATATCCATAGTGTGATTATTTGGATTTAAATATTGACACAGATAAGCTCTATTAATTCTTAGATGATGAAGAAAAAATAAAAAACTCATTCCATCAAGAAATATCAAGTGAAGACGAAGAAAAAGAAGAAAGTGAAAATGACAAATTGATTAGAGAGTGGATTATCACAACTAGTTAATAAATGTTGGAAAAGAAATTCACCAAATAAAAGTAAATTATAGTAAAAACCAAAGATTAATAGTTTTATGAAAATCTTCACTTTAAAATTAATCCAAAACATTACTCAAATAATATTCATCGCATCTTCATTCAAGAAAAAGCTCTTGTTCATGAATAACAAAGGGCTTAAATTATAGAGGAAGATTTAAATTACGATGATTGCTACAAAAATAACGAAGACCCCATTTGATTTCATAGATAAAATATATTAAGATAAAAATTCTATTAGCAAAAATGATTTTTTGCATTCTCAACTTTATTATTGAAATTTTATAACTAATTTATATATTGTTTATACTTTTAATTTATTAAAGATATTCTTCTATTAGATTAAACTCTTTATGGTTAAAAAATAAATAAACTAATTAATTAATTATCAAACAAACTTAACAAAAATTTTGTAAAAAATGAAAAACTAATCAATTTAATCCTTTTCAATAATTGTAACAAAATTTTATTGAACTCACTAATTTATATATTTTCAATCATGTACTTTTATTTAAAGGAATTTATGTTATGTTTTTAAGAATAAATATAATCAGTTTTAGTTCTCTGAAATGAGGAGTAAATAATTAATTTTGAAGTATAATTAATAAATTAGAAAAATACATCAACATTCTTAAGATACTTTTTATTAAGATTATTAAATATTATCAATTATGTTTAATGTTTTTTATAATAAAAATAATTAAAGTTTTAAGTGAAATAATTAGAATTATAAATATTTTTTAATTAAATGATTTAAAAACTTATTTCTGAAAATGCTTTTTTCAAAAAAGAAATATTTAAAATAAATCGATAACAAAATTAGACATGATAAATAATTAATTTATTTAATAAATTTTAATATAAATTAACTGCTTTTATGATTAAATTACTAGTAAGTATTTACTATTTATCCTATTTAATTGAGTTGTAAAAATTACATTAATTTATTAAATATTTAAAATTAATAAATAAATAATTTTTTTCTCTATCAAAAAAGAAATAATTCCTTCCAATTAATATAAAAATTTAAACAAACTTTAAAATATTTTTTAAATTGTTTTTATTAATAGAATATTTTCTAAAAAATATAACTAACCATAAATTTGTTAGAAATTATAATTTTATTTACTTTATAAAAATTACTTAAAAATAAATACTTGTATCATTAGATAAATTTAATAATTTTAATTAATTAATTTTTTCATTTTTTAATTAAATTAGAATTGTTTAGTTCAAAGAAATTTTTATAAGCATTTAAGGCAATTTATTTATCTACCATCGGGAAATATTCTTCAATATATCTTAAATACTAATCTTAATTTTTAATTAAATCTTTAACCACTAATTTTTTTGTAGTTGGATCTTCAACTAGAAGTTCATTGTCTCTAAAGCACACAGCACCTGAAGGAGGGAACCTAATCATTCTAAATGAAGTATGGTAAGGCGATTTATTGATATTTGTGTACACATCTCCTTAATAAGCAAGCATATCTTCATAGTCTTTAAAAACCTAAAATGTGAAGCAACAAAAAAAAGTGCTATGTAAATCAATTCTATTTAAGACTTATTTGGTCTCATCCTCCCATTCATAATAATATGAAGCAAATGAATAGCACTGCAGTTCACTTTTTTATTCAAAATCAATTTTTAAAGGCATGTTTTTGTAACCCAAACATACATCTACCAGGTACCTATCTCCATCCTCAAGTAAATTTCTTACTAAGATACTAGAGTGATTTTCAGGTATTCTTCTACAAGATCCATGAATTAGATAAGCTTCATATCCTAAACTTTACAAAAAACCACAGAATACAGGATTCATTACTAAGCAATAACCTCCTTTACCTGTTAAAACAAGCTCTTTTATCTCATTGTAGCTTAAATACCTTCTTTCTTCAAAGGGTGTAGCCAATAAAAATAAATTCTAAAACGGAATGAGCTCCTAAGTCTTTTCCATAGCTTATTTCAAGTAACCAAGCCTACATTGTCCTTCTTAATATTTATTTAGTTAGATTGTTTTTAAAAATTAATCTGTTTCAGGTTCAGATAACTTAAACTGAGTGCTATTTATCATTTGTTTATTTTATTTTGTCTTATCTTTTCTTATTTGGTTCAATTATTATTTAATTAATTTTGAAAAATAAAAATATGACTTTTTTAATGTTCGAAATAATTGAGTGATAATAATACATTTACAATAAGTTTTAATGTGAAATCTCTGATTTAAAATGATCTTTATATGCTTAGATACAGATTGTTCTTTATTTATTCTATAAGATGCAATGGAAATTGTAAAAATTATTTTTATTAGAATAATCTGATAAGAATATCGAAAAACAATAATTAAAATTAATAGTTTACTTAGTATTTTTAATTTAAACACATAAAAATAAATATTCTTATCATAACAAACACAATTAATTTAAATTATTAATTTTTAATAGCTAATTATTTAGTTTTAATAAGGTTAAATTCATTCACATATATTTGAAGAATATAAATCGTATAATATTTATTTAGGGCAATTTTACATATGTGAATATTAATATTTGATAAAACATAAGACCTGGAAATTATATTATTTAAAAGCATAGTTTTTATATCCGTACACATCTTCCAAATAGTTTTCAATAAACTAAGTAACTTTTCCATTGATAAAACCATTTTAGTATCTATTAGTAAGTAGTTATAGAAGTTAATCTTTAGTAAATTTATTTAAAATGTGATTAGCTTAAGAATTTTCAAATATTAATAACCAATTGTATTAATCACAAGCTAATTTAAATGTATAGCACTAGCAAAAGTTATCTAAATCTTGAAGCTATACTTGAAGGTCTTTTGCTTTTATTTTTAACAGTTTCTTTTGATATTTGAATAGTAAATAACATGTTTAATTACAAAATTCATTTATTTTTTGCTATTTTTTATTATCTTCATATATTCTTGAAGTGACTATCGAAAATATTTTTTATTTATTTTAGATTTCTTTTTCTATATTTTTGTAAGATATCTTCATTTCTTGTTCATTTCTTATTGTATAAATCTTAACCTAAGAGACAAAAAAATTAACTCTTCTGAGATAATAAATCATAAAAGTCATAAGAAAAATAAATGAAATAATAGAAAGTAGAATTTTAGAATAATTTTATGGACTTTATTCAACATGCCCAACAATTACACTGTAGCTAAAATCATAGCATGAGTTTAGCAATATAAATAATTTTAAAATCTAATTTAGGTAGCCTAAAAGCATTACTAAAGTAGTGTGGTGAGAAATAGAAAATATTTCATCAACTTCAGTCACATAGTTAGTACAAAAAATTGTACATTATACTAATTATTTAAGAATACTTACTAAATTATCTATTGTACTCTCAAAACCTTAATTAAAAAATACCAAACATGATAAATTAAGTAATACTAATCCTATGTAGTTTATAGCTAGATTAATCTTATCTTAACTTTAATACTATAAAAAAGTAATAAAGGTCACCAGATTAGAACCTATGCTTATAAACAATTCCATCCTACTAATTTCCTTAGCTTCATTTACGTTAGACCATAGAAATAAAGCAAAAAATATACTTGCAAAAAAATTAATGTGTATCAAAGCTAAGACGTAACCTTATATTTAAGAAGAATCCAAAAATTCAGAAATATAAAAAAAGTAAAACTATACTATCCCTAATATTGCGTGAGTAAAAACTTTGCTAATAACTACTTCAAAATAAGAGAACGGGAAGAATTAAGAAGAAAAGATTTATCTTACAAACCCGATTTGAAGTACATCAAAAATCCAATCTAAAATATCAGATTTGATAGTGTGTTAAAGAGCCATTATCAAAATAATAATTTTGTCTGTCAAAAATAAGCACCAAAAGGTGAAAAAATATGCTGAATCACCATATTAATATATTTTATAGCTTAAAAATATGTTGATAAATCCAATTAAGTAATAGATTATCGATTTAATGAGAAGATGCATTTCGATTAAAGGATTAAAGGCTCAACAGTTTTTTTATCAGCTTGTAAGATAAGAAATCTTTTTTGTTTTTAATTTGTAATATTCTTTAATATAAATGTAAAAGAATATTTATTTACAGATATACACTTTTTGATAAAAGATTAATTTTGAATATTTCAATTTTCTCTATTAATTTAAAATTAAGTAATACTTAAAATAAATGTTGAGTGATACTGTAGAATATCACTAAAAAATTTCTTTATTTGTTTTATCCTAAAAAAGTGAAATATTTCTTTCAAAAAATAAATCATACAAATAAACAAAATAAAATTCATGAATGTATATATTTTATTAAATAAAATTTTTTAGTGTTGCAAAGATTATATAAAATATTACTTTAGTAAATACAATTTAATATAATAATCAAAATGCTATTAATAAATATAAAAAGAAAATACTAATCAAAGTAGTAGTTTAATTTTGTTATCCTATTATAACTAAATGTTTCAGATTTAGAAAGTCTACAAATTTTTCAATAAATATTAAAAATGAATGTTTTAGTTATATATATAATCATAAAATTTAAATTACTGCAGTTCCTCCCTCTATCATTTAGGTATTTTTTAGTATTTTATTTCAATTATACTATTATAGCATATACTTTAAATCAATCAATGTAAAGGTCATACAAAATTTAACTAGGAGAATTTACCATGAATATTTTATCTATTTTGTTGAATAAAATAATTTGATACAAAAGGCTTTGTAGTTTTAAAAACAATGTTCGAACAGAGTCTTTTAGCAACTATAGCTGCTCTATTTATTTTGTTTGAGTTGTTTGGCTAAACCCATTAAAATATCTATTGAATAAGATTGTTTCAATTATTTAATTATAAAAGTAAGGATTTTCAATTAAAAAATCAGGAAATACTTTCTAATTAGACATTATTTGTAACGAGCAGCATCTGCATATTTAATTTTTTAAATCATAAATCTATACTATCACTAACTTCTCTTATAAGTAGCAACATTATTTTAGTAGATTATAATACTATAAGCATGTTTAATTGCAATTCTATTCTAATAAATTAAAATATAAACTCTAATATTAAGATTCAATTTAGTTGATAGGAATGCATAAATCAATCTATAATTTTTTATATTTAAATTTTGTTTCTTATAAACTTTTAATAGCTTTTTCTAAACCTCTAAATGTGTAGATTCGAATAAATTTATTTTTTAAAATATTCTAAACTAATTGCTTAAAAAAATAAACAATATAAGCTAGAGTAAGCAAACAAGTTAAAGCTAGTTAAATAAATTTTATCAGATGATCAAGATTATTAATAGACTAAAAAATATCATTAGCAAATATTGCATAAAAAAATATTATTATTAACTAAATTGATTTGTTTAAATAATCGATTATTTAAATGTTTTTTAATCCAGATCTATTGTATTTACTATTTTTAGCTTCCAGAGTGCCAGTAAATAAAAAGCATCCAACAACTTCTTTTAAAGATTTATAAAAGGCTTAAAAGCAAATTTTGTTTTCATACACATTCATTGTTAAGAGTATAAAAACATCAAACCCTATCAAGCAAAGGAAATAATAAATTAAGCTATTTCCATACTAATCGGTAAAGATCAAAAAACTAGAAATCCACATGAAATTGACTCCAAGAGATATAATGCAAATAATGTGATTGCTGATTGAGTAGTAGTTATTATGCTGCAAATCTGTAAAAAGAGCAGTAAAGTAAATTAAAGCTGCTAGAAATAAAATTGAGAGAAGAATAGATTCATAAACAATGTTATTTTAATCAAACATAATCTTAAATCCAAACAAGTAGACAATCTAGAAAATAATTAGCAAAAATGCGTTTACTAAATATTTGAAATTAAAAAAAAATAGCATTTATTCAGCAGTTTCTGAGTGGAAAATAATGTAAACGAATCCTAATTAAAGAAAGTCTAGGATATAGAAATAAATTGATTTTTTATAATTTATTCCTAAAATAATGCTTATCATTTTATCAAAACCATAAATAATTAAGAAGGTATCAAAGTAAGCAATTTTATGTTAGCTACGCTACTGAAAAGCTAAAAATGTCTAAATTATGTTAATAACAGTAAGTAAAAAAGAGTATAAGGTGACTTTATTTATCATATTATCGCTAGATGAATATAAACTAGAAATTATACTATTATTCATAATTTATATTGTTTGCTTTTTCTTTTTTGATTGTTATTTATTAGTAGTAGGCTTTTCAAAGTATTTACTGTCAAATCTTTACTAAATTTAGATTAGAAAAATATCATCTATGTATGTATGCGTTTATGCTTAAATAGTGTAAAACCTTTAAAATTAAAAAAAATCAAAAATATTTACTAGAATTTAAATATCTATAACAAATAGGTAAATTTAAAGCCTACTCAATCTACTTACTTACTTTAGAAATAAATAATAAAGAGCATAGAACTGTAAGTCCTTTGAGTAAATCAATAAGATCCAAAAATTAATTAATTTAATGTAAGAATTGATGATTGAATATTAAAATCTTAAATCTTATTTAAAAATTATGATTTACTTACATAAATATATTTTAATTAAAAAAAACTAATAAAAATATCATTTTAAAATAATTCTATCAAATTATTTATAATTTAAACATTTTCAGATATTCCTTATCAAAAATAAGAATTATTAAAGCTCAAAAACACTAAAAAGTTAAAATTACTGAGAATAAAGCAATATTAATAAAGTATTTATTATTTATTCATCTAAAATAAATATATATATATAGAGAGAGAGAGATTAATTTCATTAATTAAAAAAAAGAATTAAAAGTAAGAAGTTAATATATATTTAAAATAATTTAATCTTTATAAAATATTGTTTTTATTTAAGAAAACATAAAACAAATAAGCATCAATAATTTATTTATTTAATTTAAAAAGAATATTTAATTTAATTAAAAAATATTTTAACAGAAATATTTGAGCGAGCAAATACTTATTTTAAAAAGATATTTCTTTATTATAAGATAGTGTAATGTGTGATTTTTTGTTATTAAAAAATAATCTATTGTAATTTTATAGTTGGTCGCTAATAGTAAACCTGAACAAGATTTTACTTTCAGTTTAAAGCTTTTATTTATCTATCTAATCAATTGTCAAGTAAATCATATTATATAATAAAAGGTGAGAAAACCATTAATTCTTTTAAATATTTTTGGAATGCTATTTATTCTAACATATAAGAGATTAAAATTAGATGTTTGCTTTGTTTTTGCTATTCGAGTAGCAGCTAACTAAATTTACTAAATAAAAAACCTTTTTCAAACCTTTCAAAAACTATTTAATCCAAAGAATAATTATATATGTGAACCATTTTAGCAGCATTTTAACTTATTTAATCAAAGACTATTTCTTGATTGCTTACCATATTTAACAGAAAGCAATTGCATATTTAAAAATTTTCGAGGTTTTAAACTATGTGTACGTTTTGTTTTTTAGCATTTGTCATATTCTACAATAAAGAATAATTAATAGCACATTAACTTGTACAAAAAGCTATTCCATCTTCATTTTTTATTTAGATATCATACGATTTACATTATTTTTCTTTGATAAATTCAATCTAAATAATCTTTGTTTTAAACTAATCATTAAACAGAAAATCCACGACTGTAATTGCTTCATTTTCGTCTGAAACTATAAAGTATTTAGATTTGAATAAGAAAACGAAAGTCCTTTTGAAATAGAAAATAAGATATAAAATAATCAAAGTAAAAGCTAAGAGAGTGTTTATTAGTTTTATATATGCATATTAATCTTAGGTTTATGTATTCTAAAATATTTCATTTATATAACCAAAGGAAAATATCATCAGAATTATTAGTAGAACTAATTAGTTAATATATCCTACAAGAGTAATATTTTTATTTTGGATATTAAAGCTATTTGTGATTGTTAATTATGGATTTCTAGTATTTTAGAAAATTGAAATACAAAATTAAGTAAATATTCGAGAGACATACCCATTTTAAGACGATTTGAAGTACGTCAAAATTTAGAAGAAAAAAAGATTGAACTCTTTCACTACCATAAAATATAGACCTAAATTAGTACCACGATTATCTTTATACTATAAGTAGCAAGAAATAATAATTATGTTTGCTCCTTAGGAAAAAAGGTAGCAGAAAAAAGAATTCATTAATTTAAATTGAAAACAGTCAAACTCACTTTTCAGGTTGCTTAAAGAGAACCAAACCATAAGCAATAATATAGAAAATAGAAAGCAAACATATTGCAAAGTTGGGATATATATAGGCATATATTAGCTTTAATCATTTTTTAATATGAAAAATGAAATTAATTAAATCAAAATAAGAGCAGCTATCCTATTAAACAAATAAGGTAGAGCAGTTTTCTATTACATCAAGTTTAAGCTTTTATTTTTGAAATAGAAGAATCCCACAAAGAACATATCTTGAAATAGGAAGCTGAGATTTATGCGTTTCTTATACACTAAAATTGAAATCATAATTAATGAAAGGATGCTATAAGATACAAGAAGAATAAAATAGATAGCTGACTGCTAATACATTTAAATAGCGAGTAAAAAATTTAGTATAACATTCAAACTATACCCAATCGATAGTTTAAAAAACCAATTTCTAGTTTTTAGATTACAAGTCCTGATAAATTCATTTTAGTCAGCTATATTTTAGTTATTATGTTAGGCTAACATTTCTGATAGTTTATATAGCTTTTTTATGATTGAGTAAATATCTTTATTTATTTTTTTGCAAATCAAAATATTAATTTTTAGATTTTTTAATGAATGATTGAAATTAATTGTTTTTTAATTATTAACTTTCAAAAAGTTAGCAACATGCTTGTATTAAATTCTATTAAATTAATTTATAAATTTGCATCCTATATTTTTATTATCTTTCTTATATATCTTACTCTAGACTTTTACTTTTCTATTTATTATTTTATAAAAAGTAATTAATTTTTTTCTATCATAATAAAATTTATGTAATAATTAATTACAAAATATTTTTATCTAAAATATGTAATGCATTTTGTTATATAAAAGTAAGGTATTTGTTACAATTTTAGATATAAACATTATAAAATAATAAAATAAAATAAATTAGAAAATTAAAACAAATTAAAATTAGAGTTAAAATTCACTAATAGATCTATCATATTGTTTGTTTTTCTAAAGAAATTTCTATTTAAAATGTAATTCATAAAAATTTAAAATGTAAATTTAAAATTCTATTTTTTGGATTTTTAAATAAAACAGTTTAAGAATTTAAAAGATAGATGTAAATAAACTATTAATCAATAAAATCTCATTTTTTTTTATTTTTTTATAAGTAAGTATTTATTTGTAATTAAATTCTCACCCAAATTTGCTTGTTAATTACTTTTTAGAATTCTTTTTGCCTTATATAATATGTGAATTTAAATTTATTTTAAGATTGCCATTTTATAAATCAATAATCTAATTGAAAAAATATAAATTATTTTTTAAAATATTATTAATCTTTAACTTCAATTAAATTTTATTTAAATTTATTATATTTAATGGACCTTAAAATTATAAAGATGAAAATAAAATTATAACAATTTACTTTCATATAAAAATCATTCATCAATTAATTTCGAATATGGTTCAACGTTAATTGATTTTATGAATAATTTAAATATTACTTTTTAATAAATTTTTAGTATTAATTAATTCTACTTAGGAAACAGACAAACAATTAAGAAAAGCTCTATTTAAAAATAAAAAGGTTGATAAATAATAAAAAACAAACAAGGTTTTAAATCATTTTTAAATAAAACACTTTAAAAAAGCAATTAAAAAGTACTGAAATTTAATAGTAAATTGTTTTAAAACAAATTAAAAAGGTAGAATGGTATGGCCTATTATAGAGTTTACAATTTATATTTTTTTATCAATTATAATATTTGTTTTAATGTGTACAAAGTTGTGCAACCAAAGAAATAAATTAAATACTAAGCTCTATGAAAAAAAGCTAGACATTTTACACAAAAAATTTCTTTAATACCATTCGAAATAAAAACAAAGTTAGCAGATTGACCAATCGAAATAAATGGATGAAGAAAATTAGCAGAAAAATCCCAAAAAAAAAAGCAAAGAGTTAGAATGTATTACACATGACATAGGCAATTTTAAAATTATGG
The DNA here is from genome assembly GCF_000189635.1 of Tetrahymena thermophila SB210. NCBI lineage: Eukaryota > Ciliophora > Oligohymenophorea > Hymenostomatida > Tetrahymenidae > Tetrahymena > Tetrahymena thermophila. Next base: position 75,058 of record NW_002476326.1, on the reverse strand, counting down.
ATTAGCAATTGCAAAATGTAAATATATTGAAGATTATGAGACTTGTCAAAGTAAATGGAGAATCTTTCAAAAATTCTAAAATGAGTGACATAAAACTATACTAAAAAGTAAGGTGGTTTCAACTAATAGAGTACTAAAACATTATCATAAATAAGCTATTCAGCTAAGTTAAGGTCTATGAGAAATCGAAATTGAGACTAGTTTGGTTTTTAGCACAGTAGCAAATAAAAAGAAAGAGTGTATTTTACTTAATTCTAAAAGATGAAAAAATTGGATACTTGCATAGAATTGCTAGTATTTTTATTTTTAACATAGAAATAGCTGCTATTCTTGTTTTATGCTAATCAATTAGGAGAACTTTTATATTTTCTTGGTATAATTTAGACTCGTAAACTTTAGATACATCTTTATAAATTAAAATGGTAATGATATGCTTTCTGATACAGTTTTTTATAATAACACCACTTTTTTTGCTTTTTTAACATCAAATTGAAAATATCTATAGCGAATACTAGCATATAAAGTAAAAAATAACTGAAATACAATAAATTAAAAGTTCTTGCTTTAAATTGAGCAAGGGAACTACAAATATAATTATTTCTGTCACTATTTTGGTGGTTGCTGTATATTAATCTATATGCATGTCTAGTGAGATAAACTACAATATAGATTACTTAATTGCATTAACTTGGTTAACGATTTGCGTTCTAGAAGTCTTTCTTTTTAGAAACTTTTACATTATAGCTTTTAATTACTTTTTACAATTCATAAATACTGTTTCTTAATTACAATAGAATATTAGAACAATCCTCTTAGTCTACTTTATAATTGAAAAGATATAAAAAAAAGGAAAAGCTAGAGAAACTGATGATATAAGAAGGTCAATAATGTAAAAAATTAACACTTAACAAAAAATCTAGATGTAAAAATAAATGACCAAAGTTAAAACATAGAAAGCAAAATCAGACAAATAGCTTTAAAAGACAGAGAAGTAGTAAACATAAAAACCAATAATCGAAGATAAAGAAGCATAGGATTAAAAGTAAGAATAAAATGAAGTTGATGAAAAGAACTAAAATGAATAATAAAAAGAAGATATTTATGGAGACATTGATGATTTATTCAATTTCAGCAGCAGCTTTTTTGAGGAAGATTTTGATGTTGATGATGATACTCAAAAGTAAGAAAGCTAAAGTAATAATTTAAGAGAATCTGAAAATAATAACAACAACAATATTCTTCCTTAAAGTATTTTGAACAGAAATACAAATTCTATTAACAGCTATAAAGTAGAACAAAATGATGATAATATCCTTGAAGTTAACCAATAGGAAACTACAAAAGAAAACCATTAAGCTCTTGATAAGATAAGCTAAGAAATAGTAGAATGCAACACCGAATAAAATAACAACATAGAGAAAAAACTAAATACTTCACTCGCCTTTCATGATGAATCAGTAATTTAAGAAGAGTAGCATGTTATCATAGATACAAATACAGAATTAAAGCAACCTAAAAATAAAAAAAATTATACTTATTCTCGAATACTGAATTCTTCTTGTGAAATTTATACAGTTAAGTAACTTCCACAAATCGGTTCTAATAATGGAAATACCTCAGATATTAAATCCTTTTAAACATCTGAAGCTTTTAACCAAAATAACTATAATAAAAATAATAGTAATATTTTAACTTTTAATGAATTTAAATAGAATATATGTGAAAATATGTAGAACAAATAGAGCGTTCATAATGATAATTCTTTAACAATTAATAGAGAAATTAGCATTGGGAGAATAAATAATTTATAAGTATGTAATATCATGAAACTGCAAGATTAAAAAAAATACGAAAACGATGTGTCTTTCTTAAAAAATCTAGCAGAGCTCAAAACTATCAAGTAAAACAATATTGTCTCTTTGAATAAAACTAATAACGAAATATCGATATTTGGATAAAAAGAGACTTCATTTCTTGTAAGTGACGAGATAATTTAAAATAACCAATAAAAAAATAATAATAGTGAATCAAACATTCTAAATAAAAGCGAATTGCTGGAAATACTCAAGCCATGTGGTTTGAATTTCTAGCAAAATGCTTGAATAAATAAATAAATATATAAATTATATTTTTATAAATTAAGAATTTTATGAAATATAAATAAATAAATAAAGATTGATGTTGAATTTATTATTTTAATTATAATTTTAGCATTTGCTTATTTATTTTTTTTAAGTTTTTTATTTATCAATCAAAACTTATTAAATAAATTTACAATTAAAAAATATAAACAAATAAACAAAAAAACAAACAAACAAACAAACAAACAAACAAACAAACAAACAAACTATCAAAAAACTTTATCAAAAAATTTCCTTAAAATTGGAGATCAAATGTTTATAATAGCAAGCACAAAAGCTTTAAATGTTTTTTGTTTAAACATACACATACATACTCTTTTCAATAATTAATTATCCTATTATCAAATAAATAATAATAGTATCATATGTATTATTTGAGTAGAAGAAAAAAATAATATATTTGGTTTATTTATGTGATTGGTTGATTAATTGATCATTATAAAATAACTAAATACAAAACCAAAAAGAATATATTAAATAAGTAAAAAAAGTAATCAAAACAAAAAAATAAATAAACAAATTATTCGCTATAAAGAAAGTATTCTAATAAGGAGAAATTGATAATAAAAAAATTAATAATTTATTATTGATTTAGAGGTAAAGAAGCATAATAATAAATCAATATAAATATAGAGTTAGCGCATAATATTATTCGAAAGCTAGAGACACATATAAGTTAACCAAAACAAACTAACAACCAAACATACTAGATGATTAGAAATAACCAAAATTTAGCACCTTAAGCTGGCTAAGTTACAGGTTAAATCAATAGCCCCTTAATTGAAAAGTTATAAAAATTTTAGCAGAAGTATCAACAAATATTAGAACACTAAAATCCTATCACTCAATTAATTTAGAAGTCTAATGCTAATTCATTTACTATCATAAATAAATGTAATACTACTTTACTTTAAAGCTAATGCTTCAATAGATGTTTATATGTTTTATCGCTCCTTATTTTTATATTTATTAGAAATATCTTTTAAATAGAATAGAATTCCGACTTTGAAGATAAATAAATTTATACTAGGCGCTAAGCGAATCCACATTAATCCTACATAGCACAATCAAAAAAAAATATTCTAGAAAAGCAATATAATTAACTCTATTTGTAAAAACTACAGTAAAACCACACTCAGATATAAAATTAGCAATAAATTTAGCTAGAAAATGCTCTTCTTAAATCATAGGTCAATCCAAGTATTACTGAGTATTCAGCACAAAAGTCAAATAACTAACCACACGTTAAAGGTATAACCAAGATAAGTTAATTTATTTTAAGGAGAAAAAAATGCAAATAAATCCAATCAATAACAAGCATAAAGAATTTCTCAGTTTAAATTTTTAAAAAGAGGAAATGCGTTTAAATGGTTAAAATGAATTTATAAGTTTTTTCTTGAACGATTTCGTTTTGTTTTAAGAATTGTGAAAAGTATTTATTTGCAAAATGTTTTGTTATTTTTGACAAAAAAATAGGAAATCAAATATTAGCGGACTACAATACCCTCCACATTTAATAATTTGAAGATAAATTAAATGACTACGTAAATGAGAGAAATCGAATTTATTAGTAGATATACAAGAATTAAAATACTGAAAATAAAGACAGTAGTAATTCTTTCTCATATTTTCCTATTATTTTTTTTTTTCTTACTAAATTCTTGTTGTAACTTAATTTCTAAATTACTTTTCAAATAAGTTACTAGTAACTGAGTGAATGAATGAACAATTAAGTGCAATCAAATATTCATTCTTATTATTTTGCAAATCTTCCATTAAAAGATTCAACAAATTTTTACAAAAAAACAACAGAAGCTTATTTTCCATTTACTTAATTTTACCTACTATGTTTACCTATCTAAATCATCATTTTGTAATAAAAATTTAATGTAAATATTTAAAGCTTCGATAAACAGGCCTAGTGCGAGATAATATAATATTGTTAATCTAAATAAGATTAACTTAAGTAATGAAAGGTACTGCGAAATTGAAGCTTATCTTGAAAATTCATAGACAGTTCCAACTTAATAAAACCACTCTAATGCAAATGCTATCTTACCCATTTAGCAGTAGCAGAAAAACCATTCAGTGATTTAACAAGTGATTAAAAAATAGCTATAAGGTGGTTAAAGAATAGTTAAATTCAATAAGAAGAGAAGAGAAATAAAACCTTCCAATCTTTTAGGTGGTGATTATTTTATGTTTTTGGATGCAAAAAGGTAAGGCCACTTGAAATCTCTTAAAGACTGTGATGAAGATGTTCTCTATAGGATTTGGCAGCTTCAAGAAAAAGGAATTGTTGTTAATGAATGTATCCATTTTTTATTATGTTTTTAATTCAATATATATATATAGAATTTTTTTAATTTAAGCGGAATTAATGGCAGTATCATGTGGAGAGTCTATACAGTTGGTCACTTAAAAATAACATGCCTTCTAGAGATAACCTCATTACAATAAAAGAGTTAACGTTCAGTCATTGATTGGCTAAAATACCATATCTAAGAGTGGTATAGATGAAACTCAAATGAATTTGTCAATATCTCCTTCGAGTAATGTGGTTTCTTACCCAACTTAATAATATTATTCTGCTAACTACTAATATTAAAATTCTAATAATGCTGATTAGATTATGATTGATGATTAGTTATCAAATAAAAAGTAGATTGAACAAAATTTAATGATCTCTAGTCTTAATTATAACTAAAAAGATTTTAAAAATAATAATGAATACAGGCTTGTCAGAGCAAAAGATGATTATGATAAAGAAAGCATATAGCAAATGTTTTAACCTTTTAATTCACCCACTAACAGGCCAATGAGCAGTTCGATACAAAATAAGAGGATTGTAAATGGGCTTCCTCTCGTTTCAGGGAATTAAATTTTGACTAATTATAATCAGCTGAGATACATGAATAACATCTAAAAGACATAAAATTAAAAAAATGAACCTCCAAAGAAAATTTCTTATAATTTAGGAATTATTCAGTAGGCTCTTAATGAAGGTACTTAGCCCTCTGCTACAATAACATAAAAAATGATAATAAAACATACTCCTAGGATAAATTCTCGACCTGTTTCGAATTATGAGCAAACTGCAAGTGGAATCGCAGTTGCTTAAAATACAATCAGCTAAAATAATCAATAAAATGATAAATAATTTAAAAGAAAAAGCATTAAAAACACAAATAATTCTCCGAAAAACTAAGTTGTTTCAACTAAATAGCAGATACTATAATAAAAAATGGAAAATTATAGAGATTTCATAAATATCCTCAATTACTCTAACAACTTAATTATTCCTTACAACTTATCAAATCCTAATCCACCTTTATACAAAGTATATATTGGATTGGGTAATAATGGAATTTTAGTTAGATAGATTTTTAAATCAAGGTATTTTTTTATTTTTAAACAATTTCTAATTAGAATTTTAATTTTGTTAGGTGGTGGTGGTAGCTAGTCGAAAGCCATGATGACTGGCCTGATTGCTAATTTTTGTGGATGTAGTGGAGAAGGAAAGAGTATACAAAGTATATGAAGTCTCTTCCACAGCTCACATATGAAAAATAGCTAATCAAGAATGTTGAAAACAAAGGAGAGGATGAAAGTAAACCTACTTTAAAAAAGAAGATGACAATTGAGCAGTCCAAGAAAAAAGGAGAATCTTATTAAAAACTGGTTTAAAAGCTTATTAATGAATCAGATTTTGATTCTTTGGAGAATTATTTAATGTAAAATAAGGTAAAATATTTATTTAAATGATTAAATTTTTATCAATTTTAATTAATATTTAAGAAAATATTTGCACCTCCATTCATATCTAAAGATTTTTGTAGCGAGAAATACTGTGAAGAGCAAAGTAAAAATAGAACTTTTACAAAATTAAAAGATCCCATAAATTATAAGCTTCATAATCATGTTTAAAATAACTTTCACATTTGCAATAAAAAAGTATGATAAAATTTTGTATTTTTCATTAACCATCAAATTTTCACTTTATTAATTCTAGGCATTATTCTATAATATGAGATAATATTATGAATGTATATAAAAAAATCCATTTGATTACATTCCTCTAACATTTCATATTAAGGAGGGTACGAGTGATCAAGAATGGGAGAAGTTTTTAACTTTCTATAATTAAATTGAAGGATAAATGCAAGAAAATGAGAAGCTTAGGTAGAAAATAGATGCTGAGAAGCTCAATATTGAAAAGCCTAAATAAATTAAGAATGTTTGGATAATCAAGCCAGGTGAGGCTACAAACAGGGGAAATGGAATCCAAGGTAAAATTAATATTTTGAAAAATAATAATCAGTATCAATCAATTATTTTAATTAAAATAAATAGTTGCATCAGATTTGTAGTCTATATAAAATATAGTTAACACTAAAGAAATGCATAATAATGGCAAGAAAAAAACATTTATCATACAGAAATACCTTGAAAAACCTCTGCTATACAACAAGAGAAAGTTTGATATTAGATGCTATATGCTCATAACAACCTATAACGGTATCATAAAAGGTAGAGATATATTAGTTTATTAAATGTGAATGATAGTTTTTTTTAATTTATCTATTTAGGATATTGGTATCAAGAAGGATATATAAGAACTAGTTCAAAAGAATTTACTTTAAGAAATCTAGATAACAAATTTATTCATTTGACTAACGACGCAATTCAAAAAAAAGGGGAAGAATTCGGAAAATTTGAAATTGGAAATAAACTTTCTTTTAATGAATTTTAGAGGTATATGGATACTATAAACAGTTCTAGTTAAGTTAAATATAACTTTATGGAGAAAACCTATCAAGATATGAAAGTAAATTAATTAATTAATATTTTTCACTCTAAATATTTTAATTAAATAACATAGGGTGTTGCAACAGATTGTGTCAAAGCAATTTTCAAGAAGCTTGAGCCTTAAAAAAAATAATTCAGTTTTGAAGTAAATTAAATTGAGAATATTTATAGATATATAAATCCTTTAATTTTATAAATTTAGCTATTTGGTTTAGATTTTATGATTGACGATAGCTATAAGACATGGCTGATTGAAGTAAATACAAATCCTTGTTTAGAAACCAGCTGCCCACTTCTAGCTAGAATCATATCCACTCTTGTTGAAAATGTATTTAAAGTTGCAGTTGATCCAATCTTCCCCCCTCCTAATTTCCCTAAGAGTAAAAAGCACTTAATCCCAGAAAATATTTTTGAGTCTAATAAATTTGAATTAATATTCGATGAACTTCAAGACGCTTAATAACTCTCTACCCTTCCTTCTAAAAGTGATTGTAATAAAATTATCATTTTTTTACTTTACATGCAAATAATTAAATATCAATTAATAAATAAAAAGATGATGACTTTTTAGAAGAAGACTGTGAAGAAGAAGAACAGCTACTAGCAGAAGAAGAAAGTGAGTGAAAGGATTTTCAATTATCTGTAAAAATGTTCTATTTAACAAAATAAATTGAGAAAAATTAAAAATAAACTTATTCAAAAAATATAATTTATTTTACTAATATAAAATTTAAAAACAATATTTAAAATGTTATCATTTTAATAATACTTACTATACAAATTATATAAAAAACTGCCATTATTCTACTAGAGTAACTTTATACCTATATCTATTTAATTAAGAAATTAATACTGTTTCTTACAATCTGTTTAAACGAATTTAATAATTGTCTTTTTACCTTAAAATGAATTATAAAATTTACTTGAATAATAAAAATAATAAATATAATAATCTAAAAGAAATTTAATTTATTCTATGTTTAAAAATTAATTTATATTTTCTTGTTTAATGAAAAATACATTTTCTTATTAATAAATTATAATATTACATACAGATTATTTTGCTTGCTTAATTTGTTAATTATGACTAAATTTATTATAATTACACTTAAAATTCATAAAATTTAATGGTACTATAAACGCTCATTAAATTTTCTTTTTATTAAAAATCTTTAAAAAATAAATTTTAAGACCTTTAATTAATTTCGACGCAATTATTTATTTAATAAATAACTTTATTTTCTTAAAATTGTTAGAATAAAAATATACAAAATAAGAGCAAATTAACATCATATAAAAAAAAGTAAAAAAAAACTCATAAAAAACTAGAAATATTAAGTGCAAAAAGTAACTGAGAATATAATTATTTAAATGAGATATTACTAGCTAATATTTATACTAACTCAGCTATTCCTCATAAGGTCAGATGAGTATGGAATTATTTTGAAGAGGTATTTAAAATTTAACAAAACTAAAAAGTTATTCAGATAAATGATTAATATCTAGTTTGACAATAAACGGCTAATAAATTCCTAATGAGATAAAAATACACAATTGCAGTAACTATAAGGAAGGAGTAGGTTGTTAGGAATGTGATTTCAATTATTTTTTATACAAAGAGAAGGATAGTTAAATATGTATACCATGGTAAATCTACTTATAATCAATATTTATATATTAATTTATTTACTTGTTTTTTTTAATTCAAAATAGTCCAGTAATTCAAGAATAAAATAACCTACAAACCAAAAACTATATGTGTCTCGATTGTGTTAATGATTAGCAATTATGGTAATTAATAACATTAATGATTTTAATAATATAATTCTAATAAAGGTAAAATTCTTTAAGATGCACATAAATTTATTCTTAAGACGATCAACAGCAACTTATAATAAAATCCTCTAACTTTAACTTTGAAATTGATCCAGATAAAAAAATATTAAGACTAGCTTAAGTAGCCTAACAATAATGCTAAAACTCCTTTTATTTATCTTCATAAGAAAGTTTAATTTGTAAAAATTGTCCTGAAGGATGTAAATCCTGCTAAGTTCAAAGTTCATAATTTGTATGTACAGAATGTGATTAAGGATTTCTATTGCAAGATAATAAATGCTTGCTGTGCTCCACTTTCATATCAAATTGTGTATCTTGTGGTTAAAAGAATAATGTTATTTATTGCTAAAGTTGTTAAAAGTAATTTAAACTAATTTTATCATTTTTTATTATTTTTATTTAAATATTTTACTTTTTGAATGTGTTTGTTTTATTTTCTGAATTTATTTTTTAGAAGAGTAAATAAATTTAGGTTAAATCATTATGATTTTGCTAACTTTATTTAAAGAAGAACAGATTGATAAGAATAAATAATTATTTGATTTATTGACTGTATAAATATGTCATATATTTGAAAAAATATATTTTTAAAAATTTTTATTTAATTTAAAATAAATAAATTTTTATTTGGATTTTATAAAGCTCTTAATAAGGAATATAACTTATACCATCAGTAGATTTAAAGAGCTGTATTTCTTGTGATCAAACAGAGTCTGGTAATTCTCAGTCTTCATTTTGTAATAAATGCTCTTTTAGAAATTCTGAAGGAACTTAGATAAATTATTTGAACTAATCAAAAGCTCTTTACAGTTCATAAAGTGATAATAATTAAATTTAAGAAAATACTTAATATTAATTGTATTGCGACTAGTGTTAATAGGATTATTTTTTAAATAGCTATTACCAATGTTCTAAATGTATTTAAAATTGTGAAATTTGTTATTAAGGGGATATAACAGAAGATATTTAAAACCCATAAAGTTATTATACTCTTCAATATAAATATAAAAAATATAAAAATGATTCTTTTATAACAAAATGCCTAAAATGTAAAGATGGCTTCTTTTTACAGAAAAGCTCTTCTTTGCAAGATGAATAATGCTTACCAAATAATTAGTTATAACCTTAACAAAATATATAAAATTGTGCGCACATTGTAATTTATAATAATGTTTCTTCTTGTAGATATTGCATTAACTCGGGATAAAAAGTCGGATCAAATAAATGTAATATTTCTTTAGACTAATATTTAAAAGATACTAAATGCATTAGCTTTTATTAAAGTAATGATAACTTAAATTATTGTGATTTATGTTTGGAAGGGTACACTCCAACTCCACTAGGATGCTTACCTTGCAATAAAGAATCTCGTTTTTGTTCTCAGATTTCACTTTAAAGTGGATAAAATAATCTATTTTCAATTATTTATTTGTAGTTATTTAAAAAAATGTTCACACAATGTAAAAATTAATTTAATTAAATGAAATTTATTTCAAAATTTATTGTTTAAATATTTAGATGAAGAACAAAATTATGTGGCTTTTTTTTAATTAAAAGAAGGCTTAGTTGATATTACTTGCTTAAATGGTATGAATCCAGTTGATAAAAAATGCTATGTTTCAGAATGCTCACAATCAAGGTAAAATTAGGTTAAATTAAAGAGATGTATATTTTAATTATTCTTTGATAATATTTTAGCTGCTTTAAATGCAATTTTGATTAATTTGGCAAAGAATTCTGTGAGAAATGCAGAGATATAGATCCTTTAAGAAATGAATAGTAGGATTTAATATTTAAACCTTCTTCAGTATCAAGAAAACAAGTTAAATCTGACCTATTTGATTGTACCACGTGTGATAGGTATTGCAATTAATGTATTAAAAGATCATAATCAGAAATATCATAGATTAATCCTTACTTTACTCTAAACTATCCTAGTACCTAGCTTTAAGGATATTATTAAACTTTCACTTAAAAGTGCCTTCAGTATAGGCCTTTAGATTAACAATGCTCTCAGATAAGCTAAGAGAATTAGCTGTAAGTTACATAAAGTGTAAAATGCTCTAAAGAAATAAACGATTAAGGAATTTATTATAACCCTAAATTTAATAGATTTACTGTTTGCAAAAATGATTAAATTTCATGTAAGAAGTCAATCAAGTTTGCTAAAGTAATTGATTGTTCAAATAACCCTAAGCTTCTAAAATTATCTGATGCCTATAATAAAGAAGAGTTTTTGGCAGATCCTAATATTTACAAGATATCAAGCAAAAGCTCTTTAGATTTTAGCAGCAAAATAGTATTGGATTTTTCTGAATATGAAAATATTCCTTACTTAACCACTGTATTGAATGAAGAATTGATAACTAATTTTGAATACATCATTTATGTCATACCTGATTCTGATAATACTTGCTACATTAAGAATGACTTCACAGTAAAATCATAATTAGCAGGTAAGGTTTTTGCTGTAGAAGAAATATCTTTAAAACTAGTTCCTTTAGTCAATGGATAAGTTGAAGAGGATTTTATTTTAAATTTATAAATGTCTGAAAGTGTAAATATCGAGGGATTCTCAAAAATTATAGTTAAAAATTTAGTTATGACTGATTCATAAATAAATGAAAATTAGATAAATACCTTCTTTGGTATAAATTTGAGTAAAAACTTGTTTAAATCAGAAGTTGAGTTCAATAATGTAAAATTTTTAAAAAATAAATAAACCACTCAAGTATAAGGAGCTCCTGCTATATTTCCTTAAAATATATTACATAATATAAAAAAATTAACAATCAATGATGTTATTTTAGAAGATTGGGAATATAGCAAAGACAATAATCCTTTTTTATTTGATGATTATAACCAAGAATTATTTTAATTTGAAGCAGATATTTCGTTTTTATAAATTATCAATGTAAAATTTACAGGAAAGACAGTATTTCCAATAGTCAATCCATTATCTGAAATTAATTTTAATGATATTACTCTTGATAATGTTAAATTTATAAATTCAACATTAAGCAGTGATTAAGCCATTCCTTTAAGCAATTTAGACTCAATAATAGAAGTTAAAGTATAAAATCTAAATATTGTTTCAAGTTTATTGGATGGGTCAAGCTTATTTTAATATCAAAATGACTTTCTAAACTTAGTTTTGAATACAATTAAAATTGATTAAACCAATAAATTTGCTAATGGAAAAGGCATATCTCTAATCTAAACAAGAAAATTATAAGCTTTTAATATTAATCTAGGCTGTAGTGACTGCGAAGATGAGTAATTAGATTTTAATTGGTATAGATTAATATAAATTCCAGATTTACAAGATGTATAAAAACAAAAATAAACATAATCCTAGTCAATATTTTCAGTTTAATCTGTATTTATCAACCAAACCATATTTAGATAAAAATCTTTTCTCATTAATGTACCTTTTATCCCATTAAAGACATCTCACTTGATCCATATTGTCACTTTAAATAACATTATTTTCTCATGTAAATTTTAAAAATTAATTAATTATTATAATAAATTTATTTCATTTCTTAAAATTTATTTACATTATTTAGTAAATGTTTCTATAATTATTAGATATTTAATGTAAGGGAACGAACTGTATGGATGGACTTAATGCTATTCTAGTTAGTGGAGTATAAGAAGCAAGAATCAATAATATTTAAATTTAAGATAGTATTGGCTTTTAATTACTAAAGGTTTCAAATTCCAAAATTATGGAAATTTCTTCAGTGACTTGCTCAAATTAAAATTTGGAAATTTACATAATTTCTACATGTTTAATTGTATAAAATTACTTTATTTATGCCAAAATTACAAGTGTTAATGTTTACTATGTAGAAACACAATCACAGGTAAAATTATTTGATTCTATTTAGAAAGAAAACATTTTTAGTAAATTTTTTTTGATAATTTATAATGTTTCTCTAGCCATTTATTTAGATAAATCAAGAAGATCCATCTCTTTTTTCTGCATAAGAAATAAAGTAATACTTTGATTCTTAAGCAGATTTGTAAAAGATAATTGCTGAACACTTTGAAAACTAACTATAAAATAGTTCAATCCTATTTATTGAAGATTTAATATTATAAGATGTAAGCATAACTCTGAAGCCAAATTTTTTAGGACCTACTATTGGTGGATTAATGATTTAAAATGTTATACCAAATAGATCCCTAATTAAATAATTAAATATTACAAATGTATAGGCTATTAAAGAAGAAAAAGAAATCTAGGATATTGTAATTGGAATTTATTATACATCTACTAATGATGTAGTAGTTTTGGATTAGTGTAAAATTTTAGGTATAATTACGGGAAATTACAAAATTGTTAATTACATCGATTCTAAAACAATAAGAATCAAAAGTAGCGACTTTAGAGAATCTAAGAATAACGATGATAATACATATACGTTAATTAAAGGAGGATTTTTTAATATTTTAACATAAGATCTGCTTGTAAAATCTACCAATTTTATCATATCTGAAGCAAATTATGGAGGTGCTTTGTATATTTCTAATAACTAAAAAGCTGTGATTAATATATAAGGACCTAAAACAAATTTTTTTGTAAACAGTGCAATATAGCAAGGAGGAGCTATTTTTATAGACTCATAAAATGACATTAATATAAACATAAGCGAGATTATAGTAGATGGTATAATCGCTAATAATGCAGGAGGATTTTTTTATATGAAAGCTGACGGGGAAACTTTTATCACTATTGAAAATTCTTATTTTAAAAATTGTTTTTGCGAATAAGGAAGCATTATCAACGGTAATTAATTAATTAATTATTCATTTTTTATTATTTCAATAACTTATTTTTATGATAAAATAAAACTGATTAAACAGAAATTTTTAGTGCTCTAAAACAAATACTTCTTTTATGTATACTCTAAATCCTCCTTTATTGAAAATTCAAATAACCAACTAATTATTATTTAAAATTAGCTTAACAAATTTAATTTATCTACCAATTATTTGTATTTTTATTCAATAAAATAAATGTTTAAATTTATTTTTAATTAATTAATTAGCAAATACTGAATTAATATCAGGCTCAATAAATGTGGTATATAATAACAATAATTTTACAAGTCCTAAAAAATATGAATCACATATTTTTTTTGATAATGATATAAAGCAAGGAGCTATGTTTTATCTTTTAAGGGCTAAACTAACAATTTCAAATAGTTTATTTAAAAGTATTTATTTTAACAGTCCTATTGTTTATCTTTATGGCGGAAAGTATGTAGAAATAAATAACACTTATACAGATATAGAACTGAATAATCCACCTTTATTTTTTCTATAATATTCCTCTGTCAAAATTAATAATCGTGGAAACCAGAGTTAAATAAATACTTATAAAGATATTAGATTAATGTGTTTAAAAGAAAATAAATGTTAAGTAATTGGAATACAAAGTATAGCATCCCTATACTCAATCGATTAACCTGCAAGATCTCCTGAAATACATAATTTGGTTTTCTAAGATATCAAATGTAATTAATGTGGTTTAATATTTAACACTATATACCTAAAAGCTAGCAGGATGATAATAACAAATAGCACATTCATAGGAAATCAACTATTTTATTCCCCCATTTAAGTTATTTCTGCTCAATCAAAAGCACTTAGAATTCTAAAAAAATAACAAGAATAAAATACTTTTAAAATATCAAAATTTTCAATGAATGCTTTAAATAATTTGAATCAAAGAAATCTTTAAGAGAATAAATGGTTTATAGATGATGATTTGATTGAGTTTGATTTAAAGATAGATAAATGTACGTTTTAATCAAATAAAGTAGAATTTAATGGAGGTGCTATTACTGCAAAGGAAATTAACATTCTAATTACTAATGTAAAATGTATAGGAAACGAATCTAAATCTGAAGGTGGATGTATCAATTACAGTACTGAAAACAAATTTTAGAAAAACAAATTTCTTTTAGTAAATACTTAAATTGCAAAAAATATAGCTTATGCTGGAGGAGGTGTAAGAGTAATTGGCACTGAGGCAATTTAGAAAAATTTTACTGAAATTAAGAATAATGTAGCTAAAAGGTATGGTTAAGATTATTTGTCCTATCCTATGGGTATTTCTATTAGTCTCAATAAAAATGGAGTTGAAAAAGAACTTGGTAGAAGCTTTGGTAAAACTGTTATTGATGTTGATAATTGGGTAACAGGTTAGGATGAAAAAGTAAATGGATACTTTGTAATTTAATTTTTGGATATTAACTCAATATAAATGATTGTTCCAGATGCCTAAGTAGAAGTATCTTTAGACGATAGTGAATTAAGCGATCCTGCATCCAAAATTGATGGAATAAAATCTTTTTCTTCAAACAATTAAGGATCTTAAGTTGTGTTAAATGATATCGTATTTAAAAAGCAACCCTTAAAAAATTTATCAGTGAAAGTGAAGTCTAATACAATCAAATATCCAGTTTACGATTAACTAACAGGATTTTTAGATAGCTATGATACGAATTTTTATTTTATCTTGAATATTAAAATGAGAGAATGTAAAAATTTTTTTGATTTTATTTTATTAAATTTACTTAAAATTTAAAATAAAGGTCTAGTAGGTGAAGCATTCTTTGATATCTCTGGAGAATGTAGATTGTGTGATAAGGATTATTATTCTTTACACAATTCATCAACTCAGTGCTTGGAATGTCCTAAAGTAGGAGTAGATTCTTGCGATGGAGGTAATAAGCTTAATTTACAATCCGGCTATTGGAGATTAATGGATGACTCAGACTTAATTGAGAAATGCGATGAATACTCTTCTGGGTGTCTTGGAGGATATCTCTCTGGAAATTAATCCTGTAAAAAAGGATATATTGGAGCTTTATGCTAGAGCTGTGATATATATGGAAATGTTTGGGGGGAGAGATACTCAAAAAACAGTTCATATACATGTAAAAGTTGTAAAGAATTTGCAAATAATTTAATCAAAGTAATTTATAAAATTATTATTTAAAGTTAAAAAATAAATATTTTTATTAATTAATTAAAGCTACTTGCTCTAGGAATTTTCGTTTTTCTAAGTTTATTTTTATCAATAAGAGGCTAGATCAACTCTATGGAAGCTTTCAAGCACATATACTACTTGATAAAATTAGGATTTTTAAAACCTGGTAAAACTACTATGCAAGAAAGTTAAGTTGCTATTGTAGTAAAAATATTGACAACTTATGTTTAAATTATTGGCCATCTATAAAAGTTTTAAATTAAATTACCAACCGGATTAGATGAGTTTGTTAATGTTATAGGAAACCCTGTTAGGCAAGTTAGTCACAGTTTAGACTGCTAGATTGTTTTGACTTCTGATAATATTCCGATAGTTTATGTTAGAATAATATGGAAACTATTTTAACCTGTTATTTTGATGATAATAAGTTTTCTTTTTTATTGCATTTGCAGTTTATTAGGTAAAAATAAACTGAAAAAAACAGCAGTTTACACCATTATATTATATACATTTATATACTTTTAACCTTCTATTGTTTAGGAACTGATATCAACTATGGCATGCACTTATATTTCTGGATTGTATTTCATTAAAGCTGATTATAATTACATGTGCTATGATGATACTTATTATAATTGGACTCTAACTTTAGTCTTGCCATTTTTTATCTTCTGGTGTTTACTTTGTCCTCTTATTCTTTTTGTCAAGTTGTATATAAATAGAAACAACTTATAAAATCCTCTATTTAAAGAAAAATTTGGCTATCTTTATAATGAATACAGGGTAGGCGCATTTTACTGGGAACTCTTTAAAACTTTGATTAAAATTCTTATCGTAGTAGTAATAGAGTTCTATTCATCATTTATATACATAAAAGGTATTCTAGCTATACTGATTTGCTTCATTTATGGAATATTGCTCAAAAAGTGTAAACCTTACTAAGATATAAATATGAATCAGCTTGATAAATAATCATTTAATGCTTGCCTATTATCATTAATTTTAGTTCTGTTTTACTACAAAAACTCCTTTATATATTTTGAATACATAACTTTTATCCTTCTTGTAATAGTTAATGGTAGTTTTATTTTAAAAATTTTAATCAATTTGATGAGAGAATTTACCATTAAATTCTATTAAAATGTGGATAGATATAGATAAAAGCTCCATCAATATTTCCCAAGACTTTCAAAGGTTTTAAAAGTAATTCATCATTTAAAAAATTGACACATTTAATTCAAAATTCAATATTTTAATTTAGATAAGCAAAGTTACTTTAGCTAGAAAGCAGCAATTATGGGAAATTTTAAGATCTCATGTATACATCTTTAAGAAGAACAAGAAAATAATTAAGCTATAGCAGCAATCTTTTGATAACTTAAACTTATTCAATAAATTTTAACCACTTAACATAGACACATTTAAAAGTTCAACTCCTTCGACTTTGTAAAGCTTATTTTATCAATAAACAAAAATTTATTTATTCTGTATAAATATTTAAAAAAATAATAGAAACAGATATCCACCCCTTAAACAAAAATCAGCAAACACTTAAAATTAAGAAATTAAAACGAGTATCTTTAATTAACAAAATACTTTAACATAAAAAAAAGATCAGGAAATTGAAATCTTGTAAACATCATGCCTAGAAATACCTAACGAAAATCCATAATTTTCAGATAAGTCTTCAAAAAGAGATTTTATTAAGTTTAGTTAATTTCCAAGCAATTAATAAATAACAACAACTTAGAGATTTAATGAATTAATGAACTCAGAAATAAATATTGAGTTTTAAAAATTACAACATTAATAAAGCTAAAATAACAAATGAATTAAGAATATTTTATCTAAAATCCTTTTTAATTTGTTTAATTTCTTTTTGAATATATATATATATATATCTACTCAAACAAATATAATAATTAAACTTTTTTATTGTATTTGCTAAAAGTTTGTAAAAATATTTATCTAAATATTATGTTTTAATAAAAATTTGTTTGTAGCTTCTCGTTTCATATATATAATATTTTTCTAATACTGAACCAAATTAATCCTATAAAAATAAATTAAATTATTAAAGTTTTAGTAAATTTCAAATTTCATTTAATAAATTAATTTTAATTTAAGAATTAAGACAATTGATTTTAAAAAATTTAATTTAACATTTCGTTAAGTTTATTTTGTATAATATTTGATAGTCTATTTATCTGATGTTAAATGAATAGAATATATCATTTTAAAAAAATATTAGTATGCTAGAAACACAAGATACGAATTCTGATCAACAAATTGAAATAGAGAAGGAAATATCAGAATGAAAAAACAAACAGTTTAGTTTGCTTCAAAGATATTTACATCTTGTTTCTCTCTTAATGAATTATATTGATTTATTAAAGGTGTATACTACTATTAATAAGTTGTAATCAGACAAAGAGACAGATAGCAAATATTTATTAGATATAAGAAAATAAATAAAATAATTCAATTTAATAAATAAAAACCTAACCAAACTTAGAATATTTTTTAAGATATGTCAGCTACTTGCCCTCATTTAAATAAAGAAAATTACTTATAAAGTTTATAAGGAAAGCTTATCTACAAAGATTAATGTACTAAGTGTTTCCATGACCCAGTAAAATATATTTTTTAAGGAAAAATAGAAATAGATTAGCAATATCATTGCATTTTTATTTTAGTTATTCGATTTTATTTTTTTATTAAAAAATAAAATTGTTTTAATTATTAGAGAGATGTAAATGGGTTAGATCTTTGCTTGAAATGCTTAAATGGTTCATGCGTAAGTGGATAAAACCATAGTTTGTTACACTTCCAATAGCACAATCATCCAATAGTTCTTAACATTAAATTAATAGAAAGACCTGTTCAATAGTAAGAAGAGCAATAGGATTTAACTAAATTAGCTATTGGAAAGCCAGGTGGAGCTATTGCAAACTAAATCGAATATGATGAGATATATACTTTGCGCTGCTTAGCTTGCAATAAAAATTTAGATAACCAATTAGTAAAAATAAAGAAACTAGATTATTTGATTTAAAATAGATTTTTAAAATATATTATATTAGCTTGATGGAGTAATTAAAAGCATTCAATAAGAGAATTCTGCATTTAAGAAGTAAGATATTTGTGAGTGGGAACTCGATATTTAGCCTTGTGAGCACACCCTGACAATAGAGTAGATTCCTAAAGATATGACATAAGGTAAATATTATGAAAATACACTAGGTAAAAAGCCAAATATAATAAAACAGGTTTAAATCATTGTCATAGTTGCGATTTATCAACAAATTTGTGGTTGTGTTTGGTTTGCGGAAATGTTGGATGTGGAAGAAAAAATTATGATGGTACAGGAGGTAATGGCCATGCTTCTGAGCATTTTTAAAAATCAGGTCATAGCTTAGTTGTTAAACTCGGTACAATCACATAAGAAGGTATATATATATACTATAGTTATTGCTAGATATTTATTTCTATTTGAGTCATCAACAGATATATTTTAAATTAAATTTTAATTAAATTAATTAATTAATGTCTAAAACTCTTAGACACGATAAAATTTCAAAGAAGATAATTATATTTTAAAACTAGTGTTTTAAGGCTAAATACTAAATTTTTGTTTAATTTTAAAGGCAACGCTTCTCTTTACTGCTATTCATGCGATAATGATGTTTCCGATGCATATTTGTCATAGCATTTAGCTGTTTTTGGCATAAATGTTTCTGAACAAAAAAAGACTGAGAAAACCATAGCTGAAATGGTAAAATAAATTGTATAAAATAATTATATTTATGTAAATTATTCGTGTTCTATTAATAGAATTTGGATGCAAACAGAAATCTAACATTAAGTAGTATTATTGAAGCTGGAAAAAAGCTTAAGCCTCTCTTTGGTTCTAAATTGACTGGAATGTAAAACTTAGGTAATTCGTGCTATATAAATTCTGTCTTTTAGACACTATTTTCTGTTCCCGAGTTTGAAGATAGATATTATGTTCATGGGCTAGAGCATTTGAAGGAATGCAGGAAGTATGTTTTTATATGAATAAGAACTTTATCAATTTTTTAACTTTTGAATCTTTTGGATTTATTGCAAATCCATATTGGACTTCATATGTTATCTAGATTTTTTTTATAGAAAGAAATTATATTTTTAGGTGTTTTAATAATTTATGTTTGGTAAATTAAAAATAGATTCCCTGTAGACTGTCTAACTTGTTAATTAAGCAAACTCGGAGTTGGGTTAGTAAGTGGTGAATACTCCAAGAAGAAGGAAATTAGATTTTTGAGCAGTGTTGACACATCTGTATTATCAGAGTACGAAAAATATGAATAGGATGGTGTTTCTATTAATGATTTAAGAGCTATGATTGGCAAAAACCACCCAGAATTTAAAACAAAGTAAATGCAAGATGCTTTAGAATATTTACAACATGTGTTCGACTTAATTGAAAAAGAAGAAAAAAACACTAAATAAAGCCATATTGGAAAAAATTTTGAATTTAAGACTGTTAACAAATTAAAATGTATGAGCTGCGGAGGAGTAAAGTTAATAGAAAATAAAACAAATGAATTAAAACTTCCTGTACTACCTCCTACAAAGGAATAATTATAACAAGCTTTGAAGGATTAAGAAGAAAGATAGCAAAAATTAAAAAAAGAAGCCACAAATAACGAATCCCCTAAGGAAGATGCAAAATTACTTGAAGAACCTGAATACAATATTACTTTTGAGTAATGCATTCAAGTTTTATAAGCAGGAGATGTAGTAGAACTAAATTGCTCAAAATGTGGAGTGAAAAGCAACTTTACTAGCAATCACTATTTGAAAACTTTGCCTAAGTATTTAGTTTTACCAACAAACAGATTGCATTTAGAAAACTGGGTTCCTAAAAAATTGAATGCAATTATTTAGATGCCTAGCGAATATAATTTAAAAGATTTAGTTTTTAAAGGATTAGAGGGAGATGAGTTTTTATTGGAGAATTAAGAAGGCAATAATAATAATTAGGACTTATAAAATCAACCCTAAGTCGATGAAATCGCTTTACTTTAATTATTAGAAATGGGATTTGGTGAAAATAGAGCAAAAAGAGCTTTAATCAAATATCAAAACAATACTGAGCTGGCAACAAATTATTTGTTTGAAAGTATGGAAGACGCAAGTAAAACTTTTAATTAAATTGTTTGATTTATACAAAATTTAAATTTATTTGAAGGACTTCAATTAAATCAAAATTTTTTATTGTTATTTTAAACTGAGATTAGATTAAATAAAATTCAAATATCATTCTCATATGCATTCATTATGAAATTTTTATTTAATATTTGTTAACTCCTTATTAAAAACATAAAATAAAATTTTTGTTAAAAAAAATAAGGTCTCGACCTGCCATTAGAGCCTATCAAAGCATAATAGAAAAAGAGTGGATTTGTAGTTAATGAAGAAAATTTGATGCTACTTTAATAAATGGGTTTTGAAGTCGAGCAATGCAAAAGAGCTTTGAAGAAATTTGTAAAATAAAATTATAAATTTAATGAGTTGTTTTTAAATAACGGTAAAATTTTTATTAATGCAGAACAACAATGTAGAATTAGCTTTGGATGGATTGTCTTAGGGAGAATACTACGAAGAAGAAAATGAAGAGAATAAGGACTAGGGAATGGAGGAAGAAGATGCACCTATCACAGGAACAAGCTTTGAATTGCAAGGTATTTTGAATGATAAAATATTTGAATTTATATTTATATAATTAAATAAATTTCATGCCTATCTGATCATCAATCGATCTAAGAATATTAAATAAAAATCAATATTTATATATGTATATATGTGTATTAATTTTTTTTTTATTTATCGGATTTATTAGCTGCAATAGTTCATATCGGTAAAAGCGTACATTCAGGTCATTATGTGGCGTATGTTAAGAGAAATTAAGAGTGGGTTTATTACAACGATGCTAAGGTTGCAGAAGCTGAAGACCCAGCCCTAGGAAAAGGATACATTTACTTGTTTAAATTAAAGTGATAAAAATAGACACAGCTCTAATTTGCTAGGACTAGCAAATAAATTTTTCATTTTTTATTTATGTAGTCGTCAATACTATTTTAATCAAAATAATACTATTTTTTTACAAATATATTGTTAAAAAATAAAATGTAATGTACTAACTTGTTCTTGTTAATATATTTCTATTGTGTTTGACTGAATTAATGATTTCATCCATAAATTCATTTCTTTTTTGTTGGTTTTGTTAATTTTATTGGTATATCTTTAAAAGTAAAAGTATAAATTTACCTTCATTTTATAACGTGCATATCATCAATAAATTTGAATGAATTTCTACCTTTAATTTATTATTTTTAAATTTACATTCTATTAATTAGTTGTTTTGGTATTATTGATAAACTATGCTTATGAATACTGATAATGAATAAAAATAAATAGAAAAATATTATAAGTCAAGATATTAGAATTATTATTTTAAAGGGGATTAAATATTTTAAAAATGGGCAATTTTATTATTTTAATCTTTCACAAATTACTTAATTAAATTAAACTGGGCTGTCTCTATTTAAGAATGTTGCTGAGCTCAAAAATAATCAAATGAATAGATGCTATTTCTGTCTGATCCTTTTAAAATTTGATTTAAATAGAAAATAAGCAAGCTATAGACGAGAGATGTTGGTAGGCGTAATATAATATATAAATTCTAAATAAGGAAGAAAAATAAGAGATATATTTTCTTTTTATAAATGGAGATGGTGGATGCCAATAGGATTTGATAAAAATCTTTGCTTATAGATTGACAGGAAATCAAAGCAGGTATAAAACAAAAATATTATCCTTTCAAAATTTTATTTTGATTTGAATTCATAATCTGTAACAAGATAGCTTTATTAAATGATGGAGAAAAATTTTCCATACAAATCAACAAAAATTATTTTTGCTATTTGGCTTAAATATTTATCATTTTAAGGTTTATTCTGGTTGAATTTTAATGTATGTAGGATTAGTTTTAAGACTAGCATACTTTCAAGGCATAGTCTATAATAATTTTGGGATAGCTTTAAAATAATATTTTAAAAATTGTTCATTTATATGTAGCTATAACTCGTCAGAATTAAATGCACCTTAGGGGATTTATATTTGAAAAGATTGATTTTCTCTTTTACATAGAAATAGTAGTCTACAGTAGCATATAACTTACTAAATAATGAGGAAATTTGAATTTTTCTGCCTTTGTTTTTAAGGAAAAATATTTTTAACTCCTTCAAGCATAAATGAAATTTTTTTAATACTAAAATTTAATATGTCAAAATGAGAAAAGATAATTGAAAATAAGAAGTTTTAAAAATTTTTAACATATTTATTAGCTTTTACTTTTAAGTATTTAATGATATTTTAATTGGATGATCATTTAAGCTAGCTCTCCTTTTTATTAATTTCAGTAATTATGAAGTTTTTTAAAGATTAAGAATAAAGTATAAAGTAATTTCTCAATAAATGTGGCAACTTACCTATACTATTCGAAAAATGGGAAATAAATTAATAATAAAAATGTAGGAGTGTTCACAAATTTGTCAGATTTATTCAATAACCAAATAAATATTCACATTTATTTTAAATAAGAAAAATAAATTTTATTGGATGGACTTTGAATAAATTGATAAGGTCTAAAAAGCAAAACGAAAAGCAAATGCAATGAATAAAAATCTTTAATTAAAGTTTGTTGTAGAGTAGAAAATTTTGTAGCTCTGTAAGTCATGACCGATTGCAATTGATAGAATTAAAAACATATCGATTATAAATAATGATATAGAGTAATCTCTAATATTCTCTAAAATTTCCATTATATTTATAAATTTATAATTAAGCTTTGTGCAAGTATTTTGTTTAAAATTATATATATCATCTTAATCTTGATTCTCAATTAATATTTGGATATAGAAAACTATACTCATATACTCAGAACTCACGGGTAGTAAATTTATTAAATTCACTGAGTAAAAGATTAACAGAACTTAGGGGTTAAGTAAATAATTATTAACAACACAGAAACAAACATAATTGCATTTACTACTATTATGATCAAAATTATGTGGAGAGTGGTTTTTTATGCAAGATAGGTACTAAAGTCACTAAACGAGTTGGAGAAGGTGACTTTGGCCAATTTGATTAACATAATTTTATCTTTCAAATATCGGTAAATTATTTTTTGCAAAAAGGAACATTAATTTACTATTTCGGTGATAATGAAAGAAAGAAAGAAGCCAAAATAAATAAAGCAAGTAAAGAAAAATAGAAAATTAGTAATCTTTATAATCGTAAATTAAAAGAATGCATATCAAATCTTATATTTGTTTGCTATTTATGAATGAACAAAAAAAACTTTAATTATAAAGAAGATCAATTGATTAGATTAACGTTCGTAGAAAAATCAATTAAAAGAGAGATTATAAGCCATGAATGAAAATCATAATAATTTTATTAAAGATAAAAACACTAAAATAAAGAAAAAGAGTTAATTAATTAATTAATTATCAATTGCTTTTTGTAGGAATATCTATCTTCCTTAATTTAAAAAATAAATATACATTTATTTGTATATATCATATCATATCAAATCAATTAATTATTTAGCAATTGTAAAATTGAGTAATTAACTTTCGCAAGGTCTATTAACCACAAATACTATTAATCCTCTGCTTTTTCAAAAAATTTAAGCAGATTAAATATTTAACCCTTCCCTTGCAAAATCAAACATAAAAAAATTTAACATTTTGAACGACTCTATCTTTGAATCAATCGATAAGTCTTATCCTTCTTCCTTCAAAAGGACTTTGTTCAAATCAAAGGATAGAAGAAAAGATAAGAATTCCCATAATTTGATTAAGGAATATATTAATTAAAATAAATAAAAACAACTAAAACTTAAAGAAGAAGCTTATCGCTTGTAAAAAGCAGGCGAAGTTAATTAAGAAAAAATATAATAACAATAATATTAAGACGATTTAATTTTAATTGAAGAAGGATAAGAAACTAAAAATAAAGTCAAGTTGAAATTCCCATCTCAGCAAATGTATAGGAGCATGCTTGAAGCTGCGAACGAAATTTATGCAGAATACATCTCCTCAGGGGAAAATATTATGGAAGTTGCGAAAAAGCCTACTCTTCTCAAGCTCAAAGATGTTATAGAGTCAGTCAAAAAAGAGCATTTTGGCATTACGAGTAATTAATAAGCTAATGCCATTCTCTTTAGTGATAAAGATACCATATCCTATGCGAACATACATTCTGAGGATGACGAGCGATTCTCGTTTGGTCTTTTTTTTATTCCAAAAGGGGGTTTTCTTCCTCTCCATGACCACCCTAACATGTTTGTTTTTTCCAAAATCTTGATGGGCAAAGTCAAGAGACTAAGTTTTACACTCACGAACAGAAATATTTAGTTTGACTATCCTCAAAATTTAATTTTATAAAAACTCTTTTTTTAGCAATAGCAATAGTAGCTTTTATTATAATAGAGATAATTATTGGCTTAGAAGTAGTAATAAACTTAAATGTAGCAGCAAAATGGCTAATATGTTTCCATCAATTAATTTAACGATAAAACTAATATTAATTATCCTAATATGATTAATTAGAGTGGATTCAATCCAACGCCTGCTTAAATAAATAGTAATCAGAAAAAAAATCAAACTTCCCAACCAGCAAAGGCATAAATTAATGACCTAAATGGATAACGTATAACACCAGCTTAGAACGAAGCTAGCGCTAAAAACAACTACATCAATTAAAATCTTATTTTATAGTAGCAGTAATAATAATAGTAGTAGCAGAGTTAAATGCAAAATATGAATTATTAAAACAATGGGATTTAAAAAATTTTAAATAACATAGCAAATAGTTAAAAGGGAGGAAATAATAATTCTTCATTCGATATTAACGGATTTAATGGATACTCAACTGATACTAAAACATAGAGTGGATAGTTTTACTCATCTCCTAATTTAAGTGAGTCATAAGAAAGAATTAGTTCATCAGGAAATATACAAATAAATACAAATTTAAATGGTAATATCAGTAATTCGAATGTAAACTAAAAGAATAGCAGTGCTGTATCAAACGCAAATGGTTAATCTTATACTAATGCTTAATAGCAATTGAATCATTAACAATAATAGCAACAATAACAAGCCAGATCAGATAAAAAGATTCCAGATTACATGAATTTAATGTAGCAATAGTAAATTGTAGAAGCTGTATTAGATTCTGAGGAAATCTTATCTGAAGGTTTCATAGATGATTTGGATCCTTTGCACAAAAACTTGCATTATATTGAAGCAGTTGAAGACTGCGTTTTCTTTGATGTACTGCTACCTCATTATGATTTAAAGAAGAGATATTGTAATTATTATAATATATTAAAGACTCCAGATCCATAAACTGGTAAAACTCTACTTTCTATATCAAATCAGCCTTCTAATTAAAATAAAGTCTAATACTTTACAATCGAAAAATCAACATGTGATTACTTCAATTGAAAAACCAGACAATCCAACAAAATTCTTCATTCTAACATATCTTAAACTCAAGCCTACATTTTTCTCTTTCGCCCTAGCTATTTAATTCCAACTAGATCTAAAATATTTTGAACTATATTATCAATCTCAAAATTAACTTTCAATACATTTTAATAATAAATGATCAAACCAAACAAACAAAAAAACAAACAACTAAACAAAAAAACTAACATAAATAAATGATTACTATATCAAATTTGTTAAAAATTTAAAAACTTAATTAAAATATAAAATTAAAAATAAACAATTAAATAAATAAATAGATTTTTAACTCACTAATTAATTTAAACTCAACAAAAACAAACAAAAAAATCATCATGGGTTCTTTCTAATTAATTTTAAATTTTAATTTTCATCCTTTGCTCATCAATAATAATTATTAAGAAACGATTCTAAAAATTTGATTGATTGACTGAGGAAATAATAAATAGCTTTAGTTAATTAAAACTAAACAAACAAACAAATTTTTATTCTGATCGATTGGGAGTCAGCCTATCTCCCTCTCTCCTGATTTTAATTAATTAATTAAATAAATAGTTCATTCATTAATACTTTTTTGTTAAAAATAAAAAATAAGTGCCCCCTCTCATCTAAATTACAACCTGTTTTTATTGTATATTAAATATTACTAAAGTGATACCTTCTATTTATTATAAAACCAATTTACTAACTGTATAATTTTCTGTATTTAAATAAGTAATATTTATTGACTTCGATCAAAAACTCTTACAATTTAAGATAAACTATTGAATTTTAACATTCTTTTAAACATTTAAATATCTATTTATAAAATTATATACTTTATCTTTTAAATAACCTTCCTTTTATTCATGTAATTTCTCATAAACTTCAGAAAAAATCACTTGTATTTTATTTTTGTAATTTAAGAGTTTATCTTTCTCAAATAAAATTTTCAAAAGTTTTTATCAAAATTAAACATTTAAATATAGAAGAAAAAAAAAGTGTCTTTATCTTTATTCTTTTTTCTAATTACTAATAAATAAATAATTAATTTCTCATTTTTTAGAAGAAAATGGTTGAGAGCAGCCAGCTAGTTAGTAAATTAATTATATAATTTTTTTTTAATAAATTTAAATTATTGATTTAATTTAAACCATAAAATAACATACGCTAATACAAATAATTTTTTATGTTATTTGACTACTACTAAAAAGCAATCATAACAAAATAATGAATGAATGTATAATTATTTGTATAGCTGTATAAGTAGAAATAAAAATTTTTTGGTTAGCAAATATCTATGATGAATATAAATTTAATATTAACCTTACAAATAAATTCACAGTATTTAAAATCAGGAAATTAGAAAGAAAGAATTATTATTTCATTCGAAGTAATAGCAAATACTGAAGAATTATATATTTAGAATAATAATAAACAGAATAATAGATACAAAAGGATGAATTTAAAATTAATTAAAAATAATTTATAAGTTCTATCATATATAAATAAAATAAAAAAAACACTGTCATATTAGACTAAAATTTATAAAAGATATTTATAATCGAAATTTCAAATTATATTTTAAGTAAAAATTATAAACACATACTCTATTAATTTACAAATAAATGTCTAGCAGACTCATAGTTAAAAATATTCCAACTAATGTTGATGAAAAAAAGCTGAAAGAAATATTTTCTAAATTTGGAAGCGTTACTGATGCCAAGGTTTGTTTAAAAGGACAGAAGCATAGACGTTTTTGCTTTATCGGTAAATCTAATATTATAATAGCTTTAAGAAGAGTCTCTTACTTGTTTTATTATTAAATGTAGGATATAAATCTGAAGCAGACGCTACTAAAGCAAAGGAATATTTCAATAATACCTACATATAAATGAATAAAATATAAGTTGATTTTGCTAAAACATCAGATGACCCTAATATTGTAAACTAAAAAAACCTAAAGGTAATTCAAAAAAACCTATATTTAATAGCTCTATTTTAAAGCACAATATATAAAATAAAAAGCCTATTAAAGCTTATTTTCAAAATCATTTTAAAACGCTTATAATTTAAATATTATCTCTGATTGGCTATTAATAATTTACATTTAGTAAAATGCATAAAATTTATTGAAGATAGCTAATTTATTAATTGAATTGAATGCTTTCTATTGAATAAATTTAAATAAAATTATTTTTTAGTTTAAAAAAAGAGAAGGTCAATAACAGGATTAAAAACTCTAAAAGAAAGTTAAGAAAAATGAAGAATAGCCAAGCGAAGTACCTACTAATAGCTCAGAGCTAACAGCTGAATAAAAGTTTGAAGAGTTTAAAAAGTTGATGAAGGCAGGATCTAAAGGAACAATGAGTTGGAATGATGTTTTAACAACAATTAAATCAAAACCCACAAAGAAAGAACTTAAAAACCAAGCCAAAAATGATAAAAAGAAAGGTAACAATTAAGATGATGATGAAGAAGGAGAAAATGTAAACTTTGCTCAAACAGCTTTAGATGATTTAGATAAGCAATTTGATAAGATTAAGAGCAAAAAAAGCAAAGGAAATAACGAAAATGACAATACAAATTAGGATGAGTAAGAAGAAAATTAAGAAGTATCTTAAGATGCCAAATAAAAAAATAGTAGTAGCAATAATGACCCTATGATTGATGATTGCAGACTTTATGTTTTAAATTTACCTTATGACATCACTGAAGAAGAAGTCAAAGATGTCTTCCGTAAATATGGTAAATTACTTGAAATAAAAATGCCAAAAGGAAAAGGAGGTTAGTTTAGAGGTTTTGCATACATCACTTACTCTATGGCAGGTGAAGCCATGAGAGCTTTTGCTGAGTTAGATAATAAGATTTAATTCGGTAGAATTCTACATATTAGACCAGCTTTTAAAGAAAATAAATCAGAAGAATAAAAGAAAATAGAGGAAGAAAAAGCTCAGAAAGACATTGAATTTGAAAAATCATCTTTTAAAAAATAAAAGAAGGTAATAAATTATAAATTTAATAAATAATAAGAATACTTAATATTCCTTATTATATTTTTAATAGTCTGAATTAAAGAAATCATTAAATGATGACACTAATTGGAATACTCTTTTCTTAAATCCTAACACAATCTTAGAAACAGTCGCCTCAAGATACAACATTAAAAAGGTAATTAATTATTTATATTAAGTAGGATTTTATTTAATTAAACTAAATATATTTTTATATAAAGAGTGATATATTGTCACCTGATGCTGAAAATGCAGCTGTTAGAATTGCTCATGCTGAAACTTAAATTATAGCTGAAACTAAAGAGTGGATGCTTAAATAAGGTCTAAACTTAGATTTCCTCAATACAGACAGAAAGAACTGTGAAAGATCAAACAATACTATCCTTGTTAAGAATATTTCTTCTAAAGTAGAACAAGATAGTTTTAAAGATTTGTTCAGTAGATATGGCTACGTTTCTAAATTCTTGCTTGCACCTAACAAGGTAAAAAACATGTTTAAAATAATTAATATTAAAACTTTTGATTAAAATAAAAGGCTATTGGTGTAGTTCAATTTGAAGATTAAAGTCATGCTTTGAATGCTTTTGAAAAGCTCTCCTATTTCTCTGTTAAAGTAATAATAATAAAGTTAATATTTATTTGTTTAAATATCTATTTAAATATAGAATAATCCTTTATATCTTGAATGGGCTCCTCTTGGTATGATTGACGTTGAATAGGCAGAAGAAGAAAAAGAAAAAGAAATTGAAATAGAAGATGAGTTATCTAAGATTCTTTATATTAAGAACTTAAGTTTTAATACAACTGAATCTACACTATAAAGCTTATTTGAAAAAGCTAAAGTTGGCACAATTAGATCAGTCAAAATAGTAAAAAATAAAGGCTAATCTTAAGGTTATGGCTTTGTTGAATTCTCTGATCATGAAGCTGTTATTAAATCTATTAAAAAACTTTAAAATTCTCTATTAGATGGTCATTCAATATAATTAAGTGTTTCCAAAAAAGAAAAGAACGATCCCAAGAAAAAGGAGCGTAAACAAAAATAAGTTGACATCCCTATTTCAACTAAATTAGTCATAAGAAATCTTGCTTTTGAATGTACTAAAAAAGAAGTAAGAGATCTCCTTAAAGTGTATGGAGAAGTAAAATCTGTTCGTTTACCAAAGAAGATGAATGGTTAACATAGGTAAATAATTAATACTTCATTAAATAACAAAATTAATAATATAAATTTAAAATAATTAGAGGTTTTGCTTTCGCAGAATTTTCAAGTGCAGAAGAAGCAAAGAATGCATTTACAGCTTTGGAAAATACTCACTTGTATGGTAGAAAGCTTGCCATAGAATGGGCCAAAACAGAATGAAATTGAATAGATTTCAAATAATTTTAAAACAAAAATGTTATAAAACATAATAAAAAATATATATATAAATAAATAAATTAAAAATAATTATTTTATTCTATTTTGTTTGTACATAATTCACTATATTTCTTTATATTTTCTAAGAGAATTTAAAATTTATTAGCTTAAATCAAATTTATTTCTTATCTTAAAATTTCTTAATAATTTCTTCTTATCTTTTTTAAATATTCAATTTGATTGAAAAATATTTGCTTAGAAAAAATTTTTAAAAAAGGATGAAAAAAATAGTTTGATAGTAATGAATTTAAATAGTTAAAAAATGAATTTAGCTTTATTTCTTTTATTATTTTATATTTGTCTTTGGATTTAATTTTTCTTTATTTTTATCTCATTAATTTTTATTTTTATTTATTTTTATTTTTATTAATATTTATTTTTAAATTTATTTATTTATTTTCTTTTAATTTTTTTAAATTTATTTATTTATTTTTAATTTTTCTTGCTGATTTTTAAGTAATCTTCTTATAGTTCTCAATCAATTAACCTCATTCTGTATGCCTGTCTCCTGCTCTTCATTTATCTCAGTATAATATATGCTTTCTTGAATTAAAAATACATAAATAATAGGAATAAGACATGGTAATAGAAGAAGTTCTAAGATATTTTGGACCGATTTGATGAAAAACTTGAGAAAATATCTTAGATGAAGAGAGAATTCCGAAAAGATAAAAAGCAAATATTTTTGTAGGTTTTAAATGAAAACTAACAAGAGGGGGTTAAAAACTTGCAATCCGCACCAACTACCCATTTATATTCAATAAATTATTGTTAAAAACTTAAAAAGTGTTAGCTTTCATTTTTTAAATTCCTTTTTATTATTTGCTTTTCCATTATTTCGTATTGGAAAAAAAAAATTGATAATTTCCTCTTTGCCTTTTTTGTTTTAAAATTTGTAATTAATTTAAATTAATTATTAGAAAAAAATAAATAACAAAATCAGTTGTACAAAAAGTAATTGATTTTTAAAACCACAAAGAAGAATTAAATTGCAAACTATTTGAGATAATAATAAAAATTATAACTCTGATAATTTGAAATATAATTAATTTATTAATTGTATAGGAAAGAAAGATACAAAACCGACTTTAATAAAAAGTTTGATTAATTATAAAAAGTAAATTTAAGCATATTTTATTTAGAATGAGTCATCCATAAGAAAGAATTTGTGAGTTTTCAGCTAATTTAACTTCTCCTTTTGAAGTTGAAGGATCTCTTTATATTGTTTCATAAAATGGTGAAATATTGAGCTTTAAAGACAACTAGTTAAAAGTAATTTTTAAAAATGAGATGCTTTTATTAACATCAAAAATAATAAAATTAATACAAATAGCAACTAATTAGCTAAACACCAATCAAATACAAATAACAGTAATTTATTTTAATTATTTATAAAAAAGAATGAATTCCATTTTGCTGGTTAACCATCATCTTTAGTTATTGATTCATCTGGAAAAATGTTTTACTTAGCAGATATGGCCCATTAATCTATTTTTGCTCGTATCGTTAACGAAAATGGATAAGAAGATATTCATGAATTAATAAAAGAATATGAAGGTTAACCTCTATTAGGACCTCATTCTTTAGCAATTTCTGAGCAATTAAGTAAGTTTTTAAAATGCAGCTTATTAAAATATTTCGCTACAATTTGTATTAAACAAAAAAATAGATAGTTTAATATTTACTGATTCTGGTCCTTTTGGTGAAACCTCTATTGAAAATCCAAAGGTATGTATATATTTACAAATATATATTTATGTTTAAGTTATTAAAATATAATTGTTTAAAGTATTTTATTTATTTTCACAATTTAGGGTAGTGTATTTATGATAGATTTAGAAGATAAGTTTGTTCGTCCTCTAGCATTAAACTGTTTAGCATATCCTAGTGGTCTTGCTCTTTCTACTGATGAGAAAATACTGTAAATAGCTATTTTCATTAACTAAAAAAGATATTTAATAATATATATAAATGGATTTTTATTAATTTTACTATCAAATATAATATAGTTATGTCTGTGAAACATGCAAGAATAGAGTACTCAGATTTGTTTTAACTCCATAAGGTATTTTCTACTTCAGGTAAATAAATAAATAAAAAATATGAAACGTCTTCAAAATAAAAATTTTTAGCTGTGATATTTAAAATTAAATAAATTAAATATTTTATATTTATAAAAAGCGTTTTTGCTACTTTCTAAGGTAGATTCGGTCCTATTGCATGTACTGTCAGTCCTTCTGATTTATTATATGTTGGTAGATATGAGTTTTCTTAACTTTCTGATGAAGGTTTAATTAGCGTAATCAATACTTAAAATGGCTAAGTAGTTGAAAATATAACTCTTTTAGGTTCTCCTGAAATATCAGGTTTAGCTTTCTCTACATAAAAGAGCAATATTCTTTATGTTACTGAAAATTCATCTTAAAAATCTTGTATTAGAGTTTTAATTTAAACTGAGGAAAAGGAAGATAAAAAGGGAATAAAAGGAGAGTTAAATGCATCTTTCAAGTGAATGAGCAATTAATTTATGAAAGAATATATTTGTTTGCATTTTTTTTATGAGTATTAACAGTAATTAATTAATTAATTATGATAATAATTTCTAAATGACTTTGAGATTTAATTCAAATCTTATATATTCATAAATATATATATATAAATAAACATATAAGTAGTGAATAAATAAATAGAGAGAAGTAAATCAGTATAATAGTAGAATTTTGATAATTAATAAAATTTAGTATAAAGTAATTCTTTATAATTTTGTTTGTTATTTATTTCTATTTATTTTCTTAAATTTATTAATATTCTTTTTGCATATTTCAGCAAGCAAGCAGCACAATAAATTAGCAAACTCTTTTTTATTTAAAAGTGAAATTTTTAAATAAATGAACTCAGTAGAACTTTAAGACAAAAAGAAATGAAAAGCCTTCAATAGTTAAAATTGATAGGAATTCTTCGATTTAAATAAAGCATAGAATAACTGAAAGAATAGCAATCCATGTGAATATAAGTCTCGGGAGAGTGAACAAAACAGAATAGTTATCAAAAGTTATAGCAAGTAGAGGTATTGGAATGTGGTATATAGAATATCTAAAGACAAAATCTATTGTTTTTTGCATAAAGTCTTACATGCCTTCAATTTAGAATATTTGCATGGCTTAGTTTTTCAACATTTAGTGTATGCCTATAAAATAAAGAATAATCAATATTGGTATTGTTTATATAAATGTTGTTCCTAATGTCCATATAAAGCAGTATTTAAATTAATGATTTTCTTGCGACTGCTTGCAATTCCAGCAGAATCTAAAACTACAGCTTTTACAGTTCATCTAAGGACAACCTCCAGCTTTCAAGATATGTGCATGGCACTAGGGACAGCTAGATGTGCTCCATAGCTTTTGAATTGAGGTCTTTACTTCAGTAAAAAAATATTTCTCTCTAGATTATAAGCTCCATTTGTTATTACATTTTTAGCAGACAAAGTCCTCATCGCAAAGAGATTGTTTAGAATTTTCATAATATCCTTTGTAATCACAATTAGGGCAATATGAAATATCTTTAGATATTTAGCAATAGTTGATTAACATTTAATCATTAGCTTTTTGAAACCTTATCAAATCCTCATACGCATACTCTTTTTATCTGGGACAATGCTAATTAGGGCACTTCACTCTATGATCATACTTTCTTTCTTTTATTTTAGTAGCAAACCACGAGTCTGCACATTCAAAGCAAATACAACAAGAGCAATCTAAAACCTAATTCTCAATATGTTCTTCTTTGTAGCAAACTAAACAATAACAAATAGAATTTTGAGTTTAACTATTCATTTTGGCTATCTATTTCTTAACTTTAATTACAATAATTGTTTAGTAATTACTTACAACTTAATTTAAATTTTTTGAGTTTGTTGGTTTCTAAATTTAATTAATAAGTAAATAATTGATAAAAGAATTATTTTTAGAACGTTTTCCAGCAAAAATAAAAAAAATTAGTTTTTTTCTTTGGAATTTTTTCATAAAATTCATATTCCTAAAAAAGACATCAATTGTATTCCACATTTTTTTTTAAATTACATATTTACAAACCTCAAATGAATTTCTCTCATTAATTAAAAAATATACAATAAAGTAATAAAATTTTATTGAATGTTATTTAACTTGTTACAATAAGAAATAATAAAATTCACCAAAAAATAAAAGTCCATTTAATATTTTAAAACAAATATTTAAATAAAATTTTAAAGTTACTCTAAATAATAAAACAATACAAAATACTGTGCATTTATTTTATTTTTTTTGAACATTTTTTGTATTAAATTTGATTTAAATTTATTTTTTTTTGATGCTTGTCTATTAATTAAAATAAATAAATTAGTATCCATATTAATTCAATATATATTTTTATCACTTAATTATTTAAAGCTAAATAAATATAATATTTAATTTTTATAAATTTACCTTTTACTCTCTATTAAAATGGTACCATTCTAAAATTTTAGCTTTAGAGATTATGAAATTTTTATTTTGAACAAAAATTCAAAAAAAAGTCTAATATTAAAAAGTAATTTAATATAAAAATCATAGAGATTGATATAAATTAAAATTATAAATATTATTAATTAAATTCTATTATAAAATTATTTATTTTTAATAAATAATATTTAAACGCATCAGCCATTCAAAAAAATAGTGATCTCAATTGACTAAATTTTTGAATGGCATTTATTTGGCTATAATATATATTTATTAAAAATAATTCAATTAAAATAAAAATAACAAACTCAATTTTCACATGAAAAACTTGAGAAAAAAGAAAAATGTTTTTTATCTACTTTAATAAAGTTGATTTAAATACTTAAACTACGAAAAAATAATAGGCAATTACTTGAAGAGATGTTAAAATTAAAAAATTATTGAAAAACTTGCTTTTTATTTGAATTGTATTTTTACTTAATATTAATAAAAAAAACATATGATTAATTAAATTAAAAAAAAGCATGAGAATTAAAATTTTTTACTATCTTATTTTTTTATAGTCCTACATTTAAGCCATTACTAGTTAAACACAAATAGACTTTGTATTCAACTCCATTCCTTACTAAACATTTGATGTTTAAAGTAAAAATGGGACTTCTAACACTATCAAAGTAGCTTAAAACTCTGGAATAGCTGTAGCTGCTGTTGGTTATGCTGGAATTATGATTATTGACCAAAAATTCAAAACTTAGATATTCCCCTCTCCAGACAAAAGTTACATTTAATGCATACAAATATCTAAAAATTCTGACTACATTCTTTTAGGAATGATTAATTAAGTTGGCATTTTTAAATTAAACTAAATTGATTTTAGCATTTCTATGATAAACTCTATTAGCATGCCAAATACAGTAATAGTAGGAATAGAGTTTAATTTATAAGAAGATGTTTTGTTTATTTTAGGTTACTATGGCTTGATAGAATGGTATGATGCTAGAAATATAACAACTTTAAATAAGCTTGGAGAGCTAATATACCCATAAATGGTATTTGCTAGAGGAATAATATCGCCAGATAATAAATTTTTTTATGTTATTGCTTATTAAGATGGGTTGCTTTGCTTTAAAATAGATGAAATTTAAATAAAAAGCAATTTAACAGTAAATTTAACTAGAATTTTATACAAACCAGCTATTTCTAGCTTTACAGAATTAGCAGTAACGAGTAAGAACTAATACATATTTGCTATTGATAAGTGGGATGGCGTTTACTTGCTTTACGATTTAAGCTAGTTGCTTACAGAAGGAGATAATTTAGAAAACAAAAATAACAGTAATATTACTAATTTTATAAAAAAACTTAAAACTGAAAAAGAAAGAATATTAGCGAATTAATATTTTATGAAGACTAAATATTTATTTAAATCTAATTCATATAAATTTAAACTAAAATAAATAGTTCATTTTAAAAGCACTAAAAATATGCTTTTTAAAATGTGGTTTAATTTTGATAATTATTAATTAGTTTACTTTTTTGTTAGTATGTAAACTAAATTCAAGATAAAAATTATTAAAGTAAGACGTTCTTTCAAGCTTAATAAAATTAGCTTACTATTTAATTAATAATATGCCCCTCCACAATTTCACATTAAAGCATGAAGATATAAAATTATTTAAATAAAAAAGAAAAAATGTTAGAACATTTACTTTATTAAAAAATATTTTAACATTCTTATTTAAGTTCATAAATTTTGAAAGAGATTAATTTTAATTTATTTTTAAAATATTATCCAAAATAATTTATTTATTTATTTATTTATTTATTTATTTATTTATTTATTTAATAATTAAAAGATAAAATATAGTTGGTATAAGCTAATCTCGGTAGTAGTGCAGGATATACATCTTCAATAGGAATGAGCTCAGATGATTAATTTTTATTTATTGGAGCAAGATCAATTGGAATACTCATTTATAATATAGCAGATCCTTTAAATCCTATATTTTTTTAATAGCTAAAGTTAAGTGGGTAGTCTTTTTCATTATGCTTATCTCCTAAACTAAATAAGAATTTATAAGGATAATTTGATAATTAGTATATTTACTATTCAAACTCTCTATCTGTATCAGTTTACTAAAAATAGAAACCTTCTCTTTATAATTATATTCCTAATCTGTTTAATCTTTAATAGTCTTAATTTTTCGTTGAAAGCGATGCAGCTTCCAAGTGGAGGTGCAAAGTATCTGCAAACAGTAAGTATTTGCTTGCCGCTTTTGATACTATTAGTCTAAGTATATTTAAAATTAGCCTTAATTCTTACACCAAATCTTCTCCTTCTAAACTTACACTTTAGTATTAATTTTCAGATAGCCTTTAGTAACTAGTGAGTACTGACTCATTCAGAGTATTTGGACCAAATGAATCCATCCCTATGGGATTTTATATTGATGACATTCAATTTACTAAAGATGAATAATATATTATTTTTCCTTCTCAGTAGGTGGATATTAACATAATAGCTTATAAATTCAAAGTTATTAAATCTGATAATGGTGATTATTCTTTTTAATATGTTTAAGGATTGAAGTTTGACAACGTTTATTATTGTGAAGAAATAAATTTAAGCGAAGATGAATAGCATGCGGTAATGGCTTTTACTGTAGGAATAGTTTTAGTAGACGTATAAAAATTTGAAGTAATTTCTATGTACACTAACCCAGATACAGGTACTTGTTGTGGTGCTGTTTTTTCTCATGATACAAAATATGCATTGTCTGTTGTAAGAAATATAGGTTTATATATTTATGACACATCTGATATGAAAAATCCTAAAATGGTCAATCAGTGGAGAACAAATGGTGGAGAAACTTTACTACGCTCAAAAAATGATAAGATAATATATTTTGTAGACGGATTTAATGGTTTAGTATTGTTAGACTCTACATAGCTCCCTAAAATAGTTGTTGTAGGAAAATTTCCTACTTCAGGCTGGGCAAATTACATCTCCTTTACATTAAATGAGATTTATGGAATTATTTCAACAATGGACACTGGTACTTTAACACTTATTGATCTAAGTGATAAACATAATCCAAGAGTTATTATGACATCCACTGTTTAATCTCAAGATTCTATTACTAGCTGTATAGGTAATTAATTTCAATCAAATATTTTAACTAAATGAAATAATTAATTTTTTTCTAAACTTTAAATTTACTTTTTTAATTTTACAAATTTCATTAAAATTTTTGAGTGAAACAAAATTTTACTTCATTCCTAAAAACTTCTTGTATATTTTTTAATGAAAAATAAAATAATCAATTAAATTAGATCCAACTGGTCTGAATTTCATTTTTTCTGCAGATGCTGCAGGTGTGCGTCTTTATAATTTGTAAAGCTCAGTATCAATTCATGTTGAAAGAGAAGTCCAGTCTATTTAAACAAACGAGTTTATTGAAATGTCTAATGAAGATCCCTTCTAAATAGGTTTAAAATATCGTGCTAGATTTGTGTAGCTTTATAGAAAACCAAACCAAATTATTAATTAAATTTATTATTATTAAAATCTTGAGTTAAAAACATTACCTTCATGGATGTTAATTGATAACTCAGATTAAAGTAATAGAAATTTATAAACTTTGATATAAATTGATGTTCCTAAAGAATGTTTAGATTCTCAAGGAAGCAATATTAGCTTTTTAACTATAGTAATTCAGACATGTTTTTAATTAGATAATACTTCCTTTATATTCGACACAAGTGATGTAACAACAACTTCTGATGAAAGTGATTTAATATTTACATACTTGAAGTAAAATGGCTATCTTGATGGATCTAATTGTGCTACTAATTTTTTCGATCCTATAGCTTATTAATATTTCAATCTCTCTAACCTCTTTAAATCCATAGATTCTAATAGATTAGCTAACATTTAGTCTTACGTTACTGAGACTTATAAAAGAACAATAGTTTATAACTAATTTGTGTTTGATGTAGTTAGTTCTTTACAATTCAACTAAAACAACTCTTAGTAAATGATATCTGCAATTTAAAATGATATTTCAGTTAGTTTTTCTTTTCCTGATGGCTCTTAGTATGTTTTCATTCAGAAAATATATCCAAATCTAATCATGTATTTTAACGATTAATAAACTGTAATTAAAATTGAAGGAGACTTGAAGTACGTAAATTAAGCTTTGAGTAATGGAATATTATATTTTGATAAAACAAAGTAGAATAACCAAACTTTCAGTGGTTCATAAATAATTTCTATTCAAATAGTTGACAAGTTTAATTATGATTTAAACTTTGATTTACAGGTCGGGAATGAGGTTAAATTTTTAAAACTTAAGTAGAATATCCTTAAGCAGAAAGGGCTGTAATAATAAGTTAACGATGAATATCAAGGAGCAGACTTGACAATAAACGAGTCATTTTTAATATAATTTGATGTGAAGTCTTTTATAGATCCAGATTAAATATCTCTAACTTATGAATTTCTTTAGGAAATAAATGGATAATACGTACCACTATCATCAGATTCGTTCATAAAATGTGATAATATAAATCTCCGATTAGTGGGCACACCACCTTCTTCCTATCTATTTAAAACAATTTATTTGAGATTGCAGATAACAAATGGTTATGATACCATTCATGAAGACTTTTACTTTAATATCAGTATAATGCCATTTAGTTATGTTTTGAATATATTAATTTAAATTCTTGGTCCATTGGCTTTTGCTTTTGGTTTTTATAAAAAAAGAATGGCTTTTATGAATTTTTATTTTAGGGATCAAACTATGTACTCAACGGAAACTGTTTATGTAAATTAAATCTACACAAAAAAAATATCTATTTTAGATTAGGATTATGAAGTAGCCAATTAGTTTTTCCATAAATATGTTAAATAAGCATATAAGGTTTAAAAGAAAAGCTCAACATAATTATAACGATCAATTGTTAATAAATCGAAATAACTTGTTCCAAATATAATCTAATTACAAAATAAAGATTAAACTTAAGAGTTAGATTAGCAATTTTAATAACAATCTCCTTCTAAAAGAAATGATGTCAAAGTGTTAAATATTGCAAAATCTGAGTATTTATCTTTTGGCCAAAGAAAAAATTCTTAATTAGAATAAAATGCAGATCAAAAAGAAAGTTAAATGGATAATATTAGAACTAATAGACCAGAAAATGACACTTTCATGCAAAATAATGAAGATAATGATTAATATTAAACAGAAAGAAATTCAGTTCTAAATAATCAAAAAAATGTAAATTAAGATTTAATAAAAAGACTAAAAGACTAAACCCCTCTTGACTATGACAAATTAGCAAATAATCTTTAAACTTCAAATATTTAGCTTTAAACGAATAAAGATAACAGTAACTAATTAGATCAAGTATCCTAGAGTGGTAATTTAAAAAATGTCGAAAATAAGAATTACATTTGCGTTAAACTTTTAACTTAAAATCAAGATGGAACATTCCATATGGATAATTTGTTTAAATAAATTATTAAATAAAAGCTTACTGTTTAATATAACATGCTTGATTATAAAATAGAAAGGTATGCCAAAGATTTAAAAGATAAGGGTAGCAAGTTTTATTATTGTTTGAAAGCAAATGTTTTAAGATATCTAATAGATAATGATAAAATTACACTCAATGCGTATTAAACGATTAAAAAATATGCTTTAGAATAAGGAAAATACCTATAAAATGATTGGTATAAAATGTATGTTGAGATAATACCAACAAACCAATCAAATAACCATGGAGTGCCTACTTCTTTTCCATTGACAAATTTAAAAGAAGATTAATTATTTGACATTTTTAAAATAGTAAAATTAATACCTGAAAATATTAGTTTTAGTTAATTTTAAAGCTGTTTGAATTAGCTCGGTATTGATTTTAACTTGATAAAAGAAGGTAAATTAATTTGTTTATTTTGGTGTAATTTATTTAATATAATTTTGACTAAATTTATTTTATTTTAATTAACATTATATTTAATTTAGTATTAAAGCATTAACTTATTAAGAAAATAATTAAATTATAATAACTTAATGAGTAATATACTTCTTTTTTTATATAAGCAAAGTAAATAGTTTGGATTTCCAAAATCATAAATTTTAA
Organism: Tetrahymena thermophila SB210; assembly: GCF_000189635.1. Taxonomy (NCBI): domain Eukaryota; phylum Ciliophora; class Oligohymenophorea; order Hymenostomatida; family Tetrahymenidae; genus Tetrahymena; species Tetrahymena thermophila. The sequence continues at coordinate 33,645 of NW_002476326.1, read as the reverse complement.
AATTTCTTATTAAATGAGAAACAAATTTTGTGTATCTTTCTTGATTGATTTAAAATCAATAAATTTTTAATTAAATTTGATAAATATTAAATATTTTTTATAAATTAATTAAATAAGTTTTATTTGCAGATACACTGGGATTAAATTTTATAAGTGCAAAAAAAATATTGAGATGCTGTGGTGAGTCTTTACACTTATAGAAAAATTAAATTTTATCAGTTGAAGCTTATGAAAAAATTGAAGAAGGCCTTTGCTTAGGTTTGAGGAAAATTTTTAATTTGTAATATAAAAGTCTTCCTATGTCAAAGTACAACTCTTTACCTAATTGGATGTCTTACGATTGTAAAAGTGGTGTTATATTTTTAGAAGGGATTCCTATTAAATCTGATATAAACAGCTATCTCATTAGAGTATATGACTAGTCTCACTTTATTTGTTATCAATATCATTTAGATATTTAAGAAGATCCTAACCTTTATGATGTAAATTAGTCTTACTTAAACAGCTCATAGCCAAATTAAATAACAGAAAGTCAAGCTAAATAAAGATAAAATTTATAATTTTCAAGGTAGTAATCACTTTTAATTGCAAGATAATCTAGTTAAAAACAGGATATTTAAATGTCACAATATTTTAAAAAATAGAAAAATGTTCAAGAATTTAATACACCTCTCAATTCTTTAAGTTAAAGCTTATCAAATTAAATTAATTTTGATATAACAGAAGATAATAATGATACAATCTAAGACAAAATTTATTTAGGAATAAAATCTTTGGAAGAGCATAAAAATGAACTAGGTTTAATTCCAATTTTTACTCACTCTCCAAGTGGTGTTAAGACTTTACCAAAATGAAGCATTACATATACAAATATTTTTATTTATTTTAGCAAATAAACTACATATTTATTTAGTGTAAATTATTGTGCTATAATATTTAAAAATATTTATAATATTAATATTTGAAAAATTAATCTATTTTTTCCTCAACTTTAAAATTATTTTTTACTTCAATAGTTGTAAAAAAAAAAATTTAAAGTGGTTAATAATTAAAATTAAAATAAATTCATTTATTAATTTTAAATTTATTATAAATTTTTATATAATTTTTAAGATATGCCAATTAAATTAATTATCGTGATATCAAAATCATTAGATTTTTTATTGACATATTGATATTTTATTGTTTGATTAATTTTAAATGTATATTTTTCTTTAAAATAATAAAAACAAAAATTTAATTTTATCTAATAATTATAAATTTTTATTAGAATATATCAATTAAATGTATCATCAAAATATAGTTAAATAAAAGTTATTTCTCATGATTTTTTATTATGGTATTAATTGATATAATAAGATTTTGAAAAATGTAAAATATTTTTATAAAAATTAGAGTTAGATCTGCAAAGAGAGAAATTAACAATTATAATTTGTTACTAATTACAAAAATAATGTGAATTACATTTCTCCTTCTATAATCAATTTAGTTATTATAATTTATTTTAGTTTATCTATACTTTTATTTGTTGCGTTACTTCTAAAAACAAAGGATATGAAAACTAGGTTTTATGATATTATTTATTTCAATAGAAATATTAATTTTAAATATAAATTTAATTATTAATCATGCTATACCACACAATAAATCAATCTAAAGTATCTTCATAAATTTTCTTTCTTACTTGCTATTTAAATTTTTACACTATTTGTTTTGTTTTATAAAGTATTTTTAAAGTTATAATTTTTATATATTTTTATTAGTCCAGTAAACATATAATTGAGCTTGTATGTATAGTTTCAAAAACTAAGTATAAAAAATATTTAATTAATTAAATTAATTATGAAGCTATTGTAAAAGAGTGAAAAAGTGTTGAAAGCTATTATTAAAACTGTTTGTATAAAACACATTTTAATTAAAGATTGCTAACTAAGAAATTGGAATTCTAATTTTTAATGTATCAAAGTAAATAAAAAATAAAATAATTAGATTGATTAATAATAATGTCAGCTTATATAACTATTATCTTAGTTATAGAGAATACTTCTGAAATGTTCAAAACTAAACATTTTGTCAAAAAGTTTTAGGTAAATATTAAGAACATAAATATATAATTTAAGTTAATAATCGAATTCAATTTATCAAGTTTAATGTGAAAACAGAAGCCAATTAATTAATTACTTTTAATTGAAAACAAAAAGTTTAATTAATTTATTAAAGATTTATAGAAATTTTGAATAATACTAGAAGTATATAAAAATAGCAAGCAGACAATATTGTAAGTTAAGACTTACGTTTAACATTTTAGCATTTAGTTATTTTTAATACTTATAGAAATGGATTTAAAAATGAATAGCGAGATATTATTTACATCTCCTAAGAACGTTACTTAGATTTTCCCTGAGGAAACAATTGGAGATAATGATGAAAAAGATATGCTTAAACCCAAATAGAATAAAAAGTTTTTAAAACTACCTTCCAAGAAGGAAAATTAGTATTTTAAATCCAACAAATTTTTAAATTCATCCAAAGATCAAAAGAGACTTTCAGGGACTATATTATAAGATTAAATAAGCCAATAAACAAATTCTGTCAAAGAAAAGAAGTTTGTAAAGCAAAACACATCAATTGTGCCTCAAGAATAATTTGCATCAGAAAATAATAAAAATGATAAAATTGAAACACTTGAAGATTTAGATAAAGATCTAATTTCACCTACCCCTGATACTAATCAAAAAATAATAATAGGGAATGCCTTAAGAAGATAAAAATAAGATTAAAAAAAGGATTCTCCTATGCATTTAGATCCCTTTATGATTAATTCTCCTAAGCCAAGGAACTCAGTAGCAAGTATGAATAGTGGCGAAAGAACAAGGAGAAGAATTAGTAATTTCTAAAAAAGTTTATTTTAAAAAAGAGTAAAGCATGAAGATGAGTTTGGAGGTGGACCTAATGGATTAAACGACAAAAATTATGAAGAAGATAAGTTATTTACAACTTAAATAGCAGCTACAGAGTTGAATAATAAAGTATCTTAAAATATTCCCCCTTAAATAAGTGGAGAAATTGAAATGGATAGCCATATATCTAGTGTACTTCAAAAGGGTAGAATATTTAGCAACTAAAGAAGAACTACTGAGATAATGAATTCAAATTATGTTAGCCAATCTAAAAAGTCTTCTTCTTCAACAAAAAGGAAGTGGAACTTTGTAAAAAAGCTTGGTTTAGTTAGGAAATTTGTTGAAAAATTATAAGCATAAAGCAGTGTTTATTTGTTCTCCAGATTAACTAAATAGCATATAACTATGGTTAGTGATAAAGCATATATTTTGAAAGATGAAGAAAATGTAAGCTTTTTCTCTCTGTTTATAAGAGCCTTTGCTTCTTATTTTAAAAATTAATCATGGCTAGAACCATTGTCTTAAGAAAGCGGGATACTTATTTATTTGAATTTATTCTTTTTATGCGCCTATACTTTCTTAATTTATTGTACGCCCCTCTATGTAGTTTTTGAGTTTGATAATGAATAAGAAGAACTACTGCTGGGTAGAGTTATCCCTTTATCAGTGCATTTTTTTGATATATTTATAAAATGCAATACATCCTATTATAAGCAAGGTAATGTAGTTACTGATAGAAAAAGAATCTTAAAAAATTACTTCAAAAAAAACTCCATTTATGACATCCTAATAATAATAGCATTTAGTTATACATAAAAGCCTAGTGTATTACATTTACTCATTCTTCTTAAACTGAGAGAGCTCTTTGTTATAGAAGAAGTTATCCATTAGAAATTTTTTATCTCCTAAAACATACAACCATCATATACCCTCATTAAATTAATTTATATAGATTTATTCTTAGCTCATTTATTTAGCTGTGGATTTCTTTATGTCGCCTTTAATGGGCCGAGTGGCTCGTAAGATTGGATTACCTAAAATCAGCTTGATTAATCAAACTGGATTGTATAATATATTAATTCCCTCTATTTTAGGTAATAAATAGTATATTTTTTTTAAAAAGATGTTATTAATAATGCTTATTGCAATATTGAATACTACACTTTAAATCCTTATTAATTAAGATCCATCCTATTTAATGAAGACCTAATTAATTTTATTGATAAAAAAATAAGACCCATTTAAAAAAATGAATAGAGTTAAATTTTATATTTAGATTTACAGTATTTTATATTTATCTCAACAATTTTATGATCAAAGTTTCAATATTTTTAAAAAATATTTTTTTACTATTAAAGTATAATAACGATGACAACAGTAGGATTTGGAGATATTCATCCATATAACTATTTAGAGAAGGTATATGTTTCTATTGTTACTATGATATCAAGTGGTATATTTGGGTATACATTAAGTGTTATAGGAGGTATTATGCATGAGAAATTCTAAAAAGAAGCTGAGTTTAAGTAAAATAAATATTTTAAAAAAATTGTTTTAATAAAATTATAAAATACTTAAAGGAGGAAGAGATATGATTTGAATCACTATATGTCAATGAGATCTATAACAAAATCTTTATAAATGAAGGCTTTGAAATATCTAGATTATGTTAAAAACAAAGAAGATTAATAACCTCTTAGAGGTTAAGATATTGTATACAATTTATCAGAAGAATTGTAGAGATAAATCAAGAGGGATTTTTATGGGACTATACTGAATTAGTATAAAATATTGAACTTCAATTTTACTCCTTAATGCTTAGCAGATTTAGCTCTTAGAATGTAAGAATGTTACTACGGGCCCGGAGAAATAATTTATTCTCAAAATAATTTGGATGATAGAATATTTTTTGTAGCGAAGGGGAGAGTTGAGCTTTTCATAGAAACAAGCCAGAAATAATATATTTATGAAATTATTTAAGTAAATAAATTGATATTAAAATTTAAATTTAAAAAAGTATTTTTTTATTAAAGAAAGGACAAGCATTCGGGAAAGATTAGTTTTTTGGCTAACCTTTACTGACATAGTCTGCAAAAAGCGTTTCTTTCACGTTGATTGTATTTTGCTCTCAAATTGACTTTAAGGAAGTTTTAATGAACTACCCTGAAGATTATGTAAGAAAAATAATTTAGAAAAAAGAAACTTTAATTTATTTTTGAATTAGGAAAAATTTTGCATGATGAGAGATAATCTAACAATAAATTCTAAAGCATTTTAAACTTCTTGTACAGTTTGTAATAAATTATATCATACAATATCAACATGCCCATTAATGCATCACATAAGAAAGAAAGAATTTATTGTGCATAGATACATACACTCAGAGCCCGTGGAAAGGGCTTTTAAGGAAAGGAGAAAGTATGATAAATTTAATTCTTTGAAAGAAATCAAATTAGTGAGAAGAGATTTAAAAAAAATCAGGCATTTCATGATTAAATAAGCTAAAGAAAAAAAATTAAACCATAAAATAAACAATTAAGGTTCTTCTACTTCATCTTCATCTTCTTCTTTACTTTCATCTTATGATTCTGAAGAAGATAAATTTAAAAAACCTAGAAATATGGGTAATTCTTACGAAAAAGATGATAGATAATTTTACTTGAAAACTGCAAAAATTAAACTTGTAGATGGTTCAGTTTAATTAGATTCTGCCTACTCTGATTTTCTTTCTGATAGCATATCACTTTCTGAGTACAATAATTATTTTTTGAATCTAGAGCCAAATGATCAAATCATTAAAATAAATGGTGTAGAAACTATTTAAGAAGAAAAATCTTAATAGTATAATGATGATGAGTAGTCATATTACAATATTAATAGAAGGAGAAGTAATATAAATTTTTTGCAATTGCCTTAAAGCTATCGAGAAAATAATTTTTACTCTGATATAAATACTTAAGTTTTAAATTTAGATGAAAAAATAAAAATCCCGTTAGTGAAAATAGGTAGTAATGAAAATGTAGAAAACAACAATAATAATAAGATAAATGAAAATACTTAAATAGGATCTAATAAAGCTGCAATTGGAACTAATCCGAATTTCGATACTCCAATGAATCAAGATAAAGTAGAATTATAGGAATAGCAATTCAAAGAATTTTCAAAGAAAGATACTCTTGCTCACCTACAAAACTAGGAAGAAGAGGATAAAAAAATATTTAGATAAGAAACTCATAAAGAACCTTTGTAAAATAACAATAATGATGATGGAGAAAGCATAAAACAAATGAAGCACTTCAACAAATAATTGAGTGTTAAAAATGTGAATAACCCATCAAAATTTTATAGGAAAGAGTTTAGCTTAAGATAGTTAAATGGACAATAAGTGCCTTTTTCAACTTTGTAATAAAATAGCATTTAATAGTCTTCCTAATTTTCTCTACCTTCTATAAATGATGTTCAATCTAGTCCTAAGCAAATTAACAATGCAGATAGTTCAAAAACTTTTTCGCCTCAGAGCAAGTTAAACAATACTAAAAGTTTCTTTACTAGTAGGCCAATCACTTCTAAACAACAAATACCTTATAATAGTAGCAACAATTAAATTGCTCAGGTTCCATCGATTCCTATTTTAGGTACAGGAGGAAGTGGAAGCGGAAGTGGAGAGACTTTTAATTAAATATAGTCTAGTAAAAACCCTACATTTTACTCAAATTAAACAACAAATACAGGACCAATGTCTCAATAGCAAAGTTTTAATCCTAGTGTTAATGGATCAACTCTTTTTGGACCTTACAATTTCCGCAAACCTTTTCTTGATAAGCCAGCAAGAGTTTAAATGAAAAAAGCTTCTATAATGAATGATTTTTATTCTAGCTATTAATCTGAATTTGAAAATTAAACTTAACCATCAAACAAATTTCCAATAAATACCCTTATAAACCCATAGATTGCTCAAATTTAGGCCTAGCAACAAAGAAGAGATTCATACTTAAGTAATAATTTTAATAACACAACTTACTTAAACTCTTCAAGAAGGGGTACTGTTGGAATCTTTTCAATGAATCCAAATATAACTCTACATATGAATAAGATATAGTCTGATATTCCAAACGCCAACAATAATGTAATTGATCCTTCACCAAATAGTTAAGTATAAAAAATTAAAAACATACCAATTTACAGTCCTAAAAATAGTGGAAGTGGGTAATTTTTAGGAAATACTCTATTGATACCAGGGACTCCTATTTCGTAAATACATCGATAATCCTTAAAGTAAGATATATCTTTACTAATTAAAAACATATCTCCAACACATGCTCAAAGCAGTCCACAGCAATCTAACATCCCGAGAGTAGGTTCTTATTCTTATGAAAATAATATAATCAACTCAGATATCATATTTATACCATTAGAATTGGATGCTTTAAGGGAGTATAAAAAGTATTTCCCTGAGGGAAACTTTAGTATTATATTTAAAGAAAAAATAAAGATTATGAAACTGCTAAGTAGGAAATTTTCTAATCAAACTAAAGATAATCCAAACCTGAAAAAAATGATTTAAAAAAAGCTTTCTAAACTTAATTCTATTTCTCAAAAAAGATCATTTTTAAAACAAAATTCTAAATTTTCTGGACAGAGCTTTCAGCATAATTTAAATGTCCCAGAAATTCCAAGGATGAGAAGTGTAAATTTAACTCCTAATGTAAGTATAAATGGACATAAATGATTTCAATAATTTATTTCACTAAATATAATAAATCAAACATTTACATCAAAAATTTTAAATAATTTATTTTACTAAAAACAAACAAACAAAAGAAAGAATAAAATAGATAAATAAACTATTCAATTTTGCAGATAAACAAACAATTAATTAATTAATAAACCTTATCTCATTTAAAAAATTATTAAATTAAAATATCAAATAAAAATCTTAACTCCTAAATAAATTTTAAATATTTATATGTATTCTACAATGAAAACTAAAGAAAATAATATTTCATTAATGTTAATTAAATAAGTTTAATAATAAAAAACTATTTTGTTTATTAATTTATTAGTTAAATTATCATTTTCTTTTTTAAAAAACAAATTATCAAAATTATTGATAAACTTTTGCATTAATATTAAATATTTTAAGTACATTTCTCAATGTGTTATTAATTTTTTTATTAAAAATATGTTTTAAAAATATTAATAGTAATTAATCTTCAAGCTTTTTCGTATTGATAATTTTTTTATTAAATTCTTAATTATTATATTATTTTTCATTTTATAGTTTATTAAATTTATTAAAGAAGCTAGTATTTTTGCTTCATTTTAATGAATAAAAAAATTTTATTTTTAAACCTAAATTTTTTATTTTTAAATTGATTAAGCATATATTTATAAATAATAATTTTAGATACAAATAAATCAAATAATTTTCATAATAAAGTATAAAGGCTCTACCTTTTTTAAATTATTTTTTATACTATTGAATACTCTTTGTTTAATAATAGAAAAGTAAAAAAATAAAAAATTTAATTGAACTTTTTGAGTTTTTTTTAAATTAAGTTATTTGATGGCTTTGTATCAAATATTTAAGCCTTGCTTATATCTTATGCTAAATAGGAATAATATTTGTGAATAAAACAACTTAATTTGTTAAAAATATATCTCATGAAACTTTTACTTGTCAAATTTTATTATTTATACTGAATCAGATCAATATTTAAGAAATTAATTAGCATTAAAAGAAAAAAAGATTTAATTATTAATATTAGTAAGATATATAGATCAGCCTACATACATAAATACATTCATTAAATTAATTGGTCAAGAAACATTTTAAAAAGGCTGAAATTTAAATAAACTTAGCTTTCAAGATTAGGGTATTAAAAGTAAAAGTTAGTTTATAGGGAATTAAATGAAAAAGTTAAATCATTAATTTGGATCTTTGGGAGACTTAAGAAGCCCATAAGATTCAGCTAATTAGACCTCTATTGATAATAATTATTTTCTTTCAATACCAATCCAAGCATATGAATAAATAGAAAAAATGAAAATACTAAAAGCAAAATATCCAGCAGCTCGCTAGTCTTATCAGGTATAAAAAATAAAATAAATTCAAGAAACCGAATCTAATTTTATAAAAATATATTAAACAGATTTAAAAAAAGAAAAAGACATTTAATACAAGTTCTTTGAGTGGAAGTTCTGTTTAATTAAATAATGTAAGTAGTTAGCCTAGTTTTTAAAAAGATAGGGATAGCCATAGATATAGGGAAGAATAAGATGAGATAAAAGCAACCGTGGGAGATGCTTCATCATTTTCATAGACTTAATTAAACATAAAAACTCCAAACAAAAGAACATCAATAGAAATCCCACAATCAGTTTAGTCTCTATCAAATTTAAATTCATATCGTAAGAGTGCTATTAATTTTAATGCGATTTACAAAATTGAAAAGGGAAAATTACTGCCAGAAATATTAGAGGCAAGACAGTAATACTCGTTCAACAAAATAAATACAGATGAGTTTCAGATAAGAACATCGAGATTAAATGTAATTAAGTTATCTATTTTTAAATATAGTAGAATTTATATTTTATGTTTCAAAAATTAAAATTGAATTTATTTATTTATTTGCTTTCTTTCTTGCTTTTAAGCATGTAAAATTCACTTAAAATTCAACAAAGCCATGTATATAATATTTATTAAAAGATTGAAGACAGCATTTAAGAAAAGACTCCTTTCAAAAACATAAAGACTTAAAATCCATAGAACAGCTCAGTTTTAAGCAGTTTACCTAGAAAATTGAACACAACATATAGGATTGATAAGCTACTTGAAAGCAGTGAAAAGATTGAAAACGAAAGCAGTTTTATAAGATAGCAATATCTATCAAATAGCAAATTAGGGAAAAAGGATGATAGATTTTTTAGAAATTAAAGTACGATATTAAGAAAGCACCCTCTTAGTAAATAGTAAATTCAAGATATAAATTAGTACAATTTAAGAAATAAGTTAGATTACTTTTCACAGGATAATATGATTTATATTAAAATACCTCATATTACTAATTTCAATGTAATTAAAATTTGCAAAATGATTTTTTTAAACATTCTCATTAATATTTAAGATTGAGCCTTTAGAAAAATATGATGAAGAATAGTTATACGATTAAGATTTTTTATAAGTGATTCAGAAAGCTCCTATTAGAGGATACTCAAAGTGGTCAGATAATTATGGAAATATTTAATGGAAAGATTGTATTATAGAATCTTATAATCCAGAGAGAAGAACATTCGGGATTTAATGGATTTCCAATAACAGAAGAAAAGAGGTATTCAATTAAATTAGTTTCTAGAATAAATCTAAGTTTTAAACAAATTTATTTAGAACAAAAGAATTATTATACTTATATGAAATTAATTATTTCTTAATGAAAAAAGTTTCACTTTTAAAATACCAACTTATAAATATATATGAAAATCTTTATTTAATTAATTAAATAAATAAATACATAAAAACTTCTACTAATTAATTAATGGAATTAAATACTAAATTAAAATTTATTTAATTTTAGTAAGTTTTTTTTGTTGATTAAATATTTAATTTTAATTAATTGTTAAGGTAACTAGAATAAATCTATTATTTGATTATGAGTCCTAAGAAAAAGGAGATTAAAGATATTAAATTGCTAAGGAAAGGCGTGAATAAATGCTTTTCTTCTTGAGCATGAAAAATACCATTATAAATTCAGATATGAAAGAAAGCAGTCAAACAAATATAAATTTGATCACTTTTCCTATGGATAGACTATAACGAATTCTGGATTAGTATTAAATCTCTTAGTTAAATTCAAAAATAATTAATTTTTTAATTTCATATTTAGGAGTTTAAAATGGAGGATGTTTACTAGTGAAGAAGAAATAAAATAAACTAGAGATTTAGTTATAGAAGGAACTTTAGAACTATATAAGTATAATGTAATCAAATTTAACTATTAGTTTCACACAGTAACATCTATGCATCATTTCTACGAAAAGTAATCTAATTTAATTCTAAATATGAGCTTTAATTTCAAAAATTTGTTAGGTATCTATAAGATTTTGCTGAAAAAAAGGGACTCATTGTATTTAATAAGTCTGAATGGGTAATTTAAGAATTTTTTGCTGAGTAAGAATAAAATTAAATGTAAAAATCTGATTCGGAAAGCGAAGACGAATAAAACAAAATTGGTGATGATAACTTAAAAAATAAATCATAACTTAGTATTTAGCTAAATTAAAGCTCGTTTGATAACAATAAGAAAAACCCCAACATATAAAAAGTGCTCCTATACTAAGTTAAAGCAATTAGAAAGACTTATTCTGCAGTCGAAAGGAAAAAGAAGTTTGATCAAGCTTTAAATAATTTACAATAGAGAAGGACAATTAGATTTGAAAATGATTTAGATTAAGGCTAATTAGTTAAATTGTTAGATGATGATATCTAGATAGATGAATAAATGAACATAAAAATTTATAATAAAGAAGTTGTATTAAAAAACAAGTCTTACATAAAATATAATTGTAATAAACTAGGAAAAAAATCTATCATATACTCAAAAGATAAAAAATTTGAATTGTTTAGCATAGTCGTTCCTATGTTAGCTCAGTTTGTGACATGCTTAAAAGAAATAAAGATATTTAAGGGAATTTAAAATGTTTAATTATTATTTTAGTTAGATGCTTTGAGTGCAATAAAAAGTAATTCACTTATTTTATTATACAATTAAATAAAAAATACAAATTAAAATTAGGTTTAAGCAAAGATTTTTCAAGATAGTCTTTTAAACTTCAAAGGGTTATTGACAAAATTGAGAGCGCATTAGATGAATTAAATAAAGAATTTTTAAAAAATTTATAAAATTATCATATTGAAATCGAAGGTAACGAATGGAGAATAAGTGTCTAGGCATAAATAACTAAAATGTATTTTTTAAGATCAATTGTAAAATTTAATTTCTCAATAAAAAATAAAAAATAGGACAAACAGTCTTGTTTAGAGCTATTTAATATCTACTGTAAATGATTCCATTTAAGATGCTATAAAATCATTAGATAAATACTATTCAGTCCTTCCTATGTAATACCTTGTATCTACAACTATTAAAGATGTAGCTCCTAACTTAATTAAAAAGAGGCAAGAATAGAGATTAATTACTATGCTTGATAGAGCTCAAGTAATATATCACAAATATTTAATATTCTAATATATTTATCTTTTATTTATTTACAATAGGAGGATTATGCTGATAAAGTTAGTATTCTGGACGAGTAGCATGAAGTTAATGTAAATATTTTAAGTTAATAATGCCAAATCAAATATAAATATTGCTAAAAAATAGTGGTTAAATTCGAGTTATAAGATATCTGTTAAATAAAGTCCTTTTGTTTAAAATAACACAGTAAAGACTGAATCATCTGACAATAAAAACTTCAAATTTAAAGCTTTGGCAAGAGATTCAAATATTTATTTGGTAATTAATTACAAAGAAAATAGCCTAAAATAAAAATATTTTTTTGATATTAAAGACATAACCCTAATTGAATAAAGCCTTAAATTATTAGTAGTAAAAAAATAAAATTTCAACTTTAGAAGAAATTTCTCCTAATAATGCTGGAAACCAAACAACTAAACGTGATTCTATCAAAGAATTTTAATAAAAAATTGATCATATTCTTGAATGGTAGTGCTTTAAGGACGGATAGATAATTTATGATATTTATCAGCAGATATGCGATATTCTTATTCATGGTTTACATTTATTTTAATTTAATTTGAAATATTTAGCTTAAAATTAAATATTTATTAAATAGAATAAGCAGACTTTTAGTACCACCAAATAAAACATTTAAAGCTTACTAATATACCAATTTAACCTATATTTTAAATTAAAATGAATGTCCTGAATGATAAAACTGAGGAAGGGTATGTTTGTTTAATTAATTTAAAATAAATTTTTTTAAAAGATAAAAAAATTTTAAAAGTAAAAAGTAAATGAAGCTTGTTACCAAATTCAGCCACTTTAAGCATATCGATAGCAATCCTGAAATATTCTTAAAAGCTTTGGAAAGCAGAGATAAATTCTATTATTATGAACAAGTTACTTTGATGGATATGTACTTTGATATTGCAAGGAGAAATCATTCTGAATTTGACCTGACAAAATAATTTAACATTGAAAATGTACATTTTTTATTAAATATCTAAAAATGTTTTACTTACTTTTTTTTAATAAATAAATATTTTAGTTAAAGAAAAACATTGTAAATCATCAGTTAGCTTGGTTTAATTTAAATTCATTTATGATAAGAATTGAACCACCTCTCGATGTTATAGAATAAGAAATAAAAAATGTTTTTATGAATCCTATTGAAAGTTTAGAGCAAATGCAAAAAATATTTTTTGGAAGTATTTATTTTATTTATTTAAAAATTAATAATTAATTTTAAAAAAATAATTAATAATAGCAATTGAGGATAAAATGAATGAAATGAATGCTCACTTTTTTAACTCAGAAAGCAAATTTTTGTATAAACAAGAATTTAACTAAAAAACTATTGAGAATTTGCAATAAAATTTGCAAGAATTCATAATTAATTCTTACTTTGCAATTTATGGTCTTTTAAAAGTGTTGCTAAGTTTTGAATTCTATTTCTTATATTCTAAATAATATGAAAAATTTTTAATTGCGGAAATTGAGAGTAATCAATTAGAGGTAATTTAAACAATTTTAATAATTTGAATGAAGCTGATCATTATTTTTTTTAGAGATTAGAAGAAGTATTTAAGGAAATGGACAGACTTTATAGAGACATGCATGTTATAAAAAGTATAATGCCAGATAAGTTTAATCTTGGTGTTTTCTTGGTTGATGTAACAGATTTTAAAGCTGCTATGATTAACGAAATTATGTAAAAAGATGCCTTGATTAAAAATAAACTTAAAATCAGTTGTATTGAAACTCTTAAAAAAAATGAAGATTTGGAACAGGAGATACAAGAATAGCTATCAATAAAACCTTAAACTATTGATTAATATATTAAAATAAATTAATATCTGCAAGGAGAAGAAATAAATCAGCAAATTTAATAAATTTCAATGTACATTTTGCTTTCATGTAAAATATTTTTCATATCTTTAATTTTACATTATATTTTCAATTTTTTGTGATGATTTATATATAGAAAGGCTATTTGAGTAAATAGAACTCTTCTAGATGTCTTTAGATGAATAAAATTATAGAGATTTCCTATTACAAAATTCTATGCTAAGAAATTTATATGAACTCAAAGAAGAAAAAGAAAAAAAGCAAGAGGAAAATAAACCTAAATTTAGAAAGATGCACATGGATAAAAAGAATCTACTTTTAAAAGATATAGAAGTACTAAAAAAAGATATTGAAGATTTTTCAAATATGAGAGATCTTGAAGAAGCGCATACAAACTAAACAATAGCAGAAAATTTAAAATAAAAGTTAACTTTACTCAATGAAAAGATTAAAGAGATTAGATATGAGGAAATTCATTTAAATACTGGGTATGATGGTAGACTTGATTATGATGAATATTCATCTAAATTTGAATATTACAATCAATTTTGGAAATTCGCCAGTGATTGGAAATACGTAAAATATTTTAAAATAGTTGTAAGAAAAATTATTAATTTATTTAACATAATAAAGAAAAAAGAAACTTGGCTTTCAAAGTCAGTGATTAACAATATACTTAGTAATTCAGACTTAAAAGATATTGAACAAACATTAGAGGTAGGCAATAAAATGATAAGGTAGGTAGAAACATACTTTCTTTAAAATGACTATGAATTTTCTATTCTGGTAAATCAAATAAATAATGAAATAAATGAGTATGAATAAATCTATGACTTTTTAGTCTTAGTTTCACATGAAAGTTTCAAATAAGAACATTGGAATGTAAGTTTTTTTATCATTTTTTAATGAAATTTTAATTTTAAATTTTAAATAGCTTGTCCTTGAAACATTATATACTGATGATCCTGATAAAAAGAAGCAGATTCTAGCTTCATAGAATATAACTTTATAGAAGCTATTAGAAGACAAAATATTATCAATCATAGTTTACATAAAAAGTATAGCAGGGGTAAATAAATCAATTTTTTAAATTTATTTATGTTTGAATTTATTTATATTTTATAGCAAGCAGAAAACGAATTTAAGGTTCATGAGAGTATCAAGAGCTTAGAAAATGAATTAAAGAAAATTGGGTTCTAAACAATTAATTACTTTGGTATTCCTATGTTTTAAAGCACTTCTGAGTTATCTTCATACTTAAAGCTTCAATAGTAAATAATTGGTAACATGGTTAGAAATAAGGTAAAAATTATTAGATCTCTTGGCTAATTCAATTTATAAAAATATTAATATTAAATAGATCTACAGTAGAAATGACTTTGCTCACAAGCTTTCAGAATTACAGCAATAAGTTGCAAACTCGAAAAAAGTTTTAAAATATATTGGTTTGATTTAGAATTTGTTTATTAAAATAGTTCCTGTAATTAATTTTACAAGGTATCTATCTTATTTGAAAGATGGCATCAAAGATTTTAATCGTTGCAGAGAATATCATGAATAAATTGCTAAAGATCTTAAATAAAGAGGTTTGCTCTTTTTGCTAGATCTATTCATGAACAAAGAGTATGAAAATCATGCAGGAGATAAAACAAATAGAAATAGTGGAAGCAATAATAATAATTTTTTTTCTAATGCTCTTTCCCAACATCACAATAATCATAATCAAGGAGTTTAGCTCACTGCTTAGGCTCAAAGTATGCTTAAAAATCTGACTGAAAACTTTTAAAGTTTGTCTAATTTAGAATCCAGTATACAAACTGTCATAAAATTTATTAGGCAGCAAAATTCTCGTTTTACTTTCTTTTCTGATTTCTAAATTATGAATCTTTGTGAATCAGTTTACAATACAAAAGTAATTTATTTTTTATAATTGGGAATAATGTATTTATTTTTAAATATTTAATTATTAAATAAATAAATAGGAGTTTTCTGATACAATTAGATAAGCATTCCTTGGTATTTAGTCGTTCAATATAATTACTATTCAATAAGCAAATAGAGGAAGTGAGAATTCTAGTTCAAATACCCCTGCTAGTAGCCCAAAAGAGTAAAAAAAACACAATTTTGCCTAAGATGAAATAATTGAAGAAGTCGAAGATACCTAAGATAAGCAGAAATCACTGATTAATAATGTTTTTACAGGACATTTCAAGCTATTTTAAATATGGAGCATCAGAAATTGGTACAACGAATAGATTAACTTTAATGAGCCTATTTAATATAGTCTTTAATAATATGACGATCCTCCTACTTTTACTATGATTCGAGATATTGAAAGCAGTTCAAGATCATACATAAAACAATAAATTTTATAATAATTAAATCCAATGTCCAAAAACTCTTATAAATACTAAGAGTTGTGGAACATTGTACAAAAAAAATAAACAATATTTCAAATTCTTTATTTAATTAATGACATTATTTTTTATCATGACCTAACCATTATTCTTGCCACGAAAGACATACCCTATATTGAAAAGCTTACCCAACTTAGAGATTACATGAATACCAACTTGAAAAGTTTTATTTAGAGCATGCAGATAGGAGGAAAAACATATGGAGTTCAGAGAATGAATTACATTTAATCCACATAATTTTTCCTCTAGATATTATAGCACATAGAAATTTTGAAGTAAATAGAATATTTAATGATTTTATATTAAAAATTTTTTATTTCAAAAAGTGAATTTATAGATTCAAAATAATAATTTGTTGAGGGGTTAGGAAGCTATGAATATTTAGTTCTTCCTAAATTTAGTTTACATATGAACTCAAAATTAATAGATAACGTATTGGAGGTATAAAAGAACGCGAAAGACTATGGTGCTTCTATTTTAAATGAGGTTAAAGACACTGAAGAAACAACAGAACCTGATGAACCATTTTTCCCTAACTTAACAGCTGAATCGCCTTTACTCTCTGCTTTTAAAGGAAAGGATTTTGATATTTGTTTAATTTCAATGAACTACAAGAAATCTTATACGTATGAAATTAATCCTCAATTGAGAGGTTTTGTTATAACTTAAGGATGTAGAAGAATTTTCCATCAGCTTTTACAAGCTTTATCTACTAATTCTGGTGGTATACTAAAAGGTCCACAGGCAACAGGAAAATCATCCACTTTTGAAACATTGTGCATACTTTTAGCTAAGCCTCACTTTGTTTGGAAATTTGAGCACGACTAAAACTACAACACGATCTAAAATATTATTACAGGAGTAATAAATATTTTATAAAAATATTTTACAATTAAATAAAAATATAAATATAGGTTGCTGCAGGAGGATTTTGGTTATATATAAAGAGTTTAGAGACATGTGATTTAGGTATTATTTCAACATTGGCTTAGGCTGTATTTTTGATTAGGAAATCACTCATGAACGACTAAAAAATATTTTAATTTGCTGGAAAGAGCTATCCTGTCCATTCATCATATGGAATCGTAAGCGGTTTCACTGACAGATTAAATGTGCTTGATCATAAATTTGCTCAGTTGCCAAAAAGTTTGTTAGAAAACTTTAGAGTAATTAATGTGGTTGAGCCTGATTTAGCTGAAATAGTCAAAAACTATTTTATTTTATATGGCTGTTAGGAAAAAAGTCAAGAGTACTCAAATAAATTTATTAGCTTTTTAAGATTCATTTCATCATCATATGAAAATACTCGCTTGATGAAATTTTACAGTTACGATGAAAAATCTGTTAATCATTTTAAAGAATCTATTGTTTCAGATAAGTTTTCCTTAGGAAATTTGATATCTTTAAAAGCAATATTAAAAATACTTCGTTTGACTTTAGTTTTTCACACAGAAAAATAATTAGACTTATAGGATTAAATTAAAGTAGTTCAGGCTAGTGTTTAGAGTTATTTCTCCTGTTTACTAACTTAAAGCTAATGTGACTATGTAATGAAAGCCTTCTGTAGTTATTTTGGTACTAAAGATTAGGAAACTAACTATAGTGAAATATTTGACAGAGACTACATGTCAATATAAAGCGATTTGTCTTATTACTTAACTTAAAATAATCTAATTAACACTGATTATGTTTAAAAGCTTACCAACAATATATTCCCATTAGTCATGAACAAAAACACACTTATATTTTCAGGAAGGAGTGGAAAAAATAAGTCATTCTTTATAAAGTTGCTTGGGTATTTATATTTCCGACAAAAAAGTAACAAAAAAAAAAAAAAAAGCTCAATAGATATTTTTTAATTTTATATTAATTTATTAGAAAAAGAATTTTATTTGAACTGGCTCAAGATTGATGCTATAGCACCTGAAAGACTGCTTGGTTGCTTTAATTCAAAAGGTATTTAATTTTTTAAAATGTTTATTATCAAAAATACTAAATTTAAATAAATAGGGGAATGGGAGGAAGGAGTTGTTAATTAAATTATTGCCTCTATGGAATCAAACAATCACTAAAAGAATATGATCAATAAAATTAAATATTATGGGCATAAAAACTTTTGTTCTTATCCTGCAAGCCAAGTGGTAAGAGATGAATAAAGTATCGAAAAATTGAAATTCTCTTCTCAAAATACAGCAACAGCCAACTAAGTAGTTCAGCTATTTTTACAGTCTAAAGCACATGATTGTGTTACTGAAGAAGATTGGATAATTATCGATGCCTCGTCTTAAGCAAATAAGGTAAATTAAAATCTAAATAATTAAAAATACTATTTAAGATTTCTAATTTTAAAAGTACCCTCATAATCTAAATTTGGATAGACTTCTTGTTGGATTCTATTAAAGATCATTCAATTTGATTAATTAAGACATTTTAAAGGTTCCTTAGGATGCCTTTTGTATTTTTGAAATGGAAAGCTTAGATAACATGAGTCCAAATCACTTAGCCAACCATATACTTATTCATATGAATCAAGAGCCTTTTAGCCTTAAAGAAGAGTTTAGTGCTTGGCTTTCTAAAATGAAATAAAAAAATATTTTCTTTGGCTAATTTGATTTCGCTGCCAAAATATGTTTTACCTTCTTTTTCGAAGAACTTCTAGAGCTTTTTGATAAAATACCTGAGAACGTAAAAAATATTTATCAACTAAGATTTCTAAAAACTTAATTTTTTTAAAACACGCATAGTCATTTAGATATATAATCTCAAAGAAAGCACATTTGAATAACTTTTTAAATTACCTTGAGATATTTATAAATGAAATTAGAAAGTTAGAAATAGCATCAGGTGAATGGGAAGATGAAAACAACAAAGTAATTAACTAATAATTGCAATTAAAACTAAATTAGTTGTTTGAAATGCCACAATCAATCAAAAAATTTTTACAGATTTTGAAATTTTTTTTGAATTTTATTTTTAATTAATTTTCTTTTAATAAAAAAAATTAAAATTTTTAATAACAAAATTAATTAAATATTTTTTATAACTGCCTTTTAAGTAAAACTTTAACAAATTCTCTTACTTAATATTCGCAAAATAATACCCAAATTGTTTTAAATAAGTAAATTAAAAATAATATTTTAGTAATAAAATAATTAAAATTTTAATTAATATCCTTAGAGCCTAATAAAATATCAAGTTAATTATTCTTAAAAAAATCTAAACTTTTAAATAAATAATCTTTTTATCAAATTCAAGTTTCAACAATTAATTAATTTAATGAAATATTATATTGAAATTATTTTAATAAAAATAAATAACAAATTTAAATAATAATTTTAATAAAAAGGGACCAAATATTCCAAGAATGAATCTGAAAAAAATAAAAAATTAATAATAAATTATAATATCTGGTGAAGAACTTATTTCAGAGATGGCATTTTCTCCAAGTAAAATTCCTCCAAAAAAAGGAGATAAATTCAAGTTTTAATTTTCTGAGATTTCTGCTGATGAAGTTGTTGAGAGTGCAACTTAAAATAGTTAGTAAGATAGAAAAAGTATATAAGGGAAATTTTTAAATACAGAAAATGAAAATTTAAATGAAAATGCATAATAAAAGCAGTAAGATGTAAAATACATACTTAGAGGAGAAAGTGATGTCAGGCTAGCCAGCTATCTAGAAAGTGTTTTCGTTTTTGCTTTAACTTGGAGTGTTGGAAATATTTTAAAGAATGAATACAGAAGTGTTTATAATAAATTCCTTTAAAAATCAATTGAAGCTTACTTAGATTTTAGGTTTTAACATACTAGAGTTCGCTTTTAGAGAGAAAACTATCCTTTCGCTATAAATTTAAAAAACTTATTTGAAAACTCAATCAGCAATCATCAGTAAAATAACTAACTCAACCAAACTATTTTCGATTTCTGCTATGATATAGTAAGGGCTGAATGGGTTCCATGGTAATAGCTTTCAATTGAAGAATTTGGTGTTATAAGTGGAAATTTGATTTCTAATAATATTGACACTAAAGAAATAATACGTTTGAATCCATATGCTATTGATATTATTGAAAATAAGATATCTAAAGAAGTGCAAAGTATATCTTTACCTGATAAAACTCTTTTTGTCGAAACAAAATCTACAAAAATTACCAAACATTTCTTGCAGTATTTTGTTGCCTACTAGAAACCTTTGCTACTTATATCGAGAGGCTAAAACGGACTGACTACACTCGTAAACCAAAGAACCTAATGCTTAATTGAATAATTCAATTACTCTCCCATATTTATTTCATGTACTCAAAATTTAAGTGTCAAACAATTTTAAAAGAAAATAGAGTCTAATTTAATATCTTCTTAACCATTTGTCTTAACTTCACCTAACAAGACTAATGGAATTATAATTGTGGATGATTTGAACCTCGCTCCTTAGTAAATCATTTATTTTTATAATTATTATATTTATATTTATAATAAAAAAACAGAGGAATATCGCCTGTTGGTGCTATGAGATCATTTATTGAAGGAAATTCGTGGTTTAGCAACAGCAAAAACAGATTCTATTAGTTTTAAAATATAGTTTTACTTGGATTGTATTCCCACTCTGGCTAGTAATCAACAAATATATTTGACCAAAGGTACTGCAACCTCCCTCTCTCTATGGTTGAAAAATCAATGATTTTTAAGATGCCTAATCAAGATTAGTAAGACTTGATATCTATATTCACAGAATATAACAGTTTAGCTTCGACTGGCTAAGCAATACTTTTGAATAAGAACTAAATAAGTGAAGCCAAAGGTGTTAATTTATAGCTGTTTTCATCAGCTTCTGCGCTAGCATTAGTTTTTATGAAGCACAGGTACTCTTTTTATTCTTAATATATTATTGAAATAAAAAAATATTTTTAAATAAAAGATTCTAATTGGCTGAAATATCTTGTAATATGAAAGTGAATATGGCTATACAAAAAGCTCTTGAAGTTATAAGAAATTTGAATTACTTTGATTTCTCTGATAGCAAAAATAGTTACAACATAGAATAGTTTGTTAAATCTTTAATCTTTCTCATGAATTAATTTTATGCATAAGAGTTTATTCATAGCTCATGCGAGACAGAAGAAAGATTTTCAATTCACAAAGCTCAAGATTAATAAGTCTCATATGCTCCAAGTATTACTAAAGCTTATACTCTATCTGATGAATCAAACGAACGAAACGAAGACGAAGAAATAGGTATTATACACAATACTGAAAGCGGCTAGCTGAATGAAGATACTCAAACAGTTGAATTTATAAAATAAGGTCTTGTTTAGAATTTAAACGAAATCGAAAGCCTTTAATCTCAATATGTTGAAATGAGTTGCTTTGAAAAACTTTACTTTTTCACTAATATTTTAGGTATGTATTTGCTGCTTTTATAAATTTATATAATTTAATTTATTTATTTAAATTTATAGATGATGAATAAGATACTGAGCAAGATTAGAAGCAGTAAAATAATGACTTGTTGTAAAGTAATCCAAAACTCAAAACTTTAAACAATTTAAAACCTTCTTAGTAAAAGATTAAATCTACTGATGTTGTAACAGCTTCTAATTTAGCTCTAGCTATCCAAAGGGAAGTTTCAATTGAAATGAAGACTAAGATGAATCAATAGAATGATGATATTATATCTTAATCAGAAATAGTTGAGGAACTTTATTAAAAGAGAGTTATCTAAGTATGGCATACACCTTCAAGACATGCTTCACTTGCTTTCAAAAGCACCTTTATGTAAAAAGCTTCTAAATTTAAAACTTAAGAAAAAAACGTTCAAGAAAATACCTAAAATCAAGAAACAGCCTATAAATTATTCTTGTAATAATGTGCTGATAAAGTAATTTACCATTAAATTTTTTTTATATTTTTAAATATTTATAATATTTATATAACAGGTAGAGAGCATGAAAATAAACAACAATAAAATAGAAATATTACCAGATTAATTAGTGGCTAATTTAATACAGCTTATGATAAGTTAAAACTAAGATAAAATAAATAGTTAAAGTTGGATCAACTTAATATCAAAAAGAAATGATACTTTATTCTTTAACGAAGAGCTATTTGATGAAAATTATGGATAGTCCAATAGCAAAACGATATTAATAAGCACAACAAAAGATTTTGGGTTACCTAATTTTAGAATAAATGAAGAGAAATCAGAAGAATTGATAGAAGATAATGTAAAAGAGACAATGAGGTCTGATTAATTCATGAAAAATATTAAAACAAATTTAAGCATAGAATTTAACCCTCAAACACCTTAAACACGCTTGCAGTAAATTGGTAGTAAAATAAATTTAATGACTCCAAAATAAATAGATACTAATCGAGTTATTACTAGTGGAAGTGGAGATCTTAAAAAGTAGAATAGCATGAGCAACAAAAGTATAAATAACAATAACTAAGTATTTAAAGATGAGTAGAAGTAGCTTTTTACTTTTGTTGGCAGGAAGTAACAAAAGAGGGTTGTTTCCTTCTTAATAGAAAAAATAAAGTCTTATGAAGACAAGTAAAAGTTAATTTACTTATTCTAAATTAAAGAGAATACATTCTACTCATTGTATTTCCATTCACTTAAATTAATGCATCTTCTCTAGATGGCACAACAAAATATTTTACTTTAATCTATTATTTCTTTAGAATCTGCTGTTTAGCTAACTAAATTTGCTTCATTTACTTTGAAATATAAGTTCATCTACTTTAATCCATCTCAAATATAGATTGATTCTATGAGTGCTTTGAAAGATTAATTCCGTTTGCATCTTGAATAAGCAATAGATAGTGTATTTACTACAGATTTCCCTTGTGTCTTTTTCATAAATATGTCTGAATTCAAAAATAAAGACTACAAATATCAGACTTATATCTTGGAAACTGTCAATAATATAACAAAGGGTTGTGAAATTACTAGTTTGTTCTCAAGAAAAAAATGGGAAAGCTACTTAGCACAGTGGAAAATGCATAAAAGATTTATAGGATTAAGCAATCATATCCTTTACTATTTGATTTCTTGCAGATTAACAAAGAAGCTTAAGATTGTACTCTATTATGAACCAAAGCCAACTAAATATGACTACAGCATGGAACTTATACATAGTTATTAAAAGTTATTATCACATTTCTCCAAATACACTATTTACATAGCAATAGATCCTTAAAAGAAGTCAAAAAAATTTTTGAATAATAGAAATTCAATAACTGAGCTATTTTAAGAACTTTCGTGTGCAGCAATAGACAACTTTGAAGAAGAGAAAATAAAGAAAATTTATTACAAAGATTTTGAAATATAGAAAATATATTAAAAGAATATGTTTAATTTTAATTATACTTCCTATTAATAAGCTAAATTTGAGTTCTTCTACACTTTTAATTTAATTAAAAAAACTCTCTAAGAAAATATATACCGCTGCGAAAACTAAACCACTTCTTATCAACTTAAAGAACTTTGTGCAAAAAAAATAGTTAAGTATGAAAAGGAAATTTAACAAGCTTAACAAAAATTAGAACAAACTAATCAAATTTTAGACACATATAAATCAAATTTAAAGAACGCACAGAATTTGATTGTAGAATATGAAGCTCAAATTTCAGGTAAATTTACCTTGTTTTTTTTGCAGAATTTTTATCTTTTTAATGCTAAAAATAGATCTTCATGAAGAGGAAAAGCAGTAAACTGAAATCTTCTAAAGAGCTTACCAAAATGAAAGTATTTGTAAAGCTGCAGAAAGAGAATTTTATGAGCCAATCAATAAACTTATAAAAATGGATTAAAATTTATTCAATGAAGATGTAAATCAATCATTTTTGTATGTTTTTTAATTTTTAAAATTTAAAAATACTTTTAGATATAAGTTAAAAAGATGACCTAAGTTAAGTAGATGAACTAATATATTATTGTTTTCTTTGTTTTATTTGGTACTCAAGTGGAGCATCCTTAATTTTCAGTCGATAAAATTATTTAAGACATCAAAGAGTCTTCCAAAAAATAACAAAATTACAACCCTGTTAATGACACTCAAAATATGGAAACATACAGAGAAATATTTGAACTAATTTTCTCTTCTCATCAAGTATCTTTTAAATTAAATATAAAAAACATTAATTAATTTAAATATTTATTTAAAATTAGACATTAAAGAAAGTAATTTCAGGAATAAAAGAATCTCAGTTTAAGAAAGAACATTATGATATATTAAGCTTAATTGGTAAAGTAGATGGAAAAATAGAGAATGCATATCTTTTCTCGCTTTCTAATAACTTTAATTTAATTTAAAGAGACGTCGTTAATGCTATAGAATTAGCTGTGAAATTCACTAAGTCAATCATTGAAAAGAGAAAAGTTACTCAAACTTCTTAAGAATTAGATTCGAAAATTAAAGACCTCAGATTTAGAAGAAGCGAAATAGAGCATTCACTTAAAGAGCCTAAAAGAGTTGCAAATGATTTACCTCCAAAAATAGCAAGTCTCATTTTAGAAAAAGCAACATTCGAATAAAAAATTGCTCTTAAGTAAAAAGGCATCCAGAGCTTTTTACTATCTAAGAAAAAGGTAAAATATTTTTTGTTTTTTTATTGGTTAAAATTTTTTATTTATTTATTTATTTATTTATAGATTGAGGATTATTATTATGAAAAATTATCAAATGATACTAACGACTTAAATAGTTTAAATAAGTTGAATGATATAGTTTTAGATTTTACAGTTATGTTACTCTTTTTGTACAAGTATCCAAATTATATCAAAGAAAATGTTATCAATGAATATTGCCAGATTAATGGAATAAAACTAACATTCTTTGATTAAAAGATTCCTATCTTATTGGAAAATGAGGAATATTATTACCAATTGTTGAAAATGAATTTCCCTCAGAATACATAAATTATTGATAGAATTTCATTGATTTAGTTTATGTAAAAGAAAGATGCTTACTATCCACCATTAATAATTGATTAAACTGGAGTATTCTACACGTAATTTAACTTAAAAAATTTTATTTTTTAATTTAATAATTATTTCTTTTTTGTATTTAGATATTTAAGGTAACACTGCATGAGTAAAAACATTCAAATTATTTTAGAAAATACGACTGTTGGTAAGGATAGCAAATCGAATATACTTTAAGCAATAAAGCAAGGTTAGGTTTTGATTTTAAGTAACTTTGATGACAAGTTAATTTAGCTCATATAACCAATCTTAGATTGGAAAACTAAAATTATAGAAAATGTTATGAATCATTTCCTTTACTACAACAATGAATATGATTAAAATATTGTTGAAAGCTTTGAAGTTCTAAAAAAATATCGTGGAACGATGAACTTCCATGATTAGATGAATTTAAAAGTGCATGAAAACTTTAGAATTTACTTTATTTATGAAAAAACTTCTTATTCCTTTTCATCATCCTTTTTAAAACAAGTAAAATTATATTTATAAATAACTAAATGAATCACTTCTTTAAAATTATTTTTTATTTCATTTTTCTAGGTTTACTCAGTAACGATAGATATGGAAGATGAGACAAGCTGGAAACAGAGCATGAATGATCTTCTTATTTAGCAATTTCATAAGGAAAAAAAAGATTAGGTCTTGGATAAATATATTAATGTAATACAAAACAGAGAAAAAGACTTAGAGAATATGCTACAATCAATTTTGGAAAGATTAAATAATAATATCACATGTGAAGATGTTGCTTTGATGAAACAAATAGAAGATGATTTGAATTCTATTTCCTCTTTAATCTATCTAAAAGGTTAAGAACCAAACGAAATTTTTGAATAACCAATTACTACAACAGTCTATAACAAATCAAGCAGTCTGAAAGTCAATTCTAATTCAAACTCAGTTTCAAAGCATAAATTACATATTCCTGAGGCTGAAATTGATGAAGAAGAATCTCCTTAACCTCCTATTTAGTTCTAGAGTAGAAGTGTTAGATTAATTCATTATGGTAGTGAAAATTAAGGGAATCCGCAGATAGTGGAAAATTCTGAAAGTAAAGATAAATATGCAATGTCCATAGAAAAGGGAGTAAGATCTCAAAGAAACTCTCTCTCCAACTTTTCTTCTTAAATAAAAGTAAATCGTCTTTATTAATTGACAATTAACTTAAACTATTATTTTATCTTTTATTTATAAAGATAAGAGAAAGAAAAGAGTCAATCTCAAGTTAAGTTTCAGGAACTTCTATGATATCAGCAGTCAGTTATTCTTAAAAAAAGAGATAATTAGTTCTGCCAAAGTTTAATAAAAAAACAAGTCTTTAGCTTCAATTAGATGATAATGAGTAGGATGCTATAGCTAACGATGATATTAGCTGCTATAATGACCTAGATGAAGAGCTAAATAAGTATTGCAAACTTTATATTTCTATTATTGATTTTCTACATGGAGTCAAAATGAACTGGATTAATTTGGGTAAAACATTGGGAAGCATCTATGCATTTAGTGAAGTTTACATGATTCTCTTGGTAAAGTAGACGACAGAGAGATGCATCAAAGAAAAAAGTTTAGTAAACCTTCTTTCAGAAAGCAAAGAAGTAAATTTAATTTTATTATTTAATAAAAAAAATATTAAAAAATGAATAATAGATGAATAATTTCAGTAACAGATTTTGTGATAATATCCTTTATATTATGAGTAGTATATTTAGAGAAGACCATTTAACTCTCTTTAACTTTTAGCTTGCCATTATGTATTAAAGAGGTTTACCTTCCTCTGAATCGGATAGCTTTAATGAACTAGAATGGAAGTTTTTCCTAAATTAAAGAATAGAAAACTTAAATAAAGCAGACATTTTTGGAGATCAGGTCTATGAATATAAATGGGTCAACATTCTAGAAAAACTTATAAATCATTTTAACCTTTCCGACGATATACTGGCTCCTATCTTAAATAAATACTAAAGTAACAATTATGAAAAGTTTAAATATTTAACTCAAATGTTTTAACTTATAAAAAAGTTGATTTATATGGTTAACAAAGCGAATCAAATTCCCCTTCAATATCTGTTGAAGACATTGATACTAAAAGTAAACTATATTCTGAGTCTAAGAAAAACCAGCAACACACGACTAAAGCTATGTCTAAATTTAAAAACTTAATCAACAAAGACACTAAAGAAAAAAGCTCTTCGCCATCTTCAAATACTTATATTCCTATTATTTAAATTAAATAAGTTATGAATGACTCACCTGTTTAAGAAAAGCTATCAGAAAATACATAAGGATTGAAAATACAAGTGAATCCTACCATAATAGTGGGTACTCCAAGCTCTGATAAAGGTTCTCAGCCACCTTCTGTAATTGTATCAGATAAAAATGAAGATAAATCTTCTCTCCCTCAAACTTCTTTAAATATTGCCTTAGAACAGTACAATTAGAAGTAAATAAGTCAATAATTTTTAAAAATATAAATATTTAAATTATAATATTAAGCTTGGCTAATGCTCTAGGTGTAAAGATAATTGATGAAAAATCAAATGTAGCTAAAAGAAAAAGCTACATTTTATCATCAAACACAGCATAATCAAATTATGAAGAAAGAGATAAGGAAAAAGAAAAAGATTTAAATGAATAAACTTTTTCAAATCAGGTGAAAAAGTTCTCAAGCTAATCTAATTTCATTCCATAACTAAGAGTAAACATTTATTTTAAATAAATTAATTTGAAATTAAAATTATCTATCAATAAAGGAATTACCATAATAAAAATAAATATAATTTGGTATCACTTCCTATAAATCGTTTTTCAGCATCCTTCCTTTCCTTGGAGATTAATCAAAACTTAGAATAGTCTTAAATAGTATTTCTGATCATGCAAAAGAATGGATCAACTATCTATATAGCTCTGTTAAAATTCAAAAAAGAAATGAAGATAAAATTATATTATTTAAAGAGTATCCTAATAATATTCTTAGCAAGATTACTGCTTAAGAAGCAATGCTAGTTTCTAAGTATTTCAGACCTGATTGTTTGCTCAGATTTGCAGAGTATTTCATTAGAAAGTGCTTTAAAAGTAAAAATTTAAATTAATTTTATTTATTTTTAATTTAATCATATTAGAACATCAATAAAACTTATTCGATAAAGAAAAAATTGTAAAATAACTTCTAAGAAAAAGACTTTGCTATAATTTTGATGATTAAATTTTATAAATTTTAAGAATATTTTGAAAAATTAAAATAATTTGACAAAAGTTTTTTATAAATATTTAAAAACACAGATTTTCATTTTTTGATAAATAAATAAATGAATTTATTAACACAAAAAGAATTTTTGCATCATTTTTATAAATATTTTTAATACTTTTTTTATGTTGAATTAAGTGCATAAAAAAAAAATATTTATGAAGAAATTCCCAAATAATAAAAATATTTTATAAATTTTATGTTGCTCAAATATCATGAAAGAAAAAAGCTTTTTATTCATTCACTCTAATGATTTTTTACTTAACTTTTCATTAAATTTATTAATTAGTTAATTATTCAAGTGAAAATATTAAAATTTTTGAAATTTTTACTATATTTATTTATTATTATAATTATTTTATATTAATTAAATTTTATTTAAATAGGCTTAATTAAGAGCACACATAAAACTAGTATGGATGTTCATGTAAGCAGCTAATGGTATAAAAGACCAACTATTTTGTTCTTTAACTAAATGGATAAAAGTATAGCTGAGTCTTTAGAATTAAAGGCAGCTAAAAATCATTTGGACTCATTTTTAGTTAGACTGAATTGTGGTTTTATACCAGTAGAAGAACTCTGCATAGAATTAGAAAATGCTGCAGGAGCTGGAAGCTGGGTAATTATTGAAAACATGGAAAATCTTTAAGAGAGGGAAATGGCTTATTTGATAAGGAAAATAAATTAGGAGTTAGAAAACCAAAGCACAACTTAGACATTTAAAGTGTGGATATCAATATCTTTAACTTCTAATTCCATGTTTAAGAACTAAGACTTTGTCTGTAAGAGTGAAGAATGCTGCAGCATGATGAAAAATTTGGCACAAACTTCTTGGAAAATATTTTTAAATAAATCTTCAAATATCAAATAAATAATGGAAAGGTTATTTAACATTGAGGCATAAGAATATAAAGCTTATCGTGATTAAAAACAATCATAATACAAATTAAATAGTTAAAAGTAGAACATGGGTTCTGGTTTATAGTCAAATATTAGTGGAACAACTGCAAACACTTTATTTGTTGGAGGTAAAAGAAATTAATAAGAAAAAATTTTAATCTCAAAGTCAAATATCTTTTGTGGGGTTCACAAAAATCTTAAATCACGTTTAAATCGCTTGAATAGGCAAGGCATATTTAACTTTTTGTCTATTTTGAATGTGGAGCATCATTCTACTTAATATCCTGAGCAATAGGAATTGATAACTAAATTTTCTTAAAAATATCGCTTTGGTTTAGCATTTGTATTTAGTATTGTCAAGTACCGTGAGAACTATGGCATGAATAATATTTTTTACTAGACAGATTTTGATTTATACTACATTCTCGATGACATACTGTAGTTTTTAGAGTGTTTCCCAACAAATCCAAAGGTGTTTTTGGAAAAATATTTGTCATTTTTATTCCCTTTTTAGAGAAATCTTGTATCAAATTATGTGAAGAAATATGTCACATCATCTATGGATTAGTTGATAACTCTTAAAGTAAAAGAAGATCAATTTTAATATTAGCTCTACAATTTCTAAGGAAACTTTAACAACGTTGAAGAAGCTATAATTAAAACTTTGAATTAATTCCCAATAGAAGATCCCCTATAAGTTGTTGATTTATCTTAAAATTCTGAATTCATTATAGAATATCAATAATCTAAATACTTCTTAGATAAAGTCATTGAAATAGAAAAGAGATGGGATATAAGTAAAATCTCTACAATTCTTGGTGAAATTTAAGAATTAATTGAATCTACCCAATAAAGACAAAAATCTATGCAATAAAAGTACTTTATACACTAATAGCAGTAGTAGCAGTTAGCTGAAAATATGCCTAACGTTTTATAAAAAATCCCATTATTCAATAAAAGGAGCAAATCTTAAGAGTCTTTTTATATCTAAGAAGAAGATTTAGCTACCTAGTAAAAGGTAAAAATTATTTTTGATAAATTTTTCAAATAAAGATTAAATGAATATATTTTTTTTTAATTAAAATTAAATGAAAAATTAAAAAATTAATTGAAATTTATGTTTTTATTTAATAAAAATAAAGAACTACCCACTAGTTTACTTATAAAATCTTAAAAGATCTAAGCAAGAAAATGAAAATTTATTGAGCTTGATAGACTCAATTTTAGAAGTGATAAAGCTTGATATAAATATAGATTAGCTTGATTTATTTATATTCTAAAATAAGCATCAATAATAAATAGAAAAACCAATATTCTACTCTGTTAGAGATTATATCCTCTTACAAAATCCTTCAGATGATGAAGTAGTCAAATTCAAGAGAAAAGACCCTATTTTCTAAATTAATTCAGATTAGTTTGTTTATCCTTCGAACTCTTCTTAGTGTAAGCAATTTTTATTTTGTATTTATTATATATCTAAAAGTTTTTCAAGTAAAAGAATCAGGTGTGAGCAGCCTACAAAATAGAAAACTAGAATCAAACTTACCAAATTTAGCCCTTAATATACCTTAAAAATCAAAATTCACCTTTTAATAAGACTAAGTATAATAATTACAAAACGAGAAAGATGAAAATGGCTCACCTTCTTCTGCATCATTATCAAATAAATATCAATCATTTAGTATAGATGCTGCTGAACATATTAATCCTCCTTAAATGAGAAAGAGACATGATTCTATATATTCTCCTACTTCTACTACACCTATAAGAACTCCATTGCTTAAGACAAAACAACGAGATGATTCAGGCTCATCATCAATACGTAGAAGAAAGGATTCTAATCCTTACCTTAAACTAAATATATCTAGTAAAAACTGATTTAAGAATTATGAATTAACCATTTTTTTTATTTGTTTAAACAGATAGTTTTGAGAAAGATACCACAGCTTAGGAAGAGTTCCAAGAAGAAACTGAGGTATAAAAGCACCCAGAATTAATTCAATTCCAAGAAAAACCTATTTTTGGAAAAAAAGATGTCTAATTGATAACAAAAACCAAAGTACCAGAGAAACTTTTGTTTAGCAACGAATTTTTAATAGCCTCAAGACTAGTGTACGTAATTAGATATGATCTACTCCGAATTAAAGAATACATCAAATTGAAAGTAATTAATTAAATAATTTAATTATAAACTAATATTTTATATTTAGAATGACGGCTAATCAAGTGAAGGCTTACTAGATGTCATCAAGTCATTACAGCAAAATAAAATACCTTATGCTTGGTGGAAAGTGGGTTTCTTAACAGAAGAAAACTAAAACATCTCTCTTATTAACTTTATTAAGCTTCTACTCTGCAAGTTAGAGTATATTCATACTATATTTAAAAATAACTAGTGTCAGCTCACACCTGTAATTTCTCTTTCAAAATTATTTGACCCTCTAGGATATATCCAATCTATGGTCCTCAAATACGCTGTTAAAGAAAGGGTAAAATTTAAAAAAAATAAAGTAAATGAAATGTAATGTAAATATTTTTAATATAATAGCAAAATATTCTCGGAATTAAGATTGTACTTACTAAGATAACTACTATGGCTGAGGAAACATAACATGTTGAAGATTAAGTTAATATAAGTGGGTTAACAGTAAGAAATGGTAAAATAAATAAAGAAAATTTCTTTTTAGAAGACGACAATCCAAGAGAATTTGAGTAGTCACTTTAATAAATGAAGCTAATAGTAACTTCTAAGCCTTAGAAACTAAAAGCTTATGTATTTGAAAAATATTACGATCCTATAATTGCAGTAGAATTATATGATCTTAAAATGAATTCTTCATACAATCAACATGATATGGAAAGTGAATTCTACAATTAGTTACTATATCCTCCTAAATTGTATGATTATAATGATCCGATTCACCAGTAAAAAGAAAGAGAAGGTACTGATCAATTCAGATTCTCTCAAACATATGCAAATACTCCTTCAATGCATGCAAACTCTGGATTGCTCAATGTAAATCATTCAAGAAACTAATCAAATCAATAATCTCAAATGAAAATACTATCTTCAAATAAAAAACCTCTTGATATCGAATTAACAGATTAAGGAAGTACTCAAATTAACTATGCTGTAAGAATTCCAATAATCAATCCTAACACAGATACTCTCTTTTGCCAATTCCCTACTTAATATTATTTATATATTTATTCTAAAAAACCACAAGATTACTGGGAAAGGAGAGGAACAAAAATTTTAATAAATAATTTACTTTGAAAAAAATTTAGTATTAAAATAATACTTGAATAAATTATCAAATAAATGAATAAATAAATAATTTGATTTAAATTATTCTGTATTTATGTTTAAATAAAACAACTTATTTTATTTTAATAAAAATTTTATTGTTTTATTAATTTTATTTTTAAAAAAAATCTATTTATGTTTTTAAAGCAATTATAATTTTAAATTATTTATGAATTAATTTTTCATTTTTAGAATTTATATTATTTTAAGTTTCAACCAATAAAATTATTTTAGTGATTAAAAAAAATATTTGTAAAACTAATAATTCAACACTTCTTTCTGCTTTTAAATAAGGCTTTATTGAATTTTTTGTTTGTTTAAAAAAATGATGTTTTATATTAAAAACTTTTTATGAATTTTGCTATTTTAATTGTCAAAGAAAAAAAGGGGTTGGGGTTGGGGTTGGGGTTGGGGTTGGGGTTGGGGTTGGGGTTGGGGTTGGGGTTGGGGTTGGGGTTGGGGTTGGGGTTGGGGTTGGGGTTGGGGTTGGGGGTTGGGGTTGGGGTTGGGGTTGGGGTTGGGGTTGGGGTTGGGGTTGGGGTTGGGGTTGGGGTTGGGGTTGGGGTTGGGGTTGGGGTTGGGGTTGGGGTTGGGGTTGGGGTTGGGGTTGGGGTTGGGGTTGGGGTTGGGGTTGGGGTTGGGGGTTGGGGTTGGGGTTGGGGTTGGGGTTGGGGTTGGGGTTGGGGTTGGGGTTGGGGTTGGGGTTGGGGTTGGGGTTGGGGTTGGGGTTGGGGTTGGGGTTGGGGTTGGGGTTGGGGTTGGGGTTGGGGTTGGGGTTGGGGTTGGGGTTGGGGTTGGGGTTGGGGT